>NC_140953.1:91123914-91638914 GCF_014529385.1 Adiantum capillus-veneris | reverse complement strand
TTCTGTGATGGTTCTCCTCTACGACAAAAAAATAACATCCTCTATGACGAAAAATGAAGAATTAAGACCTAGTTTCCAATTTGAAGAGTTTTGTGATAGGAGATTGATTATCCCAAATTGATTCTATACTTATTTTTGCCTTGGTTGTGCATTAAGACCATAAAAAATGAAGATAATCCAAGCTCACATGAGGGATCTCTAGAGGACAGATGGTGACAACACATAAAAATTGGCCTCTTGCTGTTGGATTGCAAGAACCCAATAATCATGGCTCATGGGAGATAACATGAAAATTTGATCCCGGGATGTTTACCGATAAGATACCAAATGTGTGGAGTAAGGATGCTTTAACAAGTCTCAACTTATCACAAGAAGATTTAGAAATTTTCTCATGTAGGAAAACGGAGTCTTTCACAATGTTTTTCATACAATGCACAACATCATGAGCTTCTGCTCGAGAGGCACCGCATACCTAGCTAGGTACGATTGGGGGCAGGGGACCGCCGGCCCCCCCACCGGGGCCAGCGATCCCCTACCCCCAATAGTACCTAGCTAGGTATGGAGTGCCTCCCTCACCGAAGCTCATGATGTTGAGGTAAGTCACAATGTGGGAATTATTGTGAGAATTTGTCCAAAACTTCTTGTGTATGGATAGAGAGGATGGCATATGTGTACCTCTTTCTTTCAAGTGGACATGCTAGCATCACATTATAGCTTACGTAAAACTTGGAAAGGCTAAAAACTAATTTGTGGAAACCTTGTGAGCCTATATATCGTATTACATACCCATGTATTCCATTAGGCGTGCCTTTTCTATGTAACCACTTTGTGTCTCTAATTTCACATGGCTTAGTGTGGCATTGTTTTGCTTTTTTGGTTGTTGGGTGGTGTCGACCATACAGCTCAAGATGAGTACGACTTGCACCTTTATTGTGCAATGTAATTGAGAATGAAATCTGCACTGATGTGTTAGAGTTTTGGCATCTCAAGTTAACTAGCCAATGTGAGCCCATTTTCTATTTTGGCTTTTAAGTATTTATTTTACTTGTTTGTCAAAGTCGGGGTAGGGCAATTTACTGAGGTTGGTATATATGCAACTCCTTGCCTCTATTGTATTATACATTCAGCTATTCATTGCCAAGGTTGACTGGTTGAGGAGACTCTTTCTCTCTCTCTCTCTCTCTCTCTCTCTCTCTCTCTCTCTCTCTCTCTCTTTCCTCTTCCTTTCTCTCCTCTCCTCTTGGTCTCTACGCTTTCGCATCGTCGACTTTGACATGGTATCAGAGCTGTGTGCTTGAAGAACCTTGGCAGAGGAGGAGTTGCATAGCAAAGAAGATGAACCTTGTCGCAGGCACCTGTACCCCCCACCATCTACAACAACATCTCAAAACGCTAGCATTTGCTAGCCGTGCCGGTTCTCCCCCCCTCACTTTCTTGTTCTTGCGAGCGTGTTGCAACGCCTAATGGGCCGCAAACTCCATTGTCGTGGAAGACAAAGTTTTGACATGCCATGTCCATTGCTAGTGACTTCCCCCGAGCAATGTAGCACGCTGCACGTCGGTGAACTTTCCCCTCACCAAGCGTTTTGCAATGTTGCCTCCGACAACCCTTGGCGACGCCGATGTAAGTCCCCCATCACAAAGCATTTTGAAACGTTGCCCTACAGTGGCTAGGCAACGGTAGCAAGTCCCCCTTCCCTTTGCGTTTTAAAACATTGTTACCAGAGGAGTGGAGACACCTTAGGTCAATAGAGAGGGACTTGTTGGCATTGTCTTGAATCGAATTAGACGGGCATTGCCGAGCTTTGAGAGGCCGACACTGGGATTTTAGAGCGGTTTGGAGTTTTAAACTTAAGAAAGGTATAGCAGAGTTTGCAAAGCCCACTTTGTGTGGAGCTCTCTATGGAGATGAGTGGCCGATCAACTTGGAGGTTTATTTTGCGGCCTCGTTAGTGCGTCCATCTCTTGAAGTGCGAGAAGGTTTCCCAAATTTTGAGATCTTGCAACTTCAACATGCCCCCCCCCCCCCCCCCCCCCCTTGCTCAAGCGCCAATGACAATAACTACGTTCGTTGGAATTTGATTGTGCGACAAATATGTAATATAAATACCTAAAAGCCAAAATAAATAATGGGTTCACATTGGGCAATTCACTTGAGATTCCAAAACTCTAACATCCTCTCTGCCACTCATAGTGGACATAAAATAGTGAGACCAAGTCGATGAAGAAGCTACCATGGACGCCCTAGAAGTGGCCACCAACTAGATACACCTCGATTTTGCTACCCTAAACTTTGTACCTGAGAAAAATGTCATCTTGAGCATCGGTTGCCTTTTAGAAAATTTGAATTTTAGACCACACTACAACCTAGAACCCCCATTTGTGACCGTAAACACATCATGTCTGAAAATAATACTCCAAGATAATAAAGTGTGGAACACATCTTGTCTATGATACAACCAACAACAATGGATTGGTCCACTCATGCATAGTGTTTTAGATATGTCTGATCGGTTCCCTGGTAGATACATGTGCATTGAACTCATCAACATGGCTTCCTTCTCAATGAGAAAAGAGCTGAGATCATCAAATTCGAACATCTCCTTCGTGATTTGTAGCCAAAGTGTCCTCAACACCATTTCATATGCCTTAGGCAACTTGGTGAGAACCAAAGTAGCTAACTGAGTACTCGTCAATGCACTTTTCATAGCCACTAGTTGATCATGAATAACTTTAGCCTTGATAAGAAATGATTGCATGGAACTTCCTCGTGGAAACTGGCTGGCAAATAAGTATCCAAGAAGGGTGATTGCTCGCAGTGTAGAATTCTGTTCAAACATTCCAAGGAGCTTGAACCACATATCGTTGGCAATATTCAAAGTTTGAATGGTTGGACAAATGTCCTTTGTAAGAGGTTCCACAATGGTCGACATTGCCTTCGCATTAGCAACATCCCAATCAACACACGATTTGAGATATTCATCATCTTGAAGGCGGGTGTACCTATTGTTGGGATCCCTCGTGGGACAAGGCTCCGAGCGGTCGACAATATCCCATAAGTCTTTTTGAGAGAACTAGAGTCCCATGATCAAATTCCAATGTTTATTGTTGACGCTCAAGCAAGGGGGGCCATATTGAAGTTGCAAGATCTGGAACTCTGGGAATCCTTCTCGCACTCCAAGGGTAGCTGCACTAACCAAGCCACAAAATAATCTCCAAGCCGCTTTTGTTGTCCCTCTCTTGAGCTCTAGTATTCGCCTCTTCATCTCCCAAGCCGCATGTCAAAGCTCTTTAATAATGGCCGAAGGATTGGCACAAAGCCACTCCCAAAACAAAATGCTCTCTGCAGATCCACTCTAAGACAATCCATAGGGGGGCACGGCTGCTATCGAAACCAAAGTTGGCCATCGGGTACAAGTGGTGTCATTGACAAAGGGTGCTAATTGGTGGCGTTTCAAAATGTAAGTGTGAGAGGAGTCTTTGTTGCCTAGCCGCTATAGTTTTTCGAAATACTAGTGTTGGGAACAACGAAGAAAAGCTATCACCAGGTGCGTGGCCAAGTGCTACCTGGTGGTAGTGTTCTAAAATGTTGCAGTGGAGGAGTTTTCCACCACCATCAGGGTGAGCTGACGACTCAACGTTTTAAAATGCTAACGCTTTGAGTGCTTTTGTGACAATGGTAGCCAATAGAGGGAGGGGTTGAGCAACACCAATCTACAACATTTTGAAATGCTTAATGGTAGAGATTGGCCCTATAGGTGGTTGTCGACAATGACAAGAGAGATCTTCTTCTTCTCAACTTGCTCCTCCTCCAAAGCTCTTCAAGCACAAAGCTCCACCAAGGGCTCTGATACCATGTCAAATTTGGTGATCGCATCTCTTTTCTTATTAAGGAGGAAGCTATGTTGATAATCAAGACAAAATTCAGATTTTTGAGACAAGTGGAGAAGCACTTCCCGCTTCAGATTCCAGAAAAAAGACCAAGAACTGTTGTTACGGTTGTGGAAAGCGTCGTCATTTGGCTAAAGATTGAAGATCCAAAGGCTATTGGAATTAGGGTTGCAGAGAAACACACACATCTTGGAGAAGACGAAGGAAGCTCAAGGCACACAATAGAGAGTGTGTTACTTAGTGTGCAATGAAAAGATGGATAGCCCTATAGTGATGGGCGTATATACAATGCTCGGGAAAAAAACCTCCTAAAGAGGGAAAAAATGCCCCAGCGGTCCTAGTGTGTTGACACACATCACTACCACATGTATATGGTAACAAATCCCCCCTGGAGTGATGCGGTGAATGAGAGTTGGCACATGAGTAAAGGGAAGTGCCATGCCCTGAGGACATGATCAGTCCACAAAGGGGAGTAAGCCCAAAGCTTTGCGGAAAGCTTCAAGCTTCTCACGAGACAATGCCTTTGTGAAAAGATCTGCAAGGTTGTCCTGTGTTGGCACATAAGCCAAGCAGATCTCTCCTGCTGAGAGCCTCTCCCTGACATAGTGGTAATGCACCTCAATGTGCTTTGTGCGAGTATGAAAAACTGGGTTCCTCGCAACTGCCAATGCGCTTTGACTGTCAGTGTAGATAGTGTTGGCATTGTCTTGTCCAACACCCAAATCAGCCATAAGGCGTCTGAGCCATACACACTCAACCGTAGCTGTGAAGACTGCCATATACTCAGCCTCACAACTTGAAGTGGCCACAGTAGGTTGCTTCTTGCTCAACAATGATATACATGAACAGGTAGCATGAAACAAAAACCACTTGTGGACACTCGCGTGTCAAAAGAACCAGCCCAATCTGAGTCCGAAAAAGCATGTAAGTCTGGCGGCAATGATCCCCCCTTAGGATAAAACAAGCCAAGATGTAAAGTGCCACTAAGGTAGCAGAAAATCCTCTTGACAGCCTGCCAATACTTAGACCCTGGGCTTGAGGCAGCCAACATCAGTTTGGTAAAGAGTGACATTAGCAGGATCGCCAACATCATGTAGACTCAACTTCAAACCTGTTTCCATGGGAGTGGCAATAGGTTTGCAATCCTCAAGTCCAAATTTACATAGCAATGTCTCTATGTAACTCTTCTGACACAAGGCAATACCACCATCACACTGCTTAAACTGTATACCCAAGTAATGATGCAACAGCCCCAAATCTTTCATCTTGAAAGTAGCATTCAAATCAGCCTTAAATTCAGCAATATGTCTTTCATTTGGTCCAATGATGAGCAAATCATCAACATAAAGAACCACAATGAGAAGTACATCACCCTCACGCTTTACATACAATGTGCTTTCTGTTGGACTGTTACAAAAGCCTCGTTTACCCAAATGAGTGTCATCTTTCTCATACCAAACACGAGGAGATTGCTTCAACCCATACAAAGCCTTCTTACATCTGCACACTTTGTCCTCTTGTCCTTTTATGACAAAATCGCGAGGCTGCGTTACATAAACTTCCTCAAATATGTCACCATTCAAGAAAGCAGTAACAATGTCTGATTAATGTACATCCCAACCAAAATGAGTTGTCAATGCACATATAAAACGCACGGTAGTCATACGACAAGTGGGAGCAAAAGTCTTTTCATAATCAATGCCTTTTTGCTATGCATAAACCTTTGCAACAAGTCGAGCCTTATGGCGATCGATCTCACCATCCAGCTTGCATTTTAACTTGTAAACCCACTTCGTACCAATGGCCTTTTTGCCAGGAGGCAAATCACATAAACTCCATGTGTCATTTTCTATAAGTGCATCATATTCTGATTGCATGGCAGCCATCCAATTTTTTGAATTATGTGCTTCATCAAAAGACAGAGGCTCCTCAACATCATGTAAGCTAGACACAGCCAAAGCATAACAATCCGATGCATAAGATGCATGGCGAGAGCCTGAACGAGTACGACTAGACAAAGGTGCATCCAATTTACTGTCACGCAAAGTGTGCACCAACCATTTTGGCATACCTCTAGCCTGCTCATTTTCAGCCCTTTCCTCATCAAGTGCATCATGTACATCTGCATTAGTAATAGGCTGATCTAAAACATTTTCAAAAACCCCCATAGGCTGTACATTTGCCCTTATTGGAACTTACATTCGTATTTCCACCACTGAAAAGAGGCAACAAAGTGTCATAAATGTCCTGTGAGCTTACATTACTGTCTCTAGTACATGACAGCAAGGGCTGAAGAGAATCTTCCACAAACACTACATCCCGAGAAACCAGAATACGTTTTGTTTGCGGATGATACAACCTGTAACCTTTGCTTTCAGCACTATAACCAACAAAAATACATTTGACAGCCTTATCATCCAATTTTCTGCGCTGCACTTGTGGCACCAAAGCATATGCCAAACAGCCAAAAACATGCATGTACTCAATAGAAGGCTTTCTATCATGCCATGATTCATATGGAGTAATAGACTGCAAAGCTTTCGTAGGACACCTGTTAAGTACATAAGTGGCACACATGATGGCCTCAAGCCAAACAAAATGCGGCAAAGCTTGAATTTTGACCATACATCTTGCCATTTCCGTCAGTAACCTGTTTTTCCTCTCAGCAACACCATTTTGCTGAGGTGTATAAGGCACTGTACATTGGTGTTTTATCCCACGACTAGCCAGAAATGCATTAAATTCATGAGACATATACTCCCCCCCTAGATCGGAACGGAGGGTGCCCATAGTACATTTCGAGACATTTTCAGCCATATCCAAAAATTGTTCGAAGCACATAAAAACTTCGGACTTCGCTTTAAGCGGAAATACCCATGCATGCCTAGAGTAATCATCAATGAAAGTCACGAAGTACAGGTAATTGCCCAAGGACGGAGTTTGCATGGGCCCACAAACATCACTATGCACAAGCTGCAAACTGCATGTGGCCCGAACTGAACCATCCTTTGGAAATTTAGAACGTTGCATCTTACCCAAAATACAACCTTCACAAACATGTTTGATAGGTGCTTCAAGAGGCGGCAAAGAAGCAACCATATCAGATTTTTGCAAACGCAGTAAACTGGAAAAATTCAGATGACCAAAACGTGCATACCAAAGTTTTGCATCTGAAATGGCCCTTGAATCTGCAATAGCATTTGCAAAATTTTGTCCACACTTGTCATACAAAGTGAGCTTATACAGCCCATAGCACAAAGGCCAGATGCAACAATTTCGTCACCAAAACTGAGATCATGAACTGTACATCTCTCATCCATAAATTTGACTACAAGTCCAAGTCTAGCAAGTGTGGATACAGACAAGAGGTATTTCGTGATCCCAAGTACATAAAGTGCATCAACAAGTGTGAAGGAGCTGCCATTAGCAGCAGTGAGCACAATCTTTCCAACTCCTTGAACTGAATAAGAGGCGTTGTTGGCACAAGTGACTGAATTCCCATGAGGGACAGACTTGAGAGAGGTAAACAATTCACGATGTGAGGTAATGTGCTTTGTAGCACCACTGTCGAAATACCACACATGTGAATCTGCAGCAACTGACAAGCATGCATCATGGACAACAGGATTGTAAGTGCACTCTACGCTAAAAGCCCATTATGCATCAACATTAGCATCACAGTCTCCTTTCACAGAAGACTCGACAATGGCTGCATTTGTAGTGGAACGAGCATTTGCAGTGGAACCACCCTCTTTCTACTTAGCCTCTTTGGCCTTCAACTTAGGACACTGCTTGATCAAGTGATCATTAGCTTTACAATAATGTCAATGCATCTTCTTTTTGTCCTTATCACCAGAATTGCCAGACGAAGTGCTGCCAGCAGAAGCATTAGGAACATGAGTTTTGCCACTCGCAGCAGAACCATAAGAAGTGGTCGCATTGTTGTTACCACCCTTTCTTTGAGAAGCAATAAAGCATGTTCAACTACACACTGTCTAGTCCTGTTTTTTTTAGAAAGTGACTCTTGCAACAGCAATGTGCATAATGCATCAAACTTGACAACTTCTGGATTTCCTTGGGTCATAAGTCTCTAAGTACTAGCAAAAGCTTGGTAAGAATCTGGTAAGGCATCAAGAACAGTCTGCACAAGGGAACTATCTAAAATGACTTCACCTGTAGAAATAAGCTGCTCATTTATATCCTTGACACTAGCAAGGAAAGTGTCCATATCATCTTCCTCATGCATAATCTTCGACTCCAGATCTTTACGTAGCAAAGCAATTTTAGCCTCATTGCGACTTGCATAAAGACCAACCGATATATCCCAAGCCTGTTTTGCAGATTTTGCTGAACAAAAGTGAGGAACAATGGTGCGCTTCACAGACAATGCAATCAATGCATGAGCCTGCGCATACTTTACATCCCAATGAGCTTGTTCTGCCATAGGCAAAACAACTCTAACAGCAACAATCCTTGCATCAAGACCTGCAACATCCTCAACATCGCCTACATCCTCAGAACCATGACGTAAATCAATGCCCTGCACAATATTCCAGACGCCCTTTGACACAAGCACATGTTGCATCATATAAGCCCACATAGGGTAATTGTCCCCATCCAACCTGTCCTCAACAGCAAACATCTTGAACACATCTGTGTTGTTGTTGTCAACCATGGAAAATGCTACACCTGATGTGAAAACTGCCCGAAAATAGGAGAAACGGAGCGGGAACAACACGTGCTATATAGCACAAACTATAGAATACTATAAGGCAGTTGTTATGTAGAAAACGGCACTGACAGAATTTTTGCACAAAATGACGAAATTGCCTGTGCAGACCTGCCTATAGTGGAAACGGAGGCCGAAATGAGCCCCAATCAAAAATCTGAGTAGACTAAGCTCTACGAGCTTGGCCAAAGTAATTGTCGACCTACGAACGCTTGCCAAAGCTCATTGAAATCGGAGAAAGTGAGCAGGCATGTGCTGGAGCAGCTGGCGACTAAGCCCGGGAGGACGTGACCTGCTCTGATATCAATTGTTGGAATTAGGGTTGCAGAGAAACACACACAACTTAGAGAAGACGAAGGAAGCTCAAGGCACACAATAGAGAGTGTGTTACTTAGTGTGCAATACCTAGAGTGATGGGCATATATACAATGCTCGGGGGAAAAAACTTCCTAAAGAGGGAAAAAATGCCCTGGCGGTCCTAGTGTGTTCACACACATCACTACCACATGTATATGGTAACAAAGGCAAAGACAAAGATTCTACAAAGGACAAAGGTAAAAGCAAGCATCGTGAGAAATGCAATGATAGTGACTCAAAATTGAGCATTTAGATGATGACTAAGTATTGAACGATTGGCGGTACAACCGAATCAAAGCAAACAAGAATGCACAACGTGATAAGCAATTCAAGGATTTCCATTACTCGAACAAAAAAAAGGGAGCAAAGTAGAATTTTGAGCGAAGATGACCAAAACTTTGATACCGCATCATCATAAAAGAGATTAAGACAATCACACAAAGCATGATTGAAACACCCGACGAGATGAGACATTGTGTTAACAATTCAATGAAAAGAAAAGACACGCGACCCTTGAAATAAAGAGTCATCAAAGTCAATCTTTCTTTGCAATCGAAATTGTTTGTAAGCAGTTCCATCACAAAATTGTTGTTGTCACAAACTGTTGACGTGTCAAGTCAATAAAGAGCATAGCCAACCTTCAGATCACAGCCGAGGGGCCTAAACCCTAAGAAGAACAAGCAATAGAAGAAGAAGTCCTACCAACTTATGGGACCCCGTCCGATGGGGCCCAAGTCACGTAAAAGATTAAAATAAAGCAGGATCCACACATACATTGAAAGACTTGCATAGAAACTGATGACGTGGTAGGTGTACGAAAAAAACTCAAAAATTGCGATGACATGATGACATGGCAGACTGCACCGATTTTCGCGTTTTGTGCTTACTATTGATGTGGCAGTTGTATGGAATTCCGTGATTTACGCTTGCAACTTTTTGGCATTGCTTTTGAGTTTGAAGGATTTTCATGTAAACTGCTTTTGGGGCCTAGGGCCCTTAAATATGAGGCCATGGGCTCATTCTCTGGCATGCTTCCTAGAGAAGATGTAGAGTCTGGAGTACCAGCTTGTACTGTGTTGATGCCGTATAAAGAAATACCAAAAGGGCGCCAAGGTTTGGTGCCAATACTCTCTGGGGTGGAATTTTGCCACTCTATGTCACGTGTCGTCTCTCTCTCTCTCTCTCTCTCTCTCTCTCTCTCTCTCTCTCTCTCTCTCTCTCTCTCTCTCTCTCTCTCTCTCTCAGTTCAGTTGTTATTGAAGTGCTAAAAGTCTATTCAGTCTCTTCTTTTCTATGGGCACATGGTGCCCGTCTTGTGACAGTGGTATCAAAGCATCATGCGTGTGCTTTTCTGAAAGCATACCGGTCCTACCAAAGAGGAGACAGAGCAAGATCGCACTTCCAAAGTTCATCGCATATTTTAGCTTCCTGCTCTGACCCCGAACTTATTAGCCACTCCCACCCTTCATATATCACACGTCTGCGTCGCTCATGTCTTACAGGAGGGCATAATCCAAATAGATCACTTGCAAGAGAAGGATCCAAGATTTTTTTCAAGTCACTGTTTTTCTCAAAAGCATTACCATGCAGATGTTGATGTCTGTAGCTACCAAGACGCACACTCCAAGGACTTGACAAGCTTTCAAGAAAATTTTTGCCTGAAGCTATATGGTTTCTAACATCTATCTTCGGAGTGCAACTTCTGGCAGAGTAGGGTATCCTGAAGTGCTTGCCATGGAAACCCTAGCAGATTATAACTTGAAATTTCTCGACATCTCTCAGTAGATGTCTCTTCACGAGCTGATGACCTTGGAGGTGCAGTGTAATTGCTACGTCTTGGGACTACCATCGCCGCCAAAGGAACATTGTCTGTCCAAGAGATGATGGACCATGCTGTGGTCTGCTACGACCTTATGGAAGAAACCTAAGCCTAATTTTTGGTGCAGGTTTCAGGATGGAAAGTTAGTCAACTTTTTGAGATCGGCTAATGTCAAGATTTCTTTTTAAGTTTGAATTTTGTTTGAGAACTTGTTTGGTGATCGTGTTTGAAATGGATGGTATCTGTTTTACATTTGTCTTGGTGCCAATTTGAGTTGTTTAACTCTGGTTTTAATATTGGTTTCAATGATTGGTGATTTTACTCCCAGGTGGAGAAGTGAGAAATATTGTTTTGGTATTGTTTGAACCTCGGAACGACACAAGCCAATGCCTGGGGAGCGTTTCGTTGTATGTTTGAAAAGCTCGAAACAACGCAGGCCAATGTCTGGGGAGCATTCCGTTAAATGCTAGAAAACCTCCAAACGACGCGGGTCGATGCCTCGAGTGCGTTTGGTTGTATGCTTGAACCTCCAAGCGACGCAGACTGCGGTCTGGGGAGCGTTTGATTCTACAATCCTCATAGCTCATGGCCCATACGTTTTTAGGTTATTTGCGGAGGGAGTGATGAGGTAGTCGTTGAGTAGCTTCAATCCGCAGACCGTTTGTCTGGGGGAGTGCTCAGCGGCGTTGTTTGTTGTGTCTTGTAACATGCATATGTAAGAATTTGTGTTGCATTGTGATGTGCCAACTACTGAATATTCATAACTGGATGAGATTGCTTGGGTATGTAATTTTAGTGCATCAAGACACCCGTGGAAGATCAGTGCGGTCTGGGTGTGATGGTTAATTTTACTGCGCCAGCATATCAAGAGTTATGAACTGGACAAAAGGAGAAGTCAACTCCTTGATCAAAAGAGCCTAAAGGAGAAGCCAACTCCTTGACCAAAAAAAAAAATAGCAAAATGATTGTCCGTCGGAATGACCCTCGGAATTTTTTTAAAAAGCTAACTTGAGTTGTTTTGCAGATATGTTGTAATCGCGGACAATTAGTCTCTTTCAAGAAGGGGGGATGTAACAAAGTGCTAACGTGTCAAGTCAGTAAAGAGCAGAGTCAACTTCAGATCACGGCCGAGGGGCCTAAACCCTAAGAAGAACAAGCAACAGAAGAAGAAGTCCTACCAACTTATGGGACCCTGTCCGATGGGGCCCAAGTGACATAAAGGATTAAAATAAAGCAGGACCCACACACACACACACTAAAAGACTTGTGTAGCAATTGATGATGTGGCAGCTATATGGAAAAAACCCAAAAATTGCACTGACATGATGATGTGGTAGACTGTACGGATTTTGCATTTTGCGTTGACTGCTGACATGGCAGTTGTACGGAGTTCTGTGATTTACGATGGCAGCTTTTTGGCATTGCTTTTGGACCAGAAGCTTTTGAAATTGAAGGCTTTTCATGTAAACTGCTTTTGGGGCCTAGGGCCTTTAAATATGAGGCCATGGGCTCATTCTCTGGCATGCTTTCTGGAGAAGGTGCAGAGTTTGGAGTACCGGCTTGTACTGTGTTGATGCAATATAAAGAAATAGCGAAAGGGGCGCCAAGGTTTGGGGCCAATACTCTCTGGGTGGAATTCCGCCACTCCGTGTCACGTGTCATCTCTCTCTCTCTCTCTCTCTCTCTCTCTCTCTCTCTCAGTTCAGTTGTTATTTAAAGTGCTAAAAGTGTGTTCAGTCTGTTCTTTTCTATTGGCACATGGTGCCCGTCTTGTGACATCTACTGACCACATTCTTAAATTGTGCGCACTCAAAAGATGAAATATAAAATTCTTCTAAAAGCTATCCATTATGATTTTTACAAACAAGAGGACATTACAAACACCAATAGACAACATTGTTTTGATAGTATTACATGGTCTTGATACTATCTTGACAACATACTCTGCATATGGATAGTCGTATCTAGGGTTTTGGGTCATTTCAAACGCAACATCGTGGTCAAATTTGTCAATTTCTATCTTAAAGGCTCCCAAAAGTGTTCTACATCGGCACGAGAACATTCAAGAGACTTTGGGATATTTTTTCATTTGAAGCCCCATCTTCGAGTGTAAGAATGAGACATATGGGCAATCATTTCTAGGTTTTTTGGGCATTCTGGACACAACGGCGCGGTCAAAATTGTCAAATTCTAACTGAAGATTGGAATGGAGCAAGCTTTGGAGTTAGCTTTTTTCATCTATTGCTCAATTGACCAAATCTAAAGAAAAAAAGCTTGCTTCAAAAGAGTTTTTGAACAAGCTTAAATTTTCTCTCGCCCTCTTCCCTCCCTCTATCTCTTCTCTCTCACTCCCCTTTTGTCTTCCGCTACCTCTCTCTCTCTCTCAAGCTTAGCACCCACCTCAGTTTGAGAGAGAGAGAGAGAGAGAGAGAGAGAGAGAGAGAGAGGCAGGCATATAAAAGGGAGATATATGTATATCTCCCCCCCCCCCCCCCCTCTCTCTCTCTCTCTCTCTCTATATATATATATATATAGCTCCCTCTCTCTATATATATATCTCCCTCTCTCTCTCTCCCTCTATAGGGAGAGAGAGAGAGGGAGATATATATATAGAGAGAGGGAGCTATATATATATATATATATATATATATATATATATATATATATATATATATATATATATATATATATATATATAGAGAGAGAGAGAGAGAGGGAGATATATATATATAGAGAGGGAGCTATATATATAGAGAGAGGGAGCTATATATATATATATATATATATATATATATATAGAGAGAGAGAGAGAGAGAGAGAGAGAGAGAGAGAGAGGGGAGGGAGAGAGAGACATATAAAAGGGATATATATATATATATATATATATATATATATCCCCCCTCTCTCTCTCCCTCTATATATATATAGAGGGAGATAGAGAGAGAGAGGGGGGGGGGGAATATATATATATATATATATATATAGAGGGAGATAGAGAGAGAGAGAGAGGGGGGATATATATATATATATACATATATATATATATATATATATATATATATATAGAGAGAGAGAGAGAGAGAGAGAGAGAGAGAGAAGGGGATATATATATATAGAGAGAGAGAGAGAGGGAGGGAGGGAGAGAGAGAGACATATAAAAGGGAGATATATGTATATATATATTATAGCTTTCTCTCTAGCTGATCTCTCTCTCTCTCTCTCTCTCTCTCTCTCTCTCTCTCTCTCTATATATATATATATATATATATATATATATATATAGAGAGAGAGAGAGAGAGAGAGAGAGAGAGCGAGATTAGCTAGAGGGAGAGAGCTATATATATAATACTCTCTCTCTCTAGCTAGAGGGAGAGAGAGAGCGAGAGTATTATATATATATATAGCTTTCTCTCTAGCTGATCTCTCTCTCTCTCTCTCTCTCTCTATATATATATATATAGAGAGAGAGAGAGAGAGAGAGAGAGAGAGCGAGATTAGCTAGAGGGAGAGAGCTATATATATAATACTCTCGCTCTCTCTCTCCCTCTAGCTAGATTAGCTAGAGGGAGAGAGCTATATATATAATACTCTCTCTCTCTAGCTAGAGGGAGAGAGAGAGCGAGAGTATTATATATATAGCTCTCTCCCTCTAGCTAATCTCGCTCTCTCTCTCTCTCTCTCTCTCTCTCTCTCTCTATATATATATATATATAGAGAGAGAGAGAGAGAGAGAGAGACGATGTTTATTTAGAGAGAGATATGAGAGCAATATAAGGGAGGTATATAAAAAGAGGGAAGGGATAGAGGAAGAGAGAGAGAGAGATAGTGAGAGGGAAAAATAAGTCCCTTTGTTTGGAAACAGGATACATCATTCAACTGGGAGTGGCAACAAAAGAAAGCTTTACTTAATATAGTGCATCAAAATGAGGATCTTACAAGACAACTACACCAAGTTAGTAAAATTTGGTTGAGAATGATAATGTATGAAGTTGAAAATTTTCTACTATCTTACCTTATTTTATGTGGGTAATTAGTAAGGATATGTTCCTACTATTTAGGAAAAATATACACATGATGTTTGAATATAAACCTAAAGAGCATGTGGTAAGTTAAGATTGGTGACTAAGTATTCTACGTTCATCCCATACCATGCTCTTTTGGGGAAGCATCAACTCGTTTCCTCTCAAGCTAACCAAACAATCTAGTATGACTAAGTACTTAATGTTGTAATCTGCTTGTTTTTTGTGAGACATTCTTCCATGTGAGAATATGTTTGGGCACATGTCCATCACATGTTTAATGTCTTTGTTGATTCTTTTAGGCGTTTTTTCATTTCTTCTAGTGCTCTAGTGGTGTGTTTTCTAGGTTAGCCCTCTCTCTCTCTCTCTTCTTCTTCTTTTCTCTCTCTAGGTGGCTTTCACCTCTTTAGGCTTCCTTGGCATTTGTATGGAAATGGTATCAATGCTCAAGTAAAACACGATCAAAGTGATTGTTTTGCAATCTAGTGAAGTGTTTCATTCCTAGCTAAAGTCGATGGTTGCTAGTATCTCTTCTCCTATTTTGTGCCAATCAAGCATGTGGCAAGCTAAGTTGGAATTAATCTCTCCTTATTTCTCTAGTTCTGACTTTGTATTCATGGGAAAGGTGTAGCAGAAGCTTGGAGTATCAAGTTCATGGGTTGCAAAGTCATATGTTTACCTTGTTGTTGACATCTTGTACTTGCCATGCTATAGAGTTCCATCAATCCATAGCATAGTGTTTTCAATCCTATGTCTGTGTGTATGTGTGTAGCTCTTATAATGGTTGTCACAGTTGATGTTATTACTAAGAAGGATTGAGCGTGTACTCAATGCTCAAGGGGTGTGCAATTAGCCATCATATCTAGACGCACACAAAAATAAATTGAGTTAAAAAAATAGAGTGGCAAGTGCTCAAAAACTTGCATGAGAATATTTTCTTAGATGTATAGTCTTGCCTTATATAGTTGTTTTGATTTTAGAATTTGGGCTAGTCCTTGTAAGTGCAAAACTTGTTTGGCCTTACATATTTTTCTTTGATCTTAGAATTTAGGCTAGTCCTTAGTAAGTGCACAAATTAAGAATGGATTCTTTTTTATCTCATGCAATACAAAGCATTGAAAATGTCAAAATACTACCATTTGTAGTACTAGGTGCAATTTTGGTGACTCCTTTTGATGAGTTATGAAGAGCTATTGCTAGACGTGGCAATATTCCCAACAAGAGACTCATTAATAAGAGAGATGGATAAAATGAAGATATCTATTTCTTTATGAACGAATCTCGATTTCTCCAACGCTTCATTATTGCCATTACATGAACAAAAATTTGGCTCAACATAGTTCATTTTAAAGGTGGCAAACTAATCATGATGTGTGATTGAGATAGCATTACCCCTTGGCCAAGCCAATTGATCATGCTTATATTTGGAATTCAAGCAATGTCAAAGAGAAACCAAAATATGAAGGTCATACACCTCTACTGGTCCATTCTTATGATGCGAATGGCCTAACAAAAGCAATTCAAGATTCTAGAGCAAGCATTACAAAAAATAGTTCTTTCCAATAAATTTCCAAAATATGCTCCTCAAGATGCCAAAAAACAACTTTAGAAGCTATAACATACCCTTCTAACATCATGCATCAAAGATAAAATTGCCACATGCCTCAAAGAAAACCTTGAAGTGCTTTGTCAGCTTCAAAAGCATTGACACAAGCTATGCCTTTTCTTCATCGAGATTCCTGCCAGAACACCCTCATTTTTTGTGGGGCTTTTTGCATTGAGAAAGAGTTGATGCCATTGGAATTTTTCTACTCCTTGAAGTATTTTATCTACATCTCATTAAATCTACACAAAAGCGGTCTTGGAAATGCAATTGACTTGTACTACCATTATTATGGAAGGGGAATCTTGGGTCGTGTCATACTTGAATGCTTTATTACGCAATGTCAAAGACAAATGCTTTTAAAATTTTCTCCATCCTACAAAGCCATCAAAAGCTATTGTATTCTCCCCTTGTTAGCATTTTTTACACTTAGATATGCTCTCATAGTTTTTGTTGCCTATCTTGTACAAACCTTGCTTCTCTCTACCTCTAGGACATAAAAATCTTCTCTCTCTCTCTCTCTCTCTCTCTCTCTCTCTATGTGAGTGTGTGAGTGCACACACACACACACATGTGCATGTTATAGATATTGTATACATGTACATATTATGAGTATATGTATCTAATCAAGACAAGCACAAATGGTATTACCACAATCTAGCTACTCAAATACAAGAATTGCTAACTATTGACATTGTTTGATTGAGCTCTTTAAAATAGATTCATCTAATTTTTCATGTATGCCACCTTTGGACTCTCTCTCTCTCTCTCTCTCTCTCTCTCTCTCTCTCTCTCTCTCTCTCTCACTCACACACACACACACACACAGAGGTTATCCCATTTTTAATCTTGAAATCAAGTCTCATGGCTTTGATCTTTGAATTCTCTTGTGTTGTTGTTGTTGCTGCTCTCTCTCTCTCTCTCTCTCTCTCTCTCTCTCTCTCTCTCTCTCTCTCTCTCGCAAATTATGGCTTAAACATACAATTTTGAGAATGTAGATATAGAAGAATTGAAGGAATGGCAACGATGTTCAAAGAACATTGTCATTCATAGAGCTCTTGAAGAGAAGTCGGAGATCCCTCCTTCTCTCTAGCCATTTCTATTGAGGATTTCTTCAAACCCCACTCTGATCTACAAAGAGCTATGGTTTATGGAGCACATAGACTGGGTAAGTAAAGTACTCCTTGCTCGCGAGAAAGCCTAATTGTATGCACTATGCCGGATGAGACCAAGCTAAAGATTATCTTTGATAAAAGTTGAATCTATTTGAGAGGTACCAAATTTTTTGTATGTAAGATTTCACGCCTATGCAACAAAATACATGCCATAAGACACATCAGGATATGAATAAGAAAATAAGGATGTATGTCATAAATAAAATATGCTCAAGGAGGAGGCAAGTCTATTGAGAAAATAGAAACACATGAACTTTGAGGTCAAGTTACAATTGAAAATATGCTTATAGAATTGTAATGGATACCCATGAAATGCGGGGATTGAAATGATGAACTAACTAGCAAACCCTATGTTGTACTTGTTGTTAAAACTGGAAGCATGATGCACAAAGGATTAAAGGGCTAAAGAGATACAATCTATATTCATTGATGCGGTGAAAAAATCTCAAGCAACAAAGAGGGTAAGGAGTTGGAAAATTTTGTATCAATTGTACAAGATGACAAGCACAAACCTTATGTATGGCCAAAAGATATCACGCCAAAAATAGGTCCAATTTTTTGTAGCCATGTGCTACTTTCTTTATCATGATTCCCTCTTTTATGCTTGCATGGATTGAGACCGACCATTTGCTTATTAAGAGGACATTGCTTATTTTAAAGATAAGATGATGGTAATGTCTTTGAAGACACGAGCGTTCACACAAACATATTGCAATATGATACACAATAGTTTATATGCCATATATTTCAAAGGAGTTGGAGAAGCTTCATTTGTCTGATCTTACTTCAATGGATAAGAAAGAGCCTGATCACTATGAAAAGCTACTTGTACAAAGAAAACCCAATGGGGATAGTGTGATTGGCCATATGTTTCTCTCTGAAGCCACGATGTATCATATGAAGAGTTTTATGTTGGCCGATGGAGCCCAAAATCAAATGATCGGTTGACTAAGCATAAAAATATGAGCCAAAGTGGTTTTTCTCTCTCTTCCTATAGATTTTGAATGAGCACCGGTGTATATTGAAATGATTAAGCAAAAGGCATGGATGGAAAAGCTCCAATATGATGCACCATTGAAACTAAATGGAAAGCTTTTAAGAAAGTGATTTGTTCTTGTACTAAAGAATACTAAAGCATGTCAAAGATAACAATGATAGATCATGCAAGAGGTGGTTTGTTAAAGAGTGTCAATATGCTTGAAAGTCATTGATAAATCTAGATACAATTAAAGGACAAAGATAACTATTAAAATCATTTACATGTATACAAAGCACAAATTCAATAGGAAAGAATAAGATGGAATGTCAATTGGTAATTTTTCCAAATTCAAGAAAAGGCACACGCATGTGGAAGATTTTTGAGAAACCTAAAGGGTAAGTGGGTTGAGAGTTTTGGTAACTTGAGTCTTATGGATATATATATGCATTGTAGGCAACTATATGAGCAACCAAATACGAGAAAGATGCCATGTTATGGTTTACTCCATGTATGACCTCTTTTTTTAGTATTAGAGATGTATATGATGAGGTTATAAAGCTGGTCACTCACAAAGCATGAGATCTTCAAGGTCTCAAATTAAATAGATGGGAGTGTTGGGTTTCCAAGCCCGAGTCTAATCTTTGTCCAACCCGTGGGAACACTCTCCTATGGCATGCAAACAATATGAGTTCAGTGAAGTTTTGCATGGCTAATATATGCCTCTATAAATATGAAAAAGGGCTTTGAATAATAGCATAGTGTTGTCTATATTATGTCGATTCTCTACTCTCTCTCGCTCCTCTCTCGTTCTCAGTGTGCTGCACGCCTCCGAGGTCTCCATGGATCCTCACTGTCGGCACCCATTATAGCTCCGCACGCCCTTTCATGTGGTATCAGAGCTCCAAGAATTATCTGCAAACAGGGAGTCAAGGTCACCAAGGGCATGTTAAAATGCTGCTCAAACAGTGTTACAAAACGTAGGGTTGGTGGAGAAAACAGTTGATATGCTACCCAAAGCCCTAGGCTCACGCTTTGATAAGTGTCGTTATAGAAGATAGGGGGTGTAGGTGGCCTTGTAGTGGCATATCAAAAGGCTGTGTAGTTTTGTGGGTGGCTTAGTGCGTGGAGGGCGTATCGACACGCAATGCATGCAGAGGTAGAGAGCCTAGGTGTTGGAAATCTTTTCAAAGGCATTTTGAAACGCTTTTTGCGCAGGTGTGGCAATTTTGCACGGTGTTCAAAATGCTGCCTCTATAGGTGCTATCTAGCAAAGGAGCCTATTGACGAGTTGCATCTCAAAACACCTCTAGATGGTAGGCAGTTGACGGCAAATGTGTGCAATTTTTGCATGCATATCAAAACGTTGTTGCAGTAGTGACCATCGACGGTGCTTGCTAAGCATATCAAAATGCTGTGTGCTGCAAAGGTTGAAGTAGTAGGATTTGAAATCGTCCCCATGCAAGAAACGGTTCTCATGTTCAAAGCTAGTAATATGTGTTATCCAACACATCTGGATCGAATGCACAAGCAGAGCAGCTATGCTTTACTGATATTTGGAAACTTTGTATCATATAGTTGTTCTCCAAAATTCTCAACATGGAGATGCAAGATGTGGGTTGTGATGTCAACATTAGGTGTGACAGTTTGGAGTGAAGATCGATGAAACCAAGCTTTATGGCTACCTACTTGTTCAATGCATGAAAGATAGCATTATGCCAGGATATATGAATATGGTAGCTCTTTGAAGAATAGGATCACAATTGTTTTTTTCTACCAATTCAGTGTCATAAGTTTGTTTTCAGTTTTTTCGATTGTCAACACAATCACATAATTGTAGTCAAAGCCTTATTTTAGCTAATTAATTGTTAGTTATTGTCATTTCAAAAAATTGTACGGGTTATAGACATTGCCATGAACAAAAGTGATAAGACCTCCCATTTTTGTTTGGTCGAGTTCTTGTTGTCCCACTCTTATTGTTGTTTGAGGGAAGTGCACACACACACCTATGTTGTTGTCAAGGGAGGGGACTTCTACTCATAGTTTCAGGTGATTGAGATTTGCCACAGGTTGTATCAAGTCATGATCCTCACCGCGGCATCCACCATAGCTCTGCACGCCCTTTTAGGGAGGAGAGGCATCACATCCTTGATTGTATGATATGTTTAGCATTGCACTTCAACATCGTATGCCTTGTGATCGGCGCACTATTTTGGGTCAAGCCTTTGCATAAACGAGGGGATGTAGAGAATGTAAATAACCGATGGACAATAATGATTGGGTTTTTTATGGCAAAGTATTTGGGTCCATAATGGAGAATGGACCTCACAGAATCACTTTGCAAAAGGCCAAGCGGGTTTTTGTCGGCGTCAGAGCACCATTGATCATCTCATCACTCTTTGTGTTCTCATGGAGGAAAACTAGTTGAAAATTAAGCTATTTTATTATTGCTTTGTGGACTTCAAAAAAGCCTTCAATTCAATTCCATGTTATAATTTTTAGAGAAAGATGGAAGAGCTCTAAGTACCAAATGAGTTTATGCTTGCGATTTCTTGCATCTATAAGAAGGTGATATGCCCACTACACATCGAAACAAGAGTTTTAGAATTTCTAGCAAGCACTATTGGGGTTAAACAAGGATCTCTGTCATCATTAACTCTCTTTGGGCTATGCATTGATCAATTAGAACAAATGGTACTTGAGTTTATGCAACAAGAAGGCATTGAAGAGGTTACTATTTGCAATGGGGCAATCATGTTTTGTTGTATGCGGATGATGTAGTGCTTCTAGCACATACTTCACACGATGCGCAAAAGCTTATGGTTGTCCTTGATAAATGTTGCTTGCATAATGGCAGATTGTGAAAGAATCAAATGTTATGCTTGTGAAAACCAACCATACATAGAAGCCATGCAATGTGTACAACAACAAGACACTTGAAGTGGTTGAGAGCTTTAAGTAACTTGGCCTTGATGTTCTAGCCTATCACAAGTGGCATGAATGTGCTATGCATCGTTTGGAAGCTCAAAAGAGAGCATACTGTGCATTGAGAACATGTGTAATGTAGGGGATGTCAAATGCTAGGCTCTCAAGAAGTACCTTTTAACACATTGGTTCTGGTTTATGGAGTGTGTGGGGTGGGAGCATCTCAAAATCTACTTGGCAAGAGTTTGAGAATGTCCAAAAGCCCTTCTTTTTCAAACATTCTCTAAGTTAAAACACAAACATGAGAAAGATGCATCAAGAACCCTCACATTGACTTCCTATAATTGCATGGGAAGCAAGCTAAAATGTTCAGAAGATGCATTACAACAAGATCTTGAGCACGGGATGAATGCAAGACATAAAAAAGTGGTTTGGGATATGGGATGCATTACACTTGCTACATGATGTTTCTATAGACCTTCAAGTAAATGAGGCTTTTCTACAATGCTAATGTATTACGACTTGGGAGAAATCTGTTGGGTTACACTTCATACATTATGCCGCCCATATTGCTTCCAAATGAAAAGCCACGTTCTTTGTCAAAAAGGAAATCGTAACTCATCCTTATATGCTTGAGCCTAATCCTTTCTCCATGATATGCATTGTTGCAACCGTTTGGCTTAGCTCTATCTCCTTTCGATGCGATATTAGGCATTGGGGCAATCGAGAAGAGTCCCATCGACTATGCTCATTATGTTCACAATAAGTTGAAGAGTCTAAATACCACACACTACTAGAGTTTTTAGCATTTTCTCATATCCAAGCTTGCTTCCCTTACAATAAGTTCAAGAGTCTGAATACCACACACTACTAGAGTTTTTAGCATTTGCTTCCCTCACATTTTCAACCATGACCTAGACCCAGATACTTTCCTCTCTCAATCACAATTAGAGCTCTCCATTTTGATTCTCATCACCACAATCCTTGAGCATGGAGAATCAATTATCAACTCCACACATAGTACATCACATGTATCTTTGTTCCCATAGATCATATTTGATCTCCGAGGATGATAATAAAATCTATCTATCTATCCATCTCTCTTTTAACAAAGTGTAATAGATCATAGATTCTCTATTTCATTCCCTCTTGAGATGTATGTCTTGAGTCAAGACTTCTTATGGGCAAAGATTATCAAATGACACTTTCATGAGTGTCTTTCTTAAGAGAGCCTCCCTTTTGCTCTTCAAATAGTAGATTTATAGAGAGGAACATTTTGGCCTTTTGAAGACATATATCATTCCATTTCTCTCTCTCTCTCTCTCTCTCTCTCTCTCTCTCTCTCTCTCTCCCCTTCCCCCGTTCGTAAATTAATTAACTTTTCTTCTTCTTCAAACTCCAAGTTCAAAAATTTGAATGAGCAGACCAGAAAGGAAGCAGCGGAGTGGGAGGCGCGGGCTCTGGGCAAAGAAGAGCTGGTGAAGGAGAACGTGGAAGCACAACGCCAGATCCTTCTGCTGCAGACTAATCTTCAATGGGCCAAGTCGGTATTATGGGAGCGCGCCCGCACTCTGCTTTCCCTCAAGAGATCTGCCTTCCCCCTCTCATCGTGGCGTCGCTATCTTGATCTCTGCAGGAAAAGGAAGGTACGGTTTCCATTTTCCTCTTGCTTTGTTTTATGTATGTGATGGCGTGTGCACGGCCATGCATGGAAACACACAGACACACACACACACACACACGAGAGAGAGAGAGAGAGAGAGAGAGAGAGAGAGAGAGAGAGAGAGAGAGAGAGAGAGAGAGAGAGAGAGAGAGAGAGAGAGAGAGAGAGAGAGTACTCACATAATAACTGTTCAAAATCCTCTTATCGCCAATAAAAAGGGAAGATGAGCTTATTTTCCTCTCTTGCTCTTGCGTGCACACGCACAGTACAGCACTCGACAAACAAACTGTTGTGATTTTTGCAAGGTCTTCAAACCAATTGCACATTGTTTGGGGTTGATTTTTGTCGTAGAGTTTCCTTGGCCTTGAAGTCTCAATGGCAGAGCTATGTATATATAGGCTATGTTTCTTTGGAAATATATAGGCTACATCAACTCTTGCTCAGTGGCTTTCAAAAGCTACAACAGAGTGTTGATGCTTATCACTTCCTACAAATAAAAAGAATGCAGTTTTAGCACATTGTTTGTATGTTGTTTTTGGATTATTTTTAGGTGCTTAAACGAGCTGAGCGCATCTGGAATCATAAGGTTATGGGAAACTGGTTCAGCAGTTTTCAACATGCTCTCTTAACATTGAGAAAAAGACGGCAAATTCTTAGAATATGTCTGCTGCGGTTGAAGAAGAGAACTTTGCTTCAAAGCGTAATCCATTGGCAAAGTTGGACAAGCAGAAAAAAGGCATTATCTCAAGCATATGCACGTCTAGTGCAATTAAAAGAATGGAGATTGTTAAGGAAATCCACAATCCATTGGGAAATTGTGTGTTGCAAAACACTTTATCAAAAAACGCAAAAGAAGAAAGCAGCAATGGTGTCGCGAAGATGCCAGCTACAGAAGGCCTGGAAGAGTTGGTCTTCTACCTGTCAAGCAAGTTCATATTACAGGGATGTGGCTAGGGAACATTATGCCAGGGAGAAGTTGGATTGCTTATTTGTTAGGTGGAAGCTTTACTCGGCAAAACAGGCATGTAGACAGAGGCATGCACTTTCTAGTGCACAGCAGCGAGCAACATTTCTTATGAAATTGTCTTTTTCTGGATGGCTCGATATGATCAGACATTGTCTCATGGTACAAGAGCGATTGGTTGCGTTTCAGCTTCGTGGACATTTCAAGCTCAAGAAAAACTTGTTCCAGTTTTTGCTACATATGGCCTTCAGAAACATAGAGAAAAGAAACTTCAGATTGTCTTTGAGATCGAAGAACAAGAAGCTTGTCAAAGAGAGGGTTCTTGCTTGTTTTTCTCATCAAACATCTCAAAGGCGGCTGCTTAACAAGTTTTTATTGCTCCAATCATCAAAGAGGAGGTAACAAACCTAGTTTATTTGTTGAGCATTCCTAAGAGTAGGATGGCGTTGATTTACTTGCTTGTGCTGGTGCATGCTGTTTGGCTGTAGGTTAAATGCTTTCAGTGAGTGGCGATTGCGAGTCATTTACCAGCACTGGGTGTGGGCGAAGAGAAAGCGCAAAGACATTTTTATGAAGAAACATACATTCATTGCCTGGATGTTTTATCTTGAAATGAGCAGGTTGGAAGGTTTTTGTTTTGCTTTTTTGCATAAGTGTAAAGATGTTTTTTTGGACAATTTATTCGGGTTTACTTCCAGAGTGGGAGACACAACATAGTATAGTTGTACAACCAGACAATAAACCTATAAGCAGACTAGCATATAGGTAGAGTCAAAGTGAAGCTCAGGAATTCGAATGCCAACGAGATGAGTATATTAGTAAGGGCTTCATTAAGCCTGGTTCTTCTCCATGGGCATCCCCAGTGTCCTTGTGAAGAAGAGGGATTGTTCTATGTGCATGTGCGTAGATTATCACGATCTGAAAATTTACCATAAAACAGAAGTATCCTATGTACAGGGTTGATGAGCTTTTTGATCAACTCGATGGGGCTATATACTTCAGGAAGATTGATGAGAGATTTGGATACCATTAATTACAAATTGATGCAAGTGATATTCTTAAAACAACTTTCCGAACGGAGTTTGGACATTTTGAGTTTCTTGTTCTTCCTTTGGGTTAACAAATGCTCGAGCTTTGTTTATGACACTCATGGACCAAATTATTTGGGTAAATTCTTCTTTGATGTCTACCACAAGTGTGATGATGCGGCAGGGGTCCTTGGCTCAAGTGGACCTTAAAAGACTGACTCAAGAGGTCGGACAAAAACCCATAAAAGATTGCTCAACAATTGTTGACGTGGCAGCCATTGAAAAATCCGTCGCAATTTACGGAACCATACGGCATCCTCGCGCCAACTTTTGACGATGGATTTTGGGGTAGCAGGCTATGCTTTTGGCAGCGCCCAATTTAGGAGCCCCTCTGCACTCTTTAAAGTGTGGCTAGGTGGCAGGGCTCTTTTCTTGGTAGATAAGCTTGGGAGTATCACGGAGAAGAGACCCTCGGCTCTCCTCTTCTCTCTCTCTCTCTTTTCAAGTTCAATTGTTGTAGTTTCTGTTCGTGCGTTGCTATTGATTTCTCGCTTGGGTGTCCAAGCTTGTTACAATGACATCCTTATTTATAGTTGTTCTAAGGAAGCACATTTAGAACATGTGCGAAAGGGTTTGATCTGCTTAGGTAGCACACCTTATATGCTAAGAAAAGCAAATGTGATTTTATGCAAGGAGAAGTGTATCTTAGCCATATCATTTTAGTTGATTGTCTTAAGGTGGATCCTAGTAAAGTTGAGGCTAGCTTCAAATTTTTTTGCCTATGGTTGGTTATTATTGTAAATTTATTTAGAATTATGCGAAGATAGTTGGGCCTATAATTAATTAATTGAAGGGTCAAGGTTGTAATTTCCTTGGCAAGCAATTAGCTCGTGCTCCTCTATTGAACATCGTCGATCCAACCAAACTGTTTGTTTTGGAGATTGATACTAGCAATAAGGCTATTGGTGTAGTGCTACTTCAAGATGGTAGACTAGTTGTCGTTAAAAGTAAAAACTTAAATAGTGCTCAACAAAATTACTGTGTGTATGAACGCGAATTATATACCATTATAGATGCCCTTTACAGATGGAGACATTATTTATATGATGCAGAGTTTGAGATTGTATCTGACCATGAGAGCAGTAGATGGTTTACAAATCAAACAGATTTGAACAGTCGAAAGCCTAGCAGAGACCTTTCAAGAGTGTGATTGCTCTTTATTGTATCCTAAAGGTTGCTATAAGGTGGTAGTTGACGCTTCAGGCCGCATGTCCAAGATAAATGCTCTTTCCTTCACAGAAATTAAGAGTGAATTCTTGGCCTCTCTTCGAGGAACATGTGAGCACAGATTCTTGTACAATATGGTGTGGAGTCATGGTAAAATGAGGGAATTTTCTCACTCTAATGCGAGTACAGACGCTAACTCTACACACAATTCTACTTTTTCTCAAGCAAAACAACATCAATGGAAGATTTTTTCTATTGAGTATGTATCTACTCTACAAGGGGAGGGTATGTGTACCCTTGGATTTAGACACTGTGACGGGTTTTAGGATTAGGATTTTTGCATCGAGGTCATAGACGCATGTGATCATTGTGTTCATTTGGCAGTCTCCCTAGAAAGGTGGTTCATGCCAATCTTTTTGTAAAAGCCAAAAACCTATATGCCGTGATTAGTTTCTCTCTTCTCTTTCATGCACGGTACTTGCATATGTAATCATCTGTGTGGCACTAGAAACATCTGAGTGACCTTCAGGTGTTGGACTACTTTGACTGAGTTTTGCAGATTCCCGGCCGAGGGACCTAAAACCTAGCAAAAGAAGAAGAAACAAAAGGTCTACCAACTTATGAAGATTGGCTGAGTGACCAAAAAACCCAAAATGGGTTAGGATTAAAAATCCTACCCCAAGCCAACTTAGAAGAACCGGTTGAGGGACCTAAATAGTAAACATTAAATAAAGCAGAACACACACACACACACACACACACACACACACACACACACACACACACACACACACACACACACACACACACACACACACACACACACACACAGAGGAGTTTGCGTAGAAACTAATGATGTGGCATGTTGTACGAACAACTCGCGATTTGCGAAAATTGATGATGATGTGGCAGTGTGTACAGATCAGCCCTTTGGGCACTTGATTTTGGACCCAGAGTGTTTAAAAGCGTTGCTTTTTATGTGAGATGCTTTTGGTAGGCCAAGGGCCTTTAAATATGTATCATGGGCTCTCTCTTTGGCATTCTACCGCATGGAGAAGCACAACAGAGTCCCAATGTTGTACCTTGTTGAAGCAATAATTAAGAAATACCGAAAGAGGCTCCAACCTTTGGGGCCGGTGCCGTCTCGGGGTGGAACTCCACCACTCTGTGTCCCTCGGGTGGGTTCTCTCTCTCTCTCTCTCTCTCTCTCTTTTCTTTTACAATTGTTCAAGCTGTTTTGAAGTGCTAAAGTGTTGCCGAATTTGTAGATTGAAGTCATCCTTGTATTTTTGTCTAATTTCTTGTCGGAAGTGATTATAGGCACAAGGTGCCAAATTCTTTTTGAGTGTCAGGACAGTCTAAGTGTAGGCCATCCTGGTGTTAGGAAGACATGCATTATTAGCTAGAAGGAAATCTAAATGGCCAGATTTATATAAGGACATACACGAGTACGTCTTATGTGACATGAGTATGTGCTACATTACCAAAAGTGTGAAGTGAAAAAAGCTGAGTGTCTCAAGGTAGGTAGGCTCTTGCATCCATTAGAGATCCCAAACGGAAAATGGGAAACCATTTTTATGGATTTCATCATCGGTCGACCTATGACAGTTCGTGGCCATGACTCTATTTGGCTAGTAGTAGACTGCTTGACCAAGATGTGTAGGTTTATTCTTACAAAGACTATGGTCAAAGCTACATAACTGGTGTGACAAGTTAGTGATGTGGCACCACCAAGTTCGATGGAATAGATCTCGACCGAGAGGCCTAAACCCTAGCAACAACAGAAGAAGAAGTTCTACCCAACTTTTTGACATGGGCCGAGTGGGTAACCCTAGCAGCAGCAGAAGAAGAAGTTCCAACCAATGGAATAGATCCCGACAGAGAGGCCTAAACCCTAGCAACAACAAAAGAAGAAGTTCTACCCAAAATTTTGACACGGGCCGAGTGGCCTAAAGACAAAGTGGGTTAGACTTAAAAATCCTAACAACATTGGCCGAGAGGACTAAACCCCAACATATACACATACTCAGTTTGCATAACAGATGATTATGTGGCATGCTGTATGGATTTCCAAAAATTACGTTGGATGGTTTGATGGCTACGGTCCATGCTTTTTAGGGAGTAGATGCTTTTCACAGGAGACGGGCACCACGTGCCAACGGAAAAGAACAAACTGAACAACTTTAAGCACTTCAAGTAACAATTGAATTGAAAGAGATGCACGACACACGAACGAGTAGTGGAGTTCCACCCTAGAGAGCATTGGCCCCAAACCTTGGCGCCCCTTTCAATTGCTTGAACTCAGTACATCGCTGGTACTCAATCCTTTGCACCTCACGCGGAGCATCCTAGAGAATGAGCCCTTGGCTCATATTTAAAGGCCCTTGGCCTATGAAAAGCAGTTTACATGAAAAGCTATAAACTCAAAAGCTTCTGTTCCAAAAGCAGATGCCCAAAAGTTGCCAACGCAAAAGCAAAAATCCATACAGCTCTGTCACATCAACAATCAACGTAAAACGTGGAAATCTGTATAGGTCTGCCACATCAACATGTCAGCCTAAAATCCGGAAATCTATACAGGTTGCGAGCGCAAAATCCGGGACTCTATACTGTTGCCACGTCATCTACTCGCTACGCAATTGAGTGTATGTGTGTGTGGGCTTGCTATCACTTTAATGTCTTTGGGTCACTTGGGCCCCATCGGGCGGAGTCCCATAAGTTGGGGGGGACTTCTTTTGCTTCTTCTTCTGCTGTTGCTTCTTCACTTAGGGTTTAGGAAGCCGGATTTGCAAGTTGGCTCCGTTCTTCAGTGGCTTGACATGTCAACAATTTGTGACATTACCTAGTGCTTTTGTACTAAGCTTTTGGGGCTATGCTTGGGCATCCCTTGTATTGTTTATAAGTGTCCTTAGGTCTTTGGGGCATATGGACGTAGAATCTCGGAGAGTTGGATCCTCGGGGAGTTGTACCTTTACGAAGCAATAATAAAGAAATACCGAAAGGGGCGCTAGTCCATAGGGCCATTGCCATCTGGGAGTGGAACTCCGCCACTCCGTGTCTCATGATGCGCTGTGGATTCTCTCTCTCTCTCTCTCTCTCTCTCTCATGGGTCTCTCACTGTTTTTAGGGTTTCGCCACTTCTTCTTTGCTGTTTTTAGGGTTTCAAAATTGCTTTTTGACTGTTTTTAGAGTTTCGTCACTGTTTTTTTGCTGTTTTTAGGGTTTCAAAACTGTTTTTTTGGCTGTTTTTAAGGGTATCGTCACCGTTTTTTGTTGTTTTTTAGGGTTTCAAATCTATGTTTTGCTGCTTTTTAAAGTTTCACAAGCGTTTCTTGCTGTTTTTTAGGGTTTCTTATATTTTTTTTTCTGTTTTAGACTCTCTCTCTCTCTCTCTCTCTCTCTCTCTCACACACACACACACACACACACACAATCATGGGAAGTGTCGAAGTGCCAACGGCTTCCCCCACGTGTAAGAAGACGCATCTCTCGCTGGCCGCCCACAAAGCCTCTTTCATGCGGACAGGGAAAAGGATGTCGGCAATAGAGAAAGAAATGAGAGAATGGAGAAACAAAATTGAAGAGTGGAGGAAGGAGAGGAGCACTATTCTTCAAAGATGGACCGAAGAAAGAGACGGCATGTGTAGGAGGATCGCTTTGCTCGAGGAGAAAGTGGTCATCCAAGATTCCATCATCCGAAATCTACAAACAAAAACTGGGCAGCTCGAAGAAGGCGAAATTCAGTCATCCATGATGGAAGAATTTAATATTATGAGAGAAGAAATATGGGTTATCAAGGAAGGTGAGGAGAAGAAGTCATGGGTCGCGGTCATCTTCGCAACACAAAAGAAAGTAGAGGAGGCCGAAAAATGGATTGAGGTTGCCAAGAAAGGGAAAGGTAAGGAAGCTCCTTGTACACCCACTCTTATTAACATGACCCTCGAAGAGGAACAAAGGAGGAGGATGTGGGCTCTACATGTGAGGGTAACCGCCCTCAAGAACATAAACAATGTGGAAAAAGAGGTCACAAGCCTCACATCCATGATGGGGGTGGACAAGCCTTCACACACAAAGGCATGGAGAGTGGGCAAGAAGAGTGATGGCCCGGGAGAATCTTAAAAGGAAGAGATCTCATACTACGCTTCCCCTCCTTGGAAGAGAAGAAGGAATTCTTGAGAAAGAGACCTACTCTCAAGAAGACATGTATTTTTCTCGGTGATGCACAACTTGCACATATGAGAGAGGTAATGCCAGAGATTACGGCGGCAGGGGAGAAGGGAAAGATAGCCTTTTACAGAGATGGTCGGGTGGTGATTGTAGAGCGGCGCTCTACATGACGATGTGAGACCTATGGGACCACACTGAAGTTGGCTACTTGGAATTGTAATGGATCTATGAGGTTGGGTGTTGGTGCCTTTGAGAACAGTTTCAGAGACAGGGACATGGTTTTCTTCTTAGAGACGCATCAGGCCCTCGAACAACTTATGCCACATGTGGTGGGATACAGATGGGAGACAGCCCATAGGGCAGTCGCGAGATCTGAGCATGGGAGTAGAGGTTCAGGAGGAGTAGCATTGCTATTTAGGGAGGAGTTACAACCACTAATACATATTGTATGGAGAGATGATCATGCTAGATACATGTGGGTGAGGTTGAGAGCTGACACATGCCGATTTCTATACATTGCCATATGCTACTTCCCCATAGTACGTTAGTATATGCTGCATCCAGAGGACAATCGCCTTTCTCTATACTAGATGATGATGTATGGGAGTTTTCTAGGGATGGTGATATCATCCTCCTAGGGGACTTCAATGCCCGAACGGGAAATTCTCAAACAGTCTTCTACGACACTTCAGATGAGATGCTTAGAGAGATGGATGTGGGTGAGTTGGGGCTTGATAGATGCTCACATGACAAAGAGCTGTAGCGCGGATAATGTGTCGTGCTCTCTACAGTGGGTGGTCCTCAGTGCAATGTGCGTGACAATCTCACTCAAACAGACTGAATCTCCCTCAAACAGATGAACAGAAAGGAAACAATAGACGTCAACAGAGCTCTCAAAGACACAACAGCAGACTGGAACATATGACTCGACTATCTCCAAGACTGATACAGACTCTGGCGTGGCAGCACACTCAGCTCCAGCCCAGGACTCTCAGGTACAATCGGGTGTCGAGGCTCAGATGTGTCGGGATGGTGCAGACGTGCTCTATGTCAGACTCTCCCTAGACGACTACGTGCAAGATAAGATAGAACTGCCCCCAAAAATGACTACTCATATGTACAACCATAAGAGCCACCAACGGCCCATAAAGAACATCATCTAAGTCTATCCCCACTGGGTGGCGGTGGTGACCTGGCCACGATGTCCACTAGACCACCCTGCCACGTGTCTGCCCAAGTGTGAACCGACCAGACCAAAGACCGACTGACCAAAGCCCAACTATAAACTACTGTCATATGAAAGTGAAAGTGACACTGTAGCAGGCTACAGGTTGCCCGCCACAAGTCCGCTGCTCGTCCCGGAGAGCGGAACTGATGAACTGAAATAACGGCGCTCTATTGTTGGTGGTCGGATGATGGAGGAGGAGGTGGCGGAGGCTGATAGTAAGTTGGGTAAGGAGATGGAGGCCAAGTGTATGGTGAGGGGTAGTGGCCATGAGGAGGGTACATCGGGCATGAAGCAGCAGGCTGCGTCATGTTTTGCGGTTGAGTAGGTGGAGCTGGTGGAAACCCAGGAAACGACTGCGCAGGCTGCGAGGGTGGAACCGGTTGTTGGAATCCCGGGAAGCCGTAGAAGTGTTGAGGATAGGATGGAGACTGGGAGGGGGAGGCCATAGAGGGACCCTGAAATTGTGATGAGACCGAGCCTGTTGGTTTAGACTCCATTCTGGTAGGATTTGCTTTTTCTGCTGTTTGAGAGTCCCCTGAATGTGCTTTGGACACGTCCGTCTGTGTCGGTACCTGTGGTGCCAATGCAGGAACTTGCTGAGAAACCGGGGTTGTAGTTGTAGTTGTAGCTTGAACTGCCTGTGAAATGGCTACAGCTTGGTATTTTGCACAAGAAGGACATAGTGTATGTACCACCGGAGAGAGATCCTGAACTGCTGCAGTCATATCATTTGCCTCTTTTAACTGTTTTTGCTGAGTGTGGACGATATGTTTGAGGTCCACTACTTGTTGAGTTAAGATTCTTATACGATCCTGAGATGTAGCAATGAAATTGTCCCTATCCATCGCTCGTTGAAGATGCGTTTGCACTTCCCTTGTCATACCGTCGTAGCAAGAGCGATGCATACCGTTGGTACCTTGCAATGAGAGTGTTGCATTGATAATCGTCGAAATGGCTCTTCTGTCTGCCTCTAAAAGTCTGTCAGCTTGAGGCGCAAAAGTCTCATACATGTTATGTTTGTTAGATGTAGGCGCCCCAGAGCTAGATGCCCCTGCAGTATCCTTCAGTGCCCCAGCAATAAGAGTAGTATGTAGTGCCGGCGAGACAACTGGATGTTGTGTTTTAGTGACGGCAACACTACTCACAATAGGTGGTGTGAAAGTGGAGGTGGCCACAGAAGTAGACATACGCACTGTTGGTGTTGTAGTATGGACGTCCGAGATTTTGACCTGCGATTCTGAGAAAGGTAGTGTTGCCAGCTGCGTAGATGAATCTTTTTGTACCTTTGCCCTCTTGCGCGAGATGCCCTTTCCTTTTGCCATTTTGGAACGTTCTTGCTCTTTCGGATCATCTGGAAGGGTGAGAACTGCCTTTGCATCCGGCTTTTGCTGCATACTCTGTACCACCCAAGACATAATAGGCGTTGCATAGCAATTGAACTTTTCCGCTTTGCCTTTACGTTGAGTCCGAAACCGCTTTGCCTTGTCCTGTAGCTCTTTAAACAACAAATTGTGAAATGGGTATGGCAGGCAATGGTAGAGACAAAAGAGAGCATCGCATATTGCTGGAGAACTTGGAGAAGATGAAACCCCTGATCTTTCAGGTGCTCGCAGTAAAAAATAATACTGTAACACTGAATACAGTTGCTGACTCCTGTGATAGTCTGGGTGTGAGTCCAACAAAAGTTCCTGACAAGCATTTGCCGTTTCTTCTGGTGAAAGATTCGAGAAGGTTTTTGTTGCGGGCAGAGGTGTCAGCACAGTCAATATTCCCATTGCCTGTCCGATATCCTCCGCCGTGAGTGCGGTATCATTCAAATTTGTAAAAGTTAGCAAGAGGGAACATAGCTTGGCAGTAGAGATATTGGCAGACAAATCGGTCTCAACCAACTTTTGGAGACCCAAGTGTATCAATTGTTGTTGAGAGAACACCTCCTTCAGTGCTGGATTCGTAGCCTGTAGATGATATATCGTAATTAAAGGTACCTTGGAGAGAGCACCAGACGGGCGAGGCACCTGGAGAGTAGTGACTTTGTCAACAGTGGCTGACTGTGGTGAATCTTCCTCAGAAGATTCCTCTGAAATCTGCTCTAAACTGGGAGTATAGTCTGATTTGCTGTCAGAACTATCCCCAGATGCAGAGGACTCGTCCTCCGATTGTAGATGCTTTTCCCTGTTTCGAGTACGAACCATCTTACTAGACTGTGCGTGGGCTTCCAGTGGGAAAGTTGAGTAAGCGGTGTTGAGGAGCTCAGGAGACCTTGCCGCTGATTTGTGAACTGTGAAGACTCTGTGCTGCTGATAAGAAGAATTAGGCTTGAATGAACCTTATATTTACGCTAAAGTAGCTTTTCAGTATTCTTATCAAGCTGCTTTTATTCTTAGGATTTTTATGTTGCTTTTGCGCAAGGCCAGGCTAGGGCGAGGAAAAAAGCGATGGAAAAGGAAGGGCGAGGGCGAGGAGCTAAGACGGAAAAAAAAAAGCGGCCTAGGCATGGGCTAGGGCGAGGGCGAGGAGTGGGAGGGGTAGGGCGAGGGCGAGAGGTGGAGGGGCTAGGCGAAGGAAAAGGGCGAGGAGCGAGGGTAGGAGAGGGCGAGGGGGTGGTAGGGCGAGGCGAGGGTGAGGGCGAGGGCGAGGAGTGGGAGGGGTAGGCGAGGACGAGAGGTGGAGGGGCTAGGAAAGGGCGAGGAGGTGGTAGGGTTAGGGCGAGGAGTGGGAGGGGTAGGGCGAGGGCGAGAGGTAAGGGGCTAGGCGAGGGAAAAGGGCGAGGAGCGAGGGTGGGAGAGGGCGAGGGGTTGGTAGGGTTAGTGCGAGGGGGTGAGGGCTAGGGCGAGGGCGAGAAAATAGGGGCGAGAGGTGAGAGGGCTAGGGCTAGGGATGGTCTAGGGCTAGGGCGAGAAAATAGAGCGAGGGGTGAGAGGGCTAGGGTTAGGGCGAGAGTTTTAGGGGATGGGAGAGGCCGGGGGTGGGAGGGTTAGGACCAGGGTTAGAGGAAAAGGGGTAGGACGAGGGAGAGAGGGTGAGGGGGAAATGGAAAGGGACTTGCAATTCGACATAAATTCAGGGCTTACCCCACTAAGCTCAACTAAGCTCTGCTGCAGAAATAGTAGCTTATCATTAGTAGCAGACTGAGCACCACCAAAGGCGCCTTGATTTGGCAACTGTCCCCACATCTAATTTTTGGAGGGGATGTGAAAGTTAGGAGAGGGAGAGGGAAAGGGAAGGATTAGGACAGAGGCTAGGGGAGTTGGTTCAGAGGAGAGACAAGCTGAGGGGAGGAAAAAAAAAACAGTTAGTACTAATCATCAAAACTATCCCAGAGACCTTAAAGATAGAGTAGACCACAAGAATAACACGCATTGATAATATCGAGTTAGCAGAAAGAATCAGCAATTCATAAACGCGAAGTATCATCCTACATAAATACCCCACTCAAGGCATTTATAGCTTTATGCATCTCCAAGAACTGAGTTTGACTTGAGAGTAAAATCTGAGAAAAGGAACTTATTCAGATTGGGGAGATTAGGTTATGTCCAAGAAAGACAAAGATTGAAGACAGATAGAGTGAAGATAGAGTTGATCAAGTCCGGAAGCAACCTATGAGCTTAACCTAGACCGCGGAAGGAGAGCTGCCTAAGGAAATTTTCTAAGAGAGATAAGATAAATCAGAACAGTAAGATGGGAAAGATAGCGATTCCGAAGTTATTTAAAGGGTCAGGAGTCTGCAAAGCTCAACACCTTCTCTGATTGTCGTGCGGTTAGACCCTTGAGCGTCTCTCAAGCATGATAGCATTTGATCCGAGATCCATTGACCAAAGGCAGAGAAACTCCTTCGAGAGTGGCTAATTGTACTGCACCATGGGGTAGAATCTCTATCACCTTATATGGTCCTTGCCATGCTGGGACCAACTTCTTTGCTTTTTTCAGAAACTTGGCTTGATAAAGTAGCACCAGTGCTCCTTGTTTTATTTGCGGCTTCCTGAGATGGCGATCATGCCAGGCTTTACGACGAAGCTGCTCTGCTTCTAGGGCCAGTGAAGCCAAACCTCGGCTCTCCTCCAAAAGGAAAAGACGAGAGACGGATGCCGACCCCAAATTTCCATTGGCACGAAGACTCCCCACTCGCGGGGACCCTGAGTTGAATTCGAAAGGTGCTATCGCTTCCAAACCGAAAGCCAATTGAAATGGAGTGTGATTGGTTGTGGCTTTGAAAGAAGTTCGATATGCCCAAAGTGTACCGTGGATAGCTTGAGCCCAAGTTGATGGATGAAGATGACATGCTTTCCGCAGGAGTGCTATCAGAACCTTATTAGTGCTCTCTGCCTGCCCATTTGCTCTAGGGTAATAAGAAAAGATTTTCTGTGAAAAATCTTGTAGTTGGCCAGCAAGGTAGAAATTGTTTCATTCACAAAGTGACTACCCCTGTCACTGGTGATTTCCAATGGACATCCAAACCTGCACAAAATATTTTCATAGAGAAACTTGGCTACTGTAGTGCTAGTGCAGTCCGTTGTTGCAACTTGCAAGTACCTCTGCCCACTTTGTTGCGTAGTCGGTAGCCACCAAGAGATACTTCCGATTGCCGGGTTGGGCAGAGGGAGTAATTGGGCCTACAAAATCTATGCCCCATCTCTCAAAGGGCTGCCATGCCATAGAGACCTGCAGAGGACGGTTTGACTGTTTGCTTGGTTTAGGACCACAACGCTGACATACATCACATACCTTTACATAGGCAATTGCATCGCGGAAAATATAGGGCCACCACAAGCCACACTGGAGAATCTTTTGTGCAGTAATATGGCCAGGGTAATGGCCACCAGTGGGACCACTATGGGCATCCTCTAAAATATACTCGACCTCGTGAGGGGAGACACAGCGCCTTAGAACACCATCTTGCCCTGATTTGTATAGCTGGCCCCCAATGAGAGTGAAAGGCCTAGACTTCAGCAACAGGCGTCTCTTCTGTAGGGGAGAAGCATTCTCTGGGTAGAGGCCACTAGAAAGCAGATGCAAAACATCGCCGTACCATTCCGGTGTAGTATCCACCTTAAAGAGACTGCTATCAGGAAAGTCGTCAGCAACCCCTGTTGCTTCTTCACCAGTGTGAACGCGAGAAAGGTGGTCGGCGAGGACATGATGTTTGCCGGGCCTGAGTACCACTTCAAAATCGAACTCTTGAAATAAAAGTAGCCATCGCCATACTCTACCTGCAACCTGCGGCTTGTTGAGCAGATATCTGAGGGCATGGTGATCCGTAATAATTGTGAAGTGGACCCCTAATAAGTAGTGCCGAAATTTTTTCAGAGCATACACAATGGCTAAACCTTCCCTTTCTGTGGTGCTATAGTTACACTCTGCCTTGGTGAGTAGGCGACTTGCATAGTGAACAGGGCGATCCAGGTTATACTCCTTACTAGGCTGGGTTAGCACCGCACCCACAGCAAGTTGACTGGCATCTGTATGCACATGAAAGGTGAGAGACCAATTGGGAGCTACTAAGATAGGCGCCTCAGCGAGGCGTTTTTTAAGGTATGCAAAAGCTTCAGACTCTGCCTTTGACCATTGAAAGGGAACAGCAGCACTGGTTAGGCGGGTCAGGGGTTGAGCCACCTGTGCATACATGCGTATAAACCTGCGATGATACCCTGTGTGGCCTACAAAGCTCTGTACCCCTTTTGGGTTGATGGGAGGTGGTAACTTTAAGATTGCCACAATCTTCTCTGGGTCAGGAGCTAAACCTTTAGCCGACACCACATGGCCTAGAAGTGTGCCTTCAATAACCAAAAAATGACATTTGTTAGGATTTAGCTTTAGGCGTGCCTCTCTGCATCTGAGGAAGACAGCAGAGAGCTGAGAGAGGTGTTCCTCTAGGTTTGCCACTGGGGTTGAACATTGAGCACCTGAGAAGGTCGAAAAATCGTCCATGAAGATGCGAAGATGATCCGTAAGCAGAGGACAAAAGATGAGATGTACTGCCCTATTGAAAGAAGGTGGGGCATTTTTCAACCCAAAAGACATTCGAGTGTATATAAAAATACCCCAGGGAGTCACAAAGGCCGTTTTCAGTTGATCACCTGGATGGATGTCCAATTGATTGTATCCACTAAACCCATCCATGAAATTGTACAATACATGCCCTGCTACATCTTCGAGCACACGCTCAGTGAAAAGTGTTGGGAACCCATCTGGGATAGTTACCTTATTTAGAGCACGGTAATCGACGCACACGCGGATTTTGTTGGATTGCTTCTTCGGCGCTATCACCATGGGTGATAACCACTCAGAGTGCTCCACAGGTACTATGATCCCTGCCTCTTGCATTTTTTCTAACTCTGCCTTGACCGCCTCAGCATACTTCGGGTTGAGCTTGTAAGCTCGGCCTCTTACAGGCTTAGCCCCTTCGACCAGAGGTATAGTGTGGACACCCAATTCTGGTGGAATCCCCTCTAAATCCTTGTATGACCAAGCGAAAACATCTTTAAAAGAGTGAATGAAGGAGACGACCTGATTGAGTAGTGCGGGATGCTCCCATAACCAAGCTGCTAACAGTACGTGTTGAGGGTTGTCAGGATCTCCTAGGTTGACTTCTCTGACCGGGTCTGGGGTTGTACCTGGAGAGGGTGCTTCTGAAGATGAGAGGTGAGCTGCCTCTTGGAGCTTCAAGACATCATGAGCAGGGGTTTGATCGATTGGAAACTCTGCATACTCTTCTTGTAACCATCCCTGTGGGAGCTCCTCAAAGGGCAAATCTTCCGATGCAGACAACCTGACAGAGTGCTTTTGAATGGGGTCCAACTTGGGAGATGCTCCAGGAAGGGGGGAATCTTTGGCTAGCGCATGCAGAGGAGATTTCTTCCCCCTTCGGTGATGTGTGATAGGTTCCCCAAGACCGAGGGCTTCCATCGGCGGTTCATTCGACGCATGAGAATGTGGGGCTGACACACTTACTTCTTCGATTGTTGTACTGTCTGTAGGACTTTGGACATCGGTGTCCTCCTGAGGATTTTGAAGAGAGTGTAACTGGCGGCACATGTAAGTTTTGAGTAGAGACCATGTAGCATGGCATCGAAGCGGTAGCTTCCAACCACTGTAGCAGGTCCTCGTCAGACCCGTCAGGTGGAATGGGCTGCTCCGGGTCAGGGTTGGACTGTACTGTCAATGAGCTGTACTGAGCCACTGGATCCATCCCTCCTTCAAGCCGGATTGGTTGCATTTGGGAGCCGGGAGTGGATATCCACATGGCGTCGTTTCCCCAATCATGAAGTGCCTTAGTATGCCGCAACCATGGTCTACCAATCAGCAAGGGAAATCCTCCCTCCACTTGAGGAAGACTGACCACCACAAAATCCAAGCTAAAAGTGAAGTCTTGTACCTTCAGAGGCACCTTCTCTATTATGCCAACAGGATAGATTGTCCGCTGGTCTGCCAATGTAACAGTGAACGGAGCAGGGCGAGTAGGCTGCAGACCTAAGGCTGACATGGTAAATTCGGGCATTAGGTTGATTCCAGACTCGCCATCCACTATGACGCCTGAGAACGACTGCCCTAGAATAGATACAGTAAGGCGTGGACTTTTATAATCGGTGAGGGGAGCAGCCGGATATGAAATCATGTAGGACTCCAGGGGCTGCACAGGTAGGTGCCCGCCACTAGGCCCGGTATCGGGGTACAAAGAATGAATGATTGAGAGTGTGTCACTTCTAAGAGTTGCATCGAGCCGAAGCATCTCATAAAGAGATATTTGCTGAAAGGTGTTCTTCAAGATTGCTTCCGTAGTGGGCCTATCTTCTACAACCTGGGCCTCCTCGGAAACTTTGACCTGTTGCAAATCAGCTACTGCTGCCAGGAAAGCTCCATCAATGTCCGAAAGCATAGAGATTGGCCTATTCTTTGCACCATTTACGGGTGCGCCATTTTGAACAAGTTGCTGAAGTGTTGGACTGGATGGTCCAGTTGGCGCAACCTTAAACCCAGGGCTGCTCTTTGTGCTCGAGTGAGCACCCCAGTAGGCTCTGTTGCTCGTTGTGGCTGAACTGTATGTGTAGTAGGTGTTGGCTGAGGAGTGGTGTTCACTGTGATTAGATTGATTTTCGGGAATGTAAACTCTTGTTGATTTTGATTTGGGCCTGAAGAAGAGGATGCCCTTTGTTTGGGACAATCTTTACTGTAGTGGTCCTTAAGACTCCGGACAATGTCTGCAAGGAGGAGACCCCTCAGGTAAAGGACACTTACTTTGATAATGCCCATATTCACCGCATCTGTAGCATAGGATTGGCCGATTTGACGGACGAAAAGGGGGACGAGGTGGTCGCTGCTCTTGTTGTTGCATGGTGCTGGAGGCTGAGGTGTAGAAACTTTGGGGAACTGAGGGAGTACTGGTATGATAAAAACTGTGGGGTGCAAAGTTGTTGTGCATACCTTGCTGCATAGGGGGTGTTGTCAGTAGAGGAGGAAACTGGTTTTGATGGCCGTAGGGTGAGACCATGTTGGATGCAGGTGCTAGCCCTTGTTGGAGGGAAGGACCAAGATTTTGCTGTATTTGTCGCAATCCCTAGAGGTAGTAACAATCCTTATCCTCATGTCCAGATTTCTCACAGAAGTGGCAGTAAACCCGAAGGGGGCATTCCTGTGGGGGGTGCCCTGTAGAGCGGCATGAGCTACACCAAACCATGGCCTTAGTCTCTTGCTGACATTTGAGCTCTTCTAACTCGCGCTTAATCTGTTCCAATGCCTCATTATGTGTAGGCTTCTCTTGTCTAAGAGAGAAGGACCTCTCCTCTTGAAGAGCTCGTTGTAGCTTTAGGGCTTCCAGTTCCCTGCGTAAAGAAGTTAAAAGATCAGTAGGACTACCTTCCGAGAACACAGAGGGAGTATCTATTTGAGGAGAGTTGTTGAAGAGCTTCCTAGCTCCCTCTATTCTAGTAGCAGTTGCAATGAACTCGTCGAGGGTGGCGTCGGGTCAGAGACTCTCTCGGAGTTTTTGCTGAGAAGTTTTAGGAAGCGCCTTCTCCACCCACTTTTTAACCATGAATTCACCGGGTTGTTGGGGAAGCTTGGCCACCAGTGACTTAGTTTTAGTCATAAGCTCCGCAAAAGTCTCCTCAGGCTTGAGCACCATGTTGGCTAACTCATCCAACACCTTCTCCTGGTAGTCTCCCGGCTTGAAAGCTGCACAGAACTGTTGTCTTAAGGCTGCCCAAGTTGCAAAATGGTTCTCTGCAAATTGGCTGTACCACTTATTTGCTAGGCTATCCAGGGTGGATGGAAATAGTACCAAGTAAGCATCTTCTCTGTTCAGCCCACGTCCCCTACAGAGAGATACAAATCTTCTTGCATGGTCGTCAGCATCTTCTGAAGACAGCCCTTTGAAGGTAGGGAACTTGATGTTCACCTTGGCCAAAACACTAGCTAGTGGCTCCATGATTTCTTGCTGAGTCTGTTGCACAATAGCTTGCTGTAGCAGAATAGGAGAGAGCTTTTCCGGAGAAGGTGATCGCGAAGATGGGGAACCTGATGACGAAGGAACGGGTGAGAGCTTTTCCGGAGAAGGTGATCGGGAAGATGGGGAACCTGATGAAGGAATGGGTGATGTGATATGTGAAGGTATAGGTGATGAGGTTGAAGGATTTCTACAAGGTGTCAAAGGTCGTCTTCTGTGATAGTACTTCAGAGGGCTCAGTAGTGGGCTTTGACGCTCAACTGACCTCCTTGTATGTGTCATGCAGTGACCTCCAATCCAACCAAGCTTTGGGCAAGAAAACCTTGAACTGGCTGAAGACTGGTCGAGACTCTACTAGACCAGACGAGTGACTAGACCAGTTGGACCAGGGACGAGGAGGACTAGACCAGGCAAGTGACTAGACCAGGTGGACCAGGGACGAGGAGGACTAGACCAGGGTCGAGGGGGTCTAGACCAGAGACGAGGGCAAGTTGGACCAGGGCGAGAGGGGACCAGACCAGCAAGGCGAGAGACTAGACCAGATAGATTAAGCTATCAAGGGTGAAATTGGACCAGACCAACAGGCTGCACAGGCGAAGCGAAGAAACCAACTACTCAACAGAGTGAGACTTCAGTTGAGGTCCCACCGTGATCGCCAAAATGAGAGCACCTGTAGCGCGGATAATGTGTCGTGCTCTCTACAGTGGGTGGTCCTCAGTGCAATGTGCGTGACAATCTCACTCAAACAGACTGAATCTCCCTCAAACAGATGAACAGAAAGGAAACAATAGACGTCAACAGAGCTCTCAAAGACACAACAGCAGACCGGAACATATGACTCGACTATCTCTAAGACTGATACAGACTCTGGCGTGGCAGCACACTCAGCTCCAGCCTAGGACTCTCAGGTACAATCGGGTGTCGAGGCTCAGATGTGTCGGGATGGTGCAGACGTGCTCTATGTCAGACTCTCCCTAGACGACTACGTGCAAGATAAGATAGAACTGCCCCCAAAAATGACTACTCATATGTACAACCATAAGAGCCACCAACGGCCCATAAAGAACATCATCTAAGTCTATCCCCACTGGGTGGCGGTGGTGACCTGGCCACGATGTCCACTAGACCACCCTGCCACGTGTCTGCCCAAGTGTGAACCGACCAGACCAAAGGCCAACTGACCAAAGCCCAACTATAAACTACTGTCATATGAAAGTGAAAGTGACACTGTAGCAGGCTACAAGAGAAGACGGAGTATGGGAGATACCTCACGGAGATGACGACTGCACATGGGTTAGCCATACTTAATGGCTTACAACGATTTCCTGGAGGAGCCGATTTCACATTCTTTTCACACAGACACGGGGCCAGTACAATGGACTATGTTATGGCACAGCCGGGCTTTATTCCTTCTATTCAGGATTTCATAGTGGGAGCCAGACCAGTGGGCGTGGCATGGATCAGACACTTTTGACATTTTCTGTTTCATTTCAGTATAGTACAGCCCAAACATCAAGAGGTAGGTCACATACCGGTTATACATTTACACCAAAGACTGACTCAATTTATACAGAGGAGATCTATAGCCGTCTATGCACAACTGGCCTGGCCTCTCAGTGGAGGAGTGCACCACTTTACTGATTGAGACATTGCATGGTGCAGCATCAGAGACATACCCACACATAGGCGTTTGCTTTTCTGAAAGCATACCGGTCCTACCAAAGAGGAGACGGAGCAAGATGGCGCTTCCAAAGTTTACTGGAAATTTTATTAAAAGAATCTTAGTGTCTCGTCTCCGTGACAATCTATGGGACTAAGAAAATTTTACTTTCTTATTAGCTTTGATATCAATTGTAGGACAAGAGAAAACCATTCTTAATGACAAAGACGAAGTGTTGGGACTAACTTGAAAAAGTGGGTACAAAAAGCCTCTTATACATGCAAATGATGGAGTGACATCATGAGGTACATCATGGGTTGATACATCACATATAGCATCATCGTCCTAGGTGGACAAAATGTACAACTTTCACCTGGTACAAATGGTTCTTCACCTAGTTCTTGACGACAAGATTGCTTGTGTGGCTAGGGGTCTTACACTCACGAAGATAAAAGCTGGCTTATGCCAACAAAACACTAGCCCCAAGTTTTGGATTTGCAGTCATATAGTCTTTACTATTTGAAAATAATGGAAATTTTAGGCGTCTTATCATGTTTTGCCATATTAATTTTGTGGAGTACGAAATCTCTCGCATGGTATTTCCAAGGGAACCAACTCATACTTATACCATACTCTCATACCCATAAGCTTATCATGTATGTTTTGCGTACGACTTTGATCACAACTAATACTAAGGGACGCTCAAATTTCAAGAGTATGTCCATGAAACCATCCTTTTTTATTAAACATTACTAACTTGCATAAGTGTACTTTGCAAGTGTATATTAATGGATCCAAGCAGTATCTCTTTGGCCACCATAGTCATTATCAAAGTGTGATATCTTTAGCGCTTTGATGTGCAGGACACATGCTGCTTATAAAAATGTGCAGCATTTGGAAGGAAGGTTGAGTAGAACTCTTTTGGAATTAAAGGAGTTGAAAAATCTGAAACTGGAGTCGAAAAAACTTTATTCATTGCTGGAAACAGAGAATAGCTATGCTAGAAAGAAGTTTCGACGCATTGCAAATAATCTACTACCGATGCTGGAGGGTGAGTGAGGTTCTGCTTTTGCTTTTCTATTGTTATGACTACAAGTCTATGATGCTTTATTCTTTTGTTTGGGGAACCTTAGCCAGGTTACAGTGGACTGTTGTACCTCAAGGAGGGAGACTTGAGCTATCTCCTCGTGTTGGACATTCAAGTGTCAAAATCTCCTGCACACTAGGCACAGAGGTGTCCTCGTTCATTGCTATTTTTGGTGGATATGATGGAACAAAAGCTTTTGGTGATGTTTTCTGCTTTGATACAGGTATTCTAGTTTCTTCTCCAGCTCTTTGCTTGCCACACCGAATCTTTCAAGAGAATTTAGTCTTTTCAAATTCTGATATACATAAACTCTAAACAATTTTGGCGAGACTGTGTCCATTCAATGTCAATGGAGTTTCAAACTTTTTATTGACGAAAAATTTTGTTTTTTGGGTATTACTAAAGCTTTTACAACCAATTTCTGTTGAGGAAGGACAGCCCAGGCCCCAGGGTCCTGCGGGTTGCCTAGCTGAAATAATCCTTCTGGATGATATGAAAACTTGTGGGATATCTGATTGTAAGCAAGTGGGCTCAGGGGAATTCCAATTTGCATGGCAAGGCAAAGTGGACAGATGATAATTTACTGTATAATTGGGTACTGAACAAAATTAGAGGATTTATTTCAGGTGAACGCACCAATCTATTAAGAGACTTGTGAAAGGTTGCTAGAGTATCGTGTTTTGGTATCACACTAATGTTAAAGAGGTTGATGTCTCAAGAGCGCTGTTCCCATTGATGGGGGGCATGAAACAAATGCACCTTTGCATGTTTACACGACTACTCTCTCAACTCAAAGGTACTCTTTTTAGGTGATGATTATTGTTCTGGTGTAAACATACACCTTTGTATGTTTACACGACTACTCTCACAACTCAAAGGTACTCTTTTGAGGCGATGATTATTGTTGTAGTGTAGTATTTTATGGAGAAAAGTAACCCAAAAGGTTTATCCACATTCAAAACAACTTGGGTATCATTTTCTGATTGCTCAAAACAGGGAGAAAACAAAAACAGCACGTGACCTAAAACAAATAGAGAAGCACTGTAAAATCATTAAGGGTGGACAATGTGCCAAAGAGAGATGAAATTAGGTTGCTGATCGAGCCAAGGTGGCAGATCACCTTAAATGTAGGCATGACAGAACACTAGCTTTTAAGAGTATGGGTTGCCAACGCACAACCCAGGGAGAGGTTGCATGCTTTGACAAAGAATGCAGTGGACGCAGTGGGAGGGTGAACGTCTTAACACTTAAAAGGAAAATAAGTGCCACATTTTAACAAAGTCAAAGAAGTAAAAAAGCTGCAGTGACCAGTCACCATCCTAACTGCAAAATGATGATCCAAGCCTGCACCAATGTGATGATAACCGAGGATCCACATTTGGGTCTATCTACAAGGTAGGGATGTTGTCACTGGAAACCGAGACGAGCCATACACATAGGAAAGGGCTGATGTATGTGGTGCACATATAGTAGGTCTGAGGTATCCCCTGGCTGTTCTTGTACAGTTGAGGAGAAAGATGAGGAGCAGAGAGGAGAGGTTGAGAGAGAATGGAACTATAATAAACCTAGACCATGCGTGGGTGGTGTATGCAATAGTGAAACCAAGAGTGTGAGAAGGTGAATGCTCTGTAGGTGCTCCAAGCTTCTCGAGAGAGAAAATGAAATGAAATGAAATGATATATTAACGTCTTCAAAAGGCCAAAATGACCAATGAGACCATCAGATACAAAGTGGTGAATCTAATACAATGTCTGAAGTACAAGTACAAAAAGTACTGAAAGTAAAAATGAAAACTGAAATGAAGTGTGAAATGTGAGATGTGAAAATGTAGAATAGGCCCTCAATGACAATCTGGGTGTCGTGCTAGAATGCCTCTGATCCTCTGCTGGAGTCTCCGTCGATGTAGTGTGCTCCCGTGTCTCGGTCGTGGTCGTCTCGATCTCCCGAGCTCAATCGCCCTATCAATGAGGGTGCCTCTGGTATGAATGCGGGTACAACCTTGTGCTGGTGGTTGGTCTCTTGGCTCCCTTGATCCAAAGAAATCTGTGATCTGTCTCTGCGACTGTCGTACTCCATGTCTCCCCAACAGACTGTCTCTATGTCGGTGTAGCTCAAGTAGATATAAGCCAAGGCATCTCTGGTCCTGATACCTCATGACTCTATCTAGGGGTCCAAAACCCTCCCTGAATAAGCAATGGAAGCGCCCTCATATCTCATAATACACAGTGCAGTGGCATATGTAGTGTAGCTCTGTCTTTGGCTCTCTACCGCATAGTTGACATATCCTAGCCTCTGGTGGTATCCCTCTGAATCTACCCGTCTCAATCTCCAGTTGGTGTGAGGATGTGCGAATTTGACCAATAGCACATCGCAGACCATGAGATAAATGAGTGTCCATGTAGTTCGGACGAGTCACAAACCCATCCCCTGAAAGCTGGAGAAGGTGCTCTTTGTAGAAAGCCATCTTCGTGCCCAACTCTTGTATCGGCTCTACCCATGTCCTCCTGGTGTCCAACTGTATAAGATCCCGACAAATGAGTCTAGTGATCTCCGTCCGTGTGACTGGCAGGGAGGGTGCATCCAAGGAATACTGAAAGGGAGGCAGTCTATCCATGCTGAGACCATGCCTCTGAAACCATGAGGTCATCTGTGCATACCAACATGATGCATCTCCCTGCATTGCTAACTGTCTAGAGGACTCAAGAGCCAGTCTAGTATATCTGCCTCTATGTGTATCCCATAGACTGTGCATAAAGGACACTGATATGGTAAGAGCCTCAATCTCTATAGGAGGGGCGGCTACCTCTGCTCGAATAATCGCATGTGGTACCAAGGCCTTGGCTCTAATCATCCGGGATATAAAAAATACCAAGGGTCTCTCCATGTTCCTCCAACTGTCATGATTCACAGATGGTCCCCAAACTTGGACCCCATAAAGCATAGCTGAAGCAACCAAAGTATCAAAGAGCCATAGTTTTGTTCGTGGTTCTTGAAACTGAACCTGCGAACACATCCTCTCTAGCCCTCCTAATGCCGCATAGGCTCTGGATAGTCTAGTCTCTGCTGCTCTCCTCAGGGTAAACCTCGGTCCCGTGAATACCACCCCCAGATATGTATATTCATCTGTGTACTCCACAGTGTCCTGGCCATATACGAGTGTAGGTGCCGATCTCTTAACCCACTATGGTGTGGTGTTAAACACCATAACCTTGGTTTTACCAAAGTTCACAGACAGTCCACTATCCTTTGCAAAGTTGTGCAATGCATCCAAATGTCTTTGCATGCCCTCTGGCGACTCTGACATTAACACAATATCATTAGCATACAATAATAAAGGGATCCATGTCCCTGCCAGCTGAGTGCCTCTGTCACCCTCTCTGTCAATGTAGTCAGAGACCTCATCTACATACATACCAAAAAGTGTAGGGGACAAAGGACACCCCTGTTTCACTCCAATAGTGGAATGAACAATGTCAGAAATCCCCTCAGGAGTGCGTACCTGGCCAGTCACTAAGCCGTATAAAGCCATGATCCCCCATATGATCTCTGTGGGTACTCCCACCTTCAGTAGCCTGTGCATCAATCTGGCCCTCGGCACTGTGTCAAATGCCTTGCGGAAGTCCACAAAGCAACAATACATCCGTCCCCCATGTGCCCGACCCTCCTCAATAATGGCTCTGAGTGTAAGAATATGGTCCAAAGTGGAGAAACCCCTCGTGAATCCAGCCTTTTTCTGCCCATTTACTCAGTTGCTGTTCAAGAATGGATGCATACAACCGTGCCAATGTGTGCCCTATCATAATAGTACGGTACTTCCCTGGTACCGTGGGGTGCCCTGCCTTGAAAAGAGGTACAATAGTAGATAATCTCCAGGACTCGGGTAGTCCCTCACACATGACACGGTTAAACAACCGCGCAAGAACCTCTGACAGTAAATCTCTAGCATGTATCAAGTGCTCTGCCACCAAACCATCATGATCATATGCTCTCCTAGTCCTCATCTTGTCAATGGCGCTCTTCACCATCTCAGTGGTAAAGAAGGTACTAGTGGTTGGACATGGCTCTAGAGGGTCTGGTAATGGTGGTTGCCCAGGTACTGTATATAATGATGCTGCATATTGACCCCAAATCTCGGGAGAGGTAATCACTGGAGTAAGGTGAGTGCTCATGGAAGAGACGCCAGGCCTCACCTGAATCTCGGCTCAAAAAGAGCTGATACAAATCACGTTCCATCTGGGCTAAAAAGGCCCGCTTCTTCCGTCGCACTAAACGCCGAAGGGCAATCCGAGACTGTCTATATGTAATGACTCCAATTATAAGCTCTCTCTGAATCTGAACTCTCATCTCTCTGCACTCCTCATCATACCAACTATTCTGAGGCATGTTCCCAGAACGTCTTCTCTGATTTGGTTGAGTGTGTGGGTATGCCTCTGCTGCTGCCCCATGCAAGATCTCCGTCAATAAAGTGGTGATCTCCTCCACTGTATATACAGGCTCGGCTGCCCCCATCCGTCTGTAAATCTCTTCCACTTAGACTGAATCCGTCTCTGGTGTAAAAGTATACCGTGTGTGTGCAATCCTCTGTGTTGTCTGAGAGACACTATACTGGAAAGAGACTGAAAAAGTCAGGAGAGCATGGTCTACTGCTACTCCAACACGCCTAGGGCCCACACTAAGATCTTGAATATGAGAGATGAAGCTCGGTGAAGTCATGACATAGTCCACTGTACTGGCCCCATGTCTGTGTGGAAAGCATGTGAATCCCCCAGACGAAGGAAAAATCTCTAGACCATTAAGTATGGCCAGACCATGCGTAGTTGTCATCTCCATGAGATATCTCCCATACTTTGTGTGCTCTTTATCCTGTGAGTGTCTGTCAAGTCCCATCTCCGATATATCCATCTCTCTAAGCATCTCCTCCGAGGTATCATAAAATACCGTTTGGGAGTTGGCCGTCCTGGCATTAAAGTCTCCCAAGAGAATGATATCTCCATCTCTAGAGAACTCCCATTTGTCAGCATCAAGTATAGAGAAAGGGGATTGCCCTCTAGGTGAGGTATAGACTGATGTGCTAGGGGGAAAGTAACATATAGCAATGTATAAGAATATGCGTGTCTCAGCTCTCAGTCTCACCCACATGTATCTCGCCTGGTCATCTCTCCGGACAATCTGTAATAGCGGCTGCAACTCTTCCTTGAATAAGACTGCTATCCCTCTTGAACCTCGACTTCCATGCTGGGATCTAGCGTCTGGCCGACAAGCTGTCTCCCATAAATAGCCAGTCACACTTGGCATCAACTGTCCAGATTTTTGATGTGTCTCCGAGTAAAAGACAATGTCTCTATTTCTGAAGCTATCTTCAAAGGCACCCACATCCAGCCTATATGATCCATTACAATTCCATGCCGCCATCCGGAGTGTGGTCCCATACGTCTCGCACCGTCATGTTGTGCGTTTTTCCAAAACCACTACTTTCCCTCCTCTGTAAAAGGCAATTTTTCCCTTCTCCGTTGCTGCCTTGATCTATGGCATCAACTCTTGCATATGTGCTATTTGTGCTAAAGTAAGGTCATCCCCCATAAATATTCCAGTTTTCTTAAGTGCTGGTCTCTTCTTCAGAAATTCCTTCCTTGTTTCCAAAGTCGGGAAACGCAAAATAAGTGCTTTCTCTTTGACGTTTCCCTTCTCATCCACTCCCTTCTTTCCTACTCTCCAAGCACCTGTGTGCATAGGTTCCGAGATGCCCATGCACTGCAAGAGTTCCTTCACTTCGTCTTCTACATTTTCGGTGTCTTTGATACCAGTAATACGCACATGGAGGGCTCTAGTCCTCCTCTTGTGTTCCTCCTCAATGGTCATATTGATGATGGTAGAAGTCTGTGCGGCTTCTGGCATCCGGGCCTTCCCTTTCTTTGCACCTTCAATCCATTTTTCTGCTTCGTCAACTTTTTCCTGTGTTTTAAAAAGGCGCTCCGCCCATGAGGAAGCCTCTTTTGAGTTTTGTTCTTCCCCTTCGTGCAGAGTTTTCACTTGCTCCTTAATTTCTTCGAGCTCCTTTAACATCGAGGGCTTATTTCCCCCCTCCGTTTTGGGCATAATTTTGCAAGCTGCAAGTTCCCCTTTAAGCTCTTCAATCACTGCATCTTTTTTCCTTCATGCACTTTTCCACATTGGTTTTCCAAGATTCAAAGCTTGCAATTGCCTCATCCAACTTTTTCTGCATAATACATTCCATTACATTCACTTCTGCCCGCATTAGAGCTTGCATCTCCCCTTTCACAGATAGATACATCTCATCATGCTTACCAAGCATCGCTTTATCGAATTCTTTCCTCATATCTGCATACATAGAATTCTTGTAACTCTCTGCGTTTGCGTACATCTCTTTCCTGATGTCATCTCTCATAAAGCTGAGCTCAGATTTAATCATCACTTGAACCCTCTCCATCCTTAAATCATCTTGGATTCTGACGGTTTTCCCTGTCCGCAATGAGCTTGGCGAGAGTATGCTATCTCTGTTCCTACGCTTGAAAGTCGCTTTCATTTTTTGTGGCGTGGTGAAGCCACTTGCATCACCATCCTCGACTGGTTGGTCCATCCGAGAGAGAAGAACAAAGCGAGCACTGAGTCAAGGCCCTCACAGCTGAGGTCTGGCCTCCGCCCTGGTTGGCCTTGCCCTCGTCACCAAGTCCTCGCCCTCGTCCTGGTTGACTTGACTGCTCTCGTCTTTGCCCTGGCACTGGTCTTGTCTGGTCGCCCTTGGCTCTTCTAGCCCTCTCCCTTGGTAGGCAGCTAGCTCTCGCCCTTGGCACAACTCGCCCTCGTCCTTCAGAGGTTAGGGCCCTCGTCCTTGCCCTTGGCAAGCTGCTCGCCCTCTTGACACAGGACCAGCAGCTCGACCAAGTCCACCTGCTCGCCCTCGACCAGGTCCAACAGCTCGCCCCGCCTTCGACCAGCAGCTCGCCGTCGTTCCTCGTCCAGCAGAGAGAGAGCTAGTCCCTCGTCCTTCGTCCAACAAGTTGGTAGCGCGAGAGGGTCCTTCGCCTCAGTCTCCTCCCCTCAGGCCTACTCGTCCTCGTCAGCCTGCTCGCCACATAATGCTCGCCCTGGTCCAGCTGCTCGTCCCAGGCTGCTCGCCCTCGTCCAGCTGCTCGCCTCAGGCTGCTCGCCCTCGTCCAACAGGTGCAACTCGTCCAGCTGCTCGCCCTCGCCCTCGCCCTCAGGCCAGCTGCTCGCCTTCGCCCTCAGGCCAGCTGCTCGCCCTCGCCCTCAGGCCAGCTGCTGAGAGAGAGAGAGAGAGAGAGAGAGAGAGAGAGAGAGAGAGAGAGAGAGAGAGAGAGAGAGAGAGAGAGAGAGAGAGAGAGAGAGAGAGAGAGAGAGAGAGATGAAATGAAATGAAATGTTATATTAACGTCTTCAAAAGGCCAAAGTGACCTATGAGACCAAAAAGTTACAATGCGGTGTATCTGATACAAAGTCAGATTAACAAAATAAATTAAACTAGGATAACAAAATATAAATACTGCGGGATCCTAAACTAAGCAGTACAATGTGAAGACAATATGGGAGGGGAGTAGAGATCCATCTTCATCTGCACTCTGGACGACGAAAGAGTATGGCTTGAATCCTTTGCCGTAGCCTCCTTCGAAATTGTGTAGCTCCTCTCCTCCCTCGGGGTCGTCTAGATCTCCCTAGCTCCAATGCTCGGTCTATGAGAATGCCAGTAGTGCGGGTAGACCTCTCCACCGTCGCTGGTTGCTCCTCTGTATGTTCTTCTGGGTGTACAATATCTAGTGTAAAGAAATCTGTGATTTGTCTCTGGGGATGTCTCTCTTCACCTCTCCTCAGTAAGGTTCCTCTATGCTTGTGTAACTCAAGTAGATAAAGCCCAAGACATCTTTGATCCTCGTAACTCATGACCCTAGATAGAGGCCCAAAACCTTCTCTGAATAGACAGTGAAAACGACCTCGTATCTCATAGTATACTGTGCAATGACATATGTAATGTACTTCTGTCTCTGGCTCTGGATGGCATAAGCGGCATATTTTGTTATCTGCCGGTGTCCCTCTGAATCTGCCAATCTCAATCTCGAGCTGATGTGAGGACGTGCGTATCTGGCCAATGGCACAACGCAAACCATGCGAAAGATGCGTGTCCACATAGCTAGGTCGAATCACAAACCCATCCCCCGTGAGGTGGAGAAGATGCTCTCTATAGAAAGTCATCTTTGTGCCCAACTCTTGTAACGGCTCTATCCATGTCCTTCTCGTGTCCAACTGGATCAAATCCTGACGGATGAGTCTATTAATCTCTACCCGTGTCAGAGACCTCAAGGGTGCCTGAAGAGAGTATTGAAAAGGAGGCAACCTATCCATGGTGAAACCATGTGTCTGAAACCATGATGTCATTTGAGCATACGAGCATGATGTGTCCCCATTAAAAGCTAATTGTCTGGAGGACTCTAGAGCCACCCTGGCATATCTGTCTCTGGTAGTATCCCATAGACTATGTACAAAGGAGACTGATCTTGTGAGCGCCTCAATCTCCATAGGGGGGGCAGCTAATTCCGCTCGAATGATATCATGCGGTACAGAAACCTTGGCTCTAATCAGCCGAGAGATCATAGATACCAGGGGCTTCTCCATACGCCTCCACCCATCCTGGCCTATAGAAGGTCCCCAAACCTGCACCCCATATAACATAGTAGAGGCTACCAAAGTATCAAAGAGCCATAACTTTGTCCTAGGTTCTTGGAATTGAACTTGTGAACACATCCTCTCCATTCCTCCCAGAGCCGCACCGGCTCTAGTTAGTCTAGTCTCTGCTGCTCTTCTCAAAGAAAATCTCGGCCCCGCGAAGACTACCCCCAGGTAAGTGTATGCATCTGTATACTCCACAATCTCCTGACCATATTTGAAAGTAGGTACTGATCTCCTGACCCATTGCGGTGTGGTGTTAAACACCATAACCTTTGTTTTACCTAGGTTTACACCTAGGCCACTATCCTTTGCAAAAGTGCGTAGTGCGTCCAGATGTCGTTGCATACCTTCTGGTGAGTCAGATATCAGTACAATATCATCAGCATAAAGCAACAATGGGATCCACGTCCCTGCCAACTGGGCACCCCTGTCACCCTTTCTGCCAATGTAATCAGACACCTCATCCACATACGTACCGAATAGAGTAGGAGACAATGGGCAACCTTGTTTCACTCCAATAGTAGAGTGAACTAAATCAGATACCCCTTCTGGAGTGCGTACATGTTCCACCATTGATTTGTACAAAGCCATTATCCCCCAAATTACCTCTATGGGCACCCCCATCTCTTGCAGTCTGCGCATCAATCGAGCCCTTGGTACCATGTCAAATGCTTTGCGAAAATCCACAAAGCTACAATAGATCCGTCTCCCATGTGCTCTGCCCTCCTCAATGATGGCCCTGAGTGTCAGAATATGATCAAGAGTGGAGAAACCCCTCCTGAAGCCGGCCTGACCCTTTGCTCGTACACCCACGCCCTCTGCCCAGCTACTCAGGTGTTGCTCCAGAATAGATGCATACAGTCGTGCCAATGTGTGTCCAACCATAATAGTGCGGTAATCCCCAGGCTCTGTAGGGTCACCAGCCTTGAAGATGGGCACAATATTAGACAACCTCCATGTCTCAGGTAATCCCTCACACATGGCACGATTGAACAACACTGCGAGAACCTCCATCAGCATATCCTTGGCATGTATAAAGTGCTCTGCTACTAGACCGTCATGATCATATGCCTTCCCGGTCCTCATCCTGTCGATGGCCCTTCGTAGCATCTCAGGCGTAAAGAAAGTGCTCGTAGTTGGGCAAGGCTTGGTAGGGTCTGGAAAGGGTTCCTGTCCCGGAACCGTATATAATGATGTCGCATATTGGCCCCACACATCAGGTGAAGTAATCATTGGGGGAGGAGAGTGCTCATGGAAGAGTCGCCATGCCTCTCTGGAGTCCCTACTCAAGAACATCTGATATAAGTCTCGCTCCATCTGAGCTAGGTAAGCTCGCTTCTTCCGTCGCACAAGGCGTCGGAAAGCAATCCAAGACTGTTTGTAAGTGATGACTCCTAACAGAAGATCCCTCTGAAGCTGTGCCCTCATCTCTCTGCATTCCTCATCATACCAACTATTCTGTGGCATGCTCCCAGTATGTCGTCTCTTACCCGGCTGAGTGTGTGGATATGCCACTGATGCAGCCCCATGCAGTGTCTCAGTCAGTATATTGGTGCACTCCTCCACTGAGAGGCCTGTACCATTTCTGCCAGCTGTGCCTTCCAATAGACGGTCCCAGATCTCCTCTATATAAACGAAATCAGTCTCTGGTGTAAATGTATAGCGGGTGTGTGGCCTGCCTCCTGGTGTCTGGGTTGTGCTATACTGAAATTTAACGGATAGTGTCAATAGAGCATGATCTACTGCTATGCCCACTGGCCTGGCTCCGCTCCCACTGTGAAATCCTGAATGCAGGGGATAAAGCTCGGTTGTGTCATAACATAATCTACTGTACTGGCCCCATGTCTATGTGGAAAGCATGTGAAACCGGCTGCTCCAGGAAATCGCTGTAAGCCATTAAGTATGGCTAATCCATGTGTGGTCGTCATTTCCATGAGGTATCTCCCATACTCCGTTTGCTCTCTGTCATCTGACCATGTGTCAAGCCCCAACTCACCCGCATCCAGCTCTCGAAGCACCTCATCTGAGGTGTCGTAGAAGACTGTTTGCAAGTTGTCCATTCGGGCATTGAAGTCCCCTAGGAGAATGATATCACCATCCCTTGAAAACTCCCAAATGTCATCATCTAGGATAGAGAAAGGCGACTGTCCTTTGGATGCGGCATACATTGATGTACTGGGAGGAAAGTAACATATGGCGATATATAGGAATCGACCCGTGTCAGGTCTCAGTCTCACCCACATATATCTAGCATGATCATCTCTTCGTACAATATGCAGTAATGGTTGTAGTTCCTCTCTGAATAGCACGGCTACTCCTCCTGAACCTCTACTCCTGTGCTCAGATCTCGCATTTGTCCTGTGAGCTGTTTCCCATCTGTATCCCACCACATGTGGCATTACCTGTCCAGGGGCCTGATGAGTCTCTAAGAAGAACACAATATCCTTGTCTTTGAAACTCTCCTCAAGTGCACCCACGTCCAACCTCATAGACCCATTACAGTTCCAGGTAGCCATCTTCAGTGTGGTCCCATAGGTCTCGCACCGTCATGCAGTACGCCGCTCTAAAATCACCACCCGTCCATCTCTGTAGAAGGCTATCTTTCCCTTCTCCCTTGCCGCTGTAATCTCTGGCATTACCTCTCTCATATGTGCGAGCTATGAGAGGGTCAGGTCATCACCGAGGAAAATACCTGTCTTTTTGAGAGTAGGCCTCTTCCTCAAGAATTCCTTCTTCTCTTCCGACGAGGGGAAGCGTAGTATGAGAGCTCTCCCCTTTGAAGACTCTCCCGGGCCATCACTTTTCTTACCTACCGTCCATGCCTTTGTGTGCAAAGGCTTGTCCATCCCCATCATGGATGTAAGGCTTGTGACCTCTTTCTCCACGTTGTTTATGTCCTTGAGACCGGTCACTCTCACATGCAGTGCTCGCATCCGCCTTCTTTGTTCCTCTTCGAGAGTCATGTTAATAAGCGTCGGTGTACAAGGAGTTTCTTGACCTTTCCCTTTCTTGGCGACCTCGATCCATTTTTCAGCCTCGTCCGCCTTTTTCTGTGTCCTTGTTATCATCTCCGCCCATGAAGATGTCTTTGCCACACTCAGCTTCTCTTTCTTTGTGATCAGCCTTACCTGTTCCTTAATTTCCTTGATTTCATCAATTACCGAGGGTTGAAATTCGCCCTCCTCTAGTCCATTTCTTACTCTATTAGCAAGCTCCTGTTTAAGGGTTGAGACTTCTTTTTTGAGTACCCGTATCTCGGCGTTTGGGTTCTCCTGTTTGAGGGCTGATACTTCTTCTTTGAGTGTCTGTATTTCTGCGTTAAGGCTCTCTTTCTCCTTCCACTGTGCGCCTTCATTGAAGACCATCTGAAGGAGGTTGGCCTTCTCCTTCCACCATCCTTCCATCTCTGTTTTCCATTTCTTCATTTCCCTCTCCATCTGCGCCATCCGCTTATTCGTGAGCATGAAGGTTGCCTTTGCTCGCGGCTTGCAAACAGGTGAGACATTGGCGGCTTCTGTGTCCTGTGCAGGGTCTTCTTCAAGTGGATCCATTCCGGTGAGGCTCAAAGAGAGAGAGAGAGAGAGAGAGAGAGAGAGAGAGAGAGAGAGAGAGAGAGAGAGAGAGAGAGAGAGAGAGAGAGAGAGAGAGAGAGAGAGAGAGAGAGAGAGAGAGAGAGAGAGAGGAGCGATAGATGGGTTGAGGAAAGGGGTGGGGTGGGGGGGGGGGGGTTGTTTTTCCGCGATAGACAGAGGAGGGGGGAGAGAGAGAGAGAGAGAGAGAGAGAGAGAGAGAGAGAGAGAGAGAGAGAGAGAGAGAGAGAGAGAGAGAGAGAGAGAGAGAGAGAGAGAGAGAGAGAGAGAGATGGGGTGAGGAGAGATGGGGGGGGGGGGGGGGGGGGGGGGGGGCGATAGATTGACGAGGGGGGGGGGGGGGGGGGCGCGATAGATTGACGAGGGGGGGGGGGGGGGGGGGGGCGATAGACTGAGGAGAGGGTGCGATAGACGCGGGGGGGGGGGGGGGGGCTTAGCGCGATAGAGAGAGGGAGCGGGGCGGGCAGCGCGAGAGAGAGAGGGGGGGAGCAGCAGCAGGGGGTGCGGGAGAGAGTGCGAGAGAGAGAAGGTGCGGGAGCAGCAGGGGGAGAAGCGCGAGGGTGGGGCATTGGCGGGCAGGGAGCACGAGGGCAGGGGCAGCAGCGCGAGAGGGGGGGGCAGCAGCAGCGCAGAGAGAGAGAGAGAGAGAGAGAGAGAGAGAGAGAGAGAGAGAGAGAGAGAGAGAGAGAGAGAGAGAGAGAGAGAGAGAGAGAGAGAGAGAGAGAGATGAAATGAAATGTTATATTAACGTCTTCAAAAGGCCAAAGTGACCTATGAGACCAGAAAGTTACAATGTGGTGGATTTGATACAAAGTCAGAGTCAAAGTAACAAGATGACAACAAAGACAAAAATGAAATGACAAATGCCACAATAAAATACTATGGAATCCTAAACTACTAGGTGTGAACAGCAGCTAGCTGGTATATCTAGATCACAAGAGATCCAGCATCGATTGCTGGCGGATCTCATCAATCTCCTCCATGGTCAGTAGTCTGACCGGGCGTCGTGCATGTCGAGCCAAAGTGATCCGAATCCTCTGATGCAGCCTCCGTCGATGCTGTGTAGTCCTCCGCAGTCGTGGGCGTCTGGATCTTCCAAGCTCAGTCGCTCGGTCGATCAGTGTGCCTCTGGTGTGAGACGACAAGCTCTGCTATGGTAGTAACTCCTCCGGGTGTCCAGTGACAGCTCTAAAGAAATCTGTGATCTGTCTCTGGGACTGGCGAGAGAGAGAGAGAGAGAGAGAGAGAGAGAGAGAGAGAGAGAGAGAGAGAGAGAGAGAGAGAGAGAGAGAGAGAGAGAGAGAGAGAAATGAAATGAAATGTTATATTAACGTCTTCAAAAGGCCAGAATGACCTATGAGACCAAACTGATACAAAAGTGGTGAATCTGTTACAATGTCTAGGTACCTTAGTACTGAAGTACTAAGTGTGAAAAGTGTGAATTTAAATGTGAAACTAAATACAAAGTATTAAATAAACTTCTTAGGATCATTCTGGGTGTCTAGCTAGAATGCTTCTAATCCTTTGTTGTAGTCTCCTCCGGTGAAGTGTGCTTCTGCATCTTGGTCGTGGTCGTCTCGATTTCCTAAGCTCAATTGCTCTGTCAATTAGGGTGCCTTTGGTATGAATGTGGGTACTCCTTTGTGTTGGCTGCTGCCCTCTTGCTTCCCCTTCCACTCCTGCTTCTCTCGATCCGAAGAAGTCTGTGATCTGCCTCTGAGGCTGTAGTGCTCTTTGTCGTCTCATTAGATTATCCCTGTGCCGATGTAGTTCCAGTAGGTACAACCCTAAGCATCTTTGATCTTGGTATTGCATGATTCTATCTAGAGGTCCAAAGCCTTCTTTAAAGAGGCAGTGAAAACGCCCACGTATCTCGTAGTATACTGTGCAGTGGCATATATAGTGTAATTCTGTCTCCGGCTCCATTCCGCATAACTTGCAAATTCTGCTCTCAGGTGGGATTCCCCTAAATCTGCCAAATTCAATTTCCAACTGGTGTGAGGATGTACGAATCTGACCAATAGCACATCTCACCCCATGAGAGAGAGAGAGAGAGAGAGAGAGAGAGAGAGAGAGAGAGAGAGACAAATGACCATGATAACCTGGGGTCTCCATAAATACTGGACGAAGACCAGGTTGGGCAAAACTAAAAGCAGCCCATTACCTCTTAAATACGTTCATGGCCTAAAAAGAAATGGAGAAACAGTTGGACAGTGCAGACAATCAGAAGCTGAATGAGGGGCAAACGCAATAGAGAACACCAGTATCAGCTTCCAAGTATACACAAGGCCAACCCACAACCAAGGCCTTGGATACTGCGAAAAAGGTAAAACAAGCAGAGTAAAGGCATCTAGACGTGAGCGTCTAACAGTGCTGCTGCTCTTGAGGCTTAATCCCTTTAAACTGTTGTGTATACTCATGTCAGTAGAAATTTATTTATGGCTGACTGGATTATTATTAACAGAGACATTATGAGAAGATTAGCAAGTTCTATTTTGTGTCACATATGTGCAAGTTCCAGAGTTGAGGCTGTTTTTTTCTCCACCCAATATCAATTTTACAGGCAAGCTCTCATAGGTGAACATTAGTTTATGATAACAGCTTCATATGAGTGGAAGACCCCAAGATTGATTGTTGAAGCAGGAAGTGCTTTTCCTCGTCCAGCTTGGAACCACACAGCGTGCTCTTACAAAAATAAAATGATTATCTTTGGAGGCTTCGATGGCTGCCTACAATCTTCTGAAGTCTCCATTTTGTCTTTTTCAAACAATGGTACATCCTCAACCTGATCTTTGGGAAATATCAGATTTGTCGTGTTACTTGCTTAAGAATTTGTCATCAGATTTCTGACTACTTATGAATTGTCGCCAGATTCTTGCAGCTGGTCACAACCAAGGTATTCGATGGGGGCATCTCCATCTCCATTGTCACAACATACTTGTTGCTTGTATGGTGAAGGACGGTACATGGTGGTCTTTGGTGGTTATAGTGCATGCAAAGGGCATTTAAATGAGCTTTGGATTTTGGATTTGCACTGTATGTCATGGACGTCACCAGAGTGTTTTGGAACCCAACCTTCACCACGTCGTGGGCATGGAGCAGCAGTAGTCAGAAATAAGATGTATATTTTTGGAGGTTTTGATGGCACCTCACATCTGTGTGACGTTCAGGTCTTAGATCTGCAAAGCTGGACTTGGACCCACCTGTGTACTCAAGGATCTGGACCAATTCCTAGGAGGCACCATGCATTGGAAGCTGTTGGAGATCATCTGGTAGTTTATGGAGGATATGATGGAGTTACTTACCTTGAAGATGTTTACAGTCTTGATATCTCCGCAAACATATGGAGATGTTTGAATCCTTTAAAGCCTCATACCAACGCAGCTATTAAAATTGGGGGGGTAGGTACAAAGTTTGCCCGATCTTTGCACACCATGACTCTTGACACAAGTCGTCTCGTTATATTTGGCGGTGTTTATGAGAATGGCTCCCTGCAAGACACATTGTTCCTTGAAAATGCTGCTGGTAAGGAAAGCAAGCCATAATAAATTTTCAGTTCTATTTTACCAAATTGGTTGCTAACATTGAAATTGATTATCTATAAATTTTGAAGCTTCATAGTTGAAAACAAAAAATTCCGGTGGTAGTTTCATTTGGAACTCAATTTTCAAGGTCAAAAAATTTTAGTTATAAATCCTGGTACATACCTTAGATTTTGACATAAATCGTGGTTGCCTCATTAGTTTGACCTTAGAAATCAAGGCTTTTCCCCCCCCACTGGGAGCAGTGCTTCTGATATTTAGTCATGTTTTCTGGTTGGGCGAGGGAAACATGATATTGTCTATTGCTCAACCTTGCAGAATTGAAACCGGGCAGAAAGTGATGGATTCAAAGAACCACTTACTGTATTAGCAGATCTTATGGCACTTGCAGGAAGGCTTAGTCACCTTCTTATAAGTTATCAAGTATGAGTGGGCAGTCTGTCTGTTGTGAGCAAACTTTAGTCTAGCAACTGTGCCACAGTATTGTTCCATTTTGACATTTACTGCTGTGTTTGAGCACCTTTCTGATCTCACTTTGTCCTCGTCTCAAGGGCCATTTCGGCCTTTAAGGGACGCTTATATACATTTGTTAATTTCTTTCTTTCTGAAGCTGCTTCACAGGCACTTGCAACTTGTAAAAGAGGTTGAAACCAAACCACATTTTCATTGTGAACGGTGAAGTTATAGCTCTGGTAAGCTTTGGTTGAGTGGCTTTTCTTGTTTTGGCTCTCAATAGATGTACAAGGTGCACACATGGAGAACCTCCTACTTGAAGAAGTGGCAAAGGGGGTGAATCTTCAGAAAACTTTGCAAGGCTGTCAGGAGCTTCTTGAAAAAAGATCAAAACAGGTTGTGAAATTAGGTTGCAGAGCATCTCAGCTTGAGGAGGCTTTCAAGGTAATAATGATGGTTTCAAGTTTACTCACTCTAGCATGCCACAAATGAAGGATTACTCACTTGTGGTTTGCGTATTTTTGCGTCTCAGGAGCAGCAAACGCAGAAGGAAGACTTGATCAACAAGAATAGGCTCTTGAAGAGAAAGTTGGTAAAGGCACGGAAAACATTTGACAACTTTGCATCAAGTTATCCAGCAGTAGGACCAGCACTTGGATAACAATAGCCTTGGATTTGCAAATTAAAGTGCAGGGAATCTTGATTTTTTCCCAATTAACAAACATAAATTGAGGATGTGGGTGTCCTATTCTTTACCTACAGAATGGAAAGTGCCAATGGATGGATATTTTCAATGGTTAAGACTTATGCATGGGTGCGAAAGACGTCAATGTGGTGCTCAAAGGAGTACTGCATCAGAAGGTAAAAAAGGAAATTTTCTGACAACTTCGTTGTTAAATTAGTTGGATTACACAAAGATGTTGCAAACACCAGGTTTAATGTATACCAAAATGACAGAAGCTATTCAAGTAGCTAGCTTGGACATAAAGCATGTAATGATACATCCTTGGCATTGAGCGTCCGTTGGAAGAAATGAGAAAGGTGCTTGTTTGTGGAGGATAAACCTTGAAGCAAGCAAAAAACTTAATGTAACTGAAGGTGAATGAGTAGATCATGTTACTGCCCTTTGTGCTCCTAAACTTCATTTTCTTTTTGGCATGTGCAATGTATGCACTCAACAGTTCTATGAAATGGATAGTATGCCCTCTATGGAAGTGCTTATACCCTCCACATAAACTGTGAAAAGAAATGATACAAAATCATTACTAAAGTAACGCCCATAAGTTGTAGTAGGTTCATCCAAATTGATCTAAAATGAAAATAACCAATCAATTCTGACAAAACAAGTTTGAATTGAAGGGTAAAAGAACAGACATTGACTGTTATCAAAGTGCAAAATGTTTTGCAAGCAACTTGGATGTTTTTTAAAGCTTTTCCACCTCCCTTTTTATTTACACGTATGCTAACATTTCAAGAAATTGAATGAGATGTCATGAGATGCTCTTATTTGTTATTCAATCCAACCTTTCTGAACCAAAAGTTGGAAGGGAAGAAATATGACCCCTTGCATTTTACCTGAAGGTTTGCACAAATTCCATTATTATTGGATAGCTGTAAAATTAAGGTTCTCAAAAGTACTAGCTAAGCATGTCTTCGAGGAGTTTACAAATCTCTCTCTCTCTCTCTCTCTCTCTCTCTCTCTCTCTCTCACACACACACACACACACACACACAAACACACACACACACACACACACACACACACACAAGTATTACTAAGCATGTCTCTCACTCTCACAAGTGCTAACTAAGCATCTCACTCTCTCTCTCTCTCTCTCTCTCTCTCTCTCTCTCTCTCTCACACACACACACACACACACACACACACACACACACACACACACACACACACGCGTGCGTGCACACACGCACACAGACATAGTTAAATTTGGAGATTGTGATATGCTCGGTCTATGGACACATATACAACACACATTAAATTTTGGTAAAAGTTTTTCACATGGGTGCATACATAAATAGCTTTGGGTGGTTACATTTCTTTTGAAAATGGCCTTGAAATTAGGCCAATCAATTTAAACTACTATTACCAAAGAATTTGATATTTAAAATGAATGAATCAAGAAGCTCATGCTGCAAATATGGACCTCCCCATGTGAAAAACCTAAATGCTAGATCTTGGAAAAACCTAGTTCATGTTGCCCTTCATGACTAGGTATGCTACACAAGGGACATGCGAGTAGATCTTGTGAGAAATGATATTGTGTTATTTGCTTGGATGACCATCAAGCATGATGGAAATAAATTACGCGTAGGTTTTTGACCTATGAAGATATGGTGTCATGGGATACATTACAAGGATATGTTGTTTTATTGACTCCTCAATTTGGTTGAGGGTCTAGGCACCGGGGCCCATTAACATGAACACCTCTTAAAGACATTGAGCATATTGGAAAAAGTGGGTTACCTAGCATGATGCAGGCCTTTCCTTTTGAGTCTATGGCTAAGCACATACACATGCAGACATACTTTTCTATAGATCGGACATTTATCAAATTCTGCTTCTCTACCACTGCCAGTGAAAGGTATCAAAGCATGTGCTGTGTTGGGACTTGTAGCTTTCTTATACTAGAGAGATGGCCGAGGCCGACATGAGCCAATGTACATGGATAGTTATGCGTTGAGGTAGTTGGCATGCTAAAACATGCCTTACAGGAGAAGGAGAAGGAGAAAGGCATAAAAAATTTGTTTGCCTTATTTGTAAGTGTGTGAATGGTCCCTTCATTTAAGGCATCATGGGTTTCTCGTCCTTTCTTTGTTTTATGATGCCAACTTTTTGTATGCCCTCTTTTGGAAGTTCAAAAAGAGTCCCTTCCATGTCACTCCCTTTTCTTTAGGTTCACACCTATTCAATCAATGAGGGGTTTGGGAATATACACAAATTCGTAAGGTAAGAACCCTCTTATGAAAACCCTTCTAGTACCTAACTTTTACAATTTGAATGGTTGCTAGACGGATGCACTTTTGTTGTTCCTTCAATCTTAATGCTAGTTCCCAAGCATTTCATGAAATGTCTACTAAATCTTACTTTTGTATGGTTTTTCCTTTGTACAATCAACTCCCTCTTTGTGAAGAGTGTTCTAAACTTCTCTCTACTTTTTTAAGAAGCGTATGCATGTAACAAGTCATAAAATCTAATATCTACCTATTCCAAAAAGGTTTTCTCATATTGAATTGATCATTTAATATGGGGGAGATGAATGGGAACAAGAGGTAGAATATAGACATCTGCATATATTGGAGCTTAGAAGACCTTAGGGTTTGCTTCATTAAAGACCCCCAAAGGTTAGTGTTAAAAGTCCTTAAACCTAGGACCTTCAGCAATCTGGGGATGACTTTGAGGTGGGAACCCTACCCAAGCTTGAGGTGCTTGTTGTGCTTGCTAACTAATGTGCGTAAGGTGTTTGCGAGAACCTTGCCCAAGCTTGAGGTGCTTGTCATGCTTAAATGACTAAGGTGCTTCAAGTGTTCAATTCAAACCTGATCTCTCAAGAGGCATAAAATATTGTCATGGTTAAATGACTAAGACGCTTGAAGCATTCAATTCAAACAAGATCTCTTAAGAAGCATAAAAGACACATGTCCAGATCCTCCCCATTTTGCCCTCATGATGTGCTTGAATCTTATTGGATAGGCTTTAAAGAGGTCCAATGAGAATTTAGATGCATTTAAGTAAATAATTAAGCTCTTTGTCTCAAAGAGGAAAAAAAGAACACTTGTCCAAATGATATAATTAAATAATACGAGAGCGAGAGAGAGAGAGAGAGAGAGAGAGAGAGAGAGAGAGAGAGAGAGAGAGAGAGAGAGAGAGAGAAGCAATTGAGTAGTTAGTATGAGTGACGATTGAGCGTTTTCTTGTTGATAAACTATGTAGTGTTGATTCATGATTGCTCACAAGTGTACCTTCTTGCATTAGTAACTCCGTTGTGCTTGACAACCCAATGCTTTTTCGTGCCCTGTCTCGCGATCGTGTCCTTGAGTATTCAGATTATATTAGGTTAGTGCCATATAGCTATGCTTTAGACGTTTGTCATGGCAATTTGCTAACATTGATGCTTTTGTCAGAGATCCAATCCTACGATGAGTGAGTGGCCATGTGAACGTATATATGCCAAAACCCCTGAAAAATCCATCCCATTTTTCACTACCAATATAGTGGTGAAACGAGTTTTTGTAACTTGGTAGAGCTTAGGAGTCAAAAATTGATTATCTCTGTCATTTAAGGGGATAATTACCAAGCGAGTTTTTTGAGCAAGCCACCGAGCGAGAATTTTTTAACCTTTCCTTCTATCTTATCTTGATTCACACAAAAGCTCGCTCAAAATGCTTAACATGTGGAGTGCATCATGTATTTTATTCTCCTCAAAGAAACTGCTTGTTCCTCCTCAATAGAAGAAAGGCCAAGGCTCTTTGAAAGCCTCTGTGTTTTTCATTGTCGAAGTTTCTTGGAGTTTTATAGCTTTAAACAAAGAAAAATCAACCGTGTGTGTTGTACACAACATGGATATATGGGTTCTCAGTATGTTAAGAAGAGGACCTTGCGAAAGCATTGTTGCAAGCTTTTTTTAGTCCTTGAATTGCACCACATTTTTTTACTTTTTGTCCCAATTTTTTTTTGAATTTTGATCGCCTTGATACCAAACATGCTTTTTCAAAACCTTGAAAATATATATAGTTTATGTAGTTTGTTTGTCAAAGAAACTGTCGTAAAATATAATATCTAACCAACCCAAATGATTTTCTCATATTAAACTAATCATTTAATGTGGGAGAATAAACAGGAACAAGTGTTAGGATATAGACATGTGCTTATAGATCTATCTCAACACGGGGCCAATGGTAAAGGGGCCCAAATGAGAGATGGTCTGTCAAAGAGCAAGGCTAACCAATGGAGCATAAAAGACCTTAGGGTTAGCTTCATTGAAGACCTCCAATAGTTAGTGTTAAAAGTCTCTTGACCTTAGGTAAGCTAGGGTTGTGCTTGAGGTGGGAACCCGGCCCAAGCTTGAGGTGCTTGTCATGCCTGATGACTGAGATGCTTGAGATGCTTGAAGTGCCTCATGATTGAGATGCTTGAGGTGCTTGTCATGCTTGAGATGCTAGGGATGTACTTGAGGTGGGAACCCAACCCAAGCTTGAGGTGTTTAAGGGCCAAGCTTGTGGTGAGAACTAGGCCCAAGGATGAGGGGCTTGAGGTGGCACAAAAGTAAAAAAACATCCCTACAAGGAGGGCACAATCCATGCAAGAAGGGGGGGTGGTTGCTTGACCACTCTCTCTCTCCTAAAGGGCACCCCTTGCCCAAGAGGCAAGTAGGACACATGTCAATCCCCTAGCTAGGCTACGCTCATGGTGTGCCTAAAGCCTATCGTTTGGCCTTCCAAGGGGTCCAATGATAATTTAGTGGATTTAATTAATTGTTTTAGCATTTATCAAGCCCTCTCTCTAAAAGGGGAAATGGGGACACTTGTCCCAAGGCTACCCTTGTTGCTTGGTATGACTCTTGCTTGTGATTGGGTAGGCCTGGAGGGGTCCAATGAGTTTCAAGCATGAGCTACAAGGGGGGGTCGACCAAACCAAGTAGGGGGCCTGCTTGAGGGGTAAATACCCCCCCCCCCGCCCCACACACACACACACACACACACACATCCTCATTGTTTGGTGTGTAAAGTGCAAGAGCTCCCTCTCCTTCTCCAAGCAAGTAGAGAGGTTGAGAGCCTACACCAACACTCTTGGCTATGGAATGCAAATCCAACCAAGAGCTATGCTTCAATGCTTAAGCTTGCCCATTTCTCCATCTTCATTACTAAGCTATTATGTATGCTAGCAAGAAGAGCGATGATAAGTGAGGAATTAATTCTTTCTCCTATGAAATGTTTCTTCTTCCTCTTCCCTACCCTTATTCCCTACTAGCTCTATCCACCTTCAAAGGTGTTTGAGGTCTTGGGACTGAAGCTTGGGATAGTTAATGCTTTCCACAAATTTTATGTTATGCTCATGATTCTTGAAGCTTTCCATCTTCATTGCATCACCTAGGTCGCAAGGAACACAAAGATTGTATTGTAACTAGTCACAAGGAACACAAAGATTGTATTGTAACTAGTCTCTCTTGATGGGAGAAACTATAATACAAATGCCTATTGGAAGGGGGATTGGCTCCACATAATTCCGGTCCTCAATTGTTGTCATGTTCTCAAAATTCTCTCTTTTGCAAAAGTATTGTTCATGACAAGTTAACTAAATGCTATGTTTATGTTACCACCATCAGTTATGTTCACCCACTATGCTCACAAAGTAATTTCACAAAAGTACTCTCTCTAATTTTGGCTACTCTCAAAGTTAATAGGCCAATTCCATTACATTGGTATAAGAGCATTTGGTTTCTCTTTTCTTGCTTAAGAAGAGAGGTCCTTAAGTAGCCTATAAATGGTTGATTTTGTTAATTATATAGGGTAAGTGGGATTAGAATCTATTATCGGTTTTGTTGAGCCCACTATGTGAGATATGGTGCACACCTCTCGGGAGCTTTGGACTTAATAATGGAGTCTTTTTAGACTTGCCTACGGCTTTACCATTATTGAACCATAAGAAGTCCAAAAGGAGCTAGCTCTCGGCAATTTTGCAATATTAGACCCACTCCACTACTCTCTATAATTAACCACTTTGAGCCGTGGGTGTAGATACTCAAGAATCAATTTTCAAAGGCTAAGAGGAGTGGCAGCTAAGGTTTTGAATTTCCAAGGCATACACTAAGTACGTACACAATTTTTGTTAGCATGGCTGACAATAACTAAGAGTGTAGAATGAACATTGATAGCTTGCACATGAAGGTGCTAATGATGATGCCCCCATGTTTGTGAATTATCTCGTTACTAGGTTGCAGCAAGCTATGGGCAACCCTGCTTTGCAAGCCGAAGTTACTCAACAACTTCGCGCTTATGGGATTTCCCTTCCTCTCCAAGAGGAGAGAGAGCTTAGGAGGCCTCTTGAAGAGACCCCCAAAAGAAGACTCTCTCCCATATGAGAGGAGGAATCCAAAGATCAAGAAAGAAATAAAACTTTAAGTTCCTCTGAAGATGTGGCTCCACGAAGACATCGGTCTAGACGATCGCCAACTCCTCCCAAGAGGAAAAAATCAACAAACAGTCCTTCTCTTCATCACTCCAAAAGAGAAGAGAGGAAACAAAGGAAGAAAAGGGCAAGAAAGAGGTCACCCTCTTCTCCTTCTTCTTCACCTTCCTCCTCTTCCGACGAAAGCTACGGCTATTCTCCTAGAGAATACAAGAGGGGAGAACATCGTAAATCATACCTGCATGGCGAAGGTCAGAAAAGTTAAAGAATCTCAAAGAGGGAGGAAATAGTATCTCTTTTCTCACCTATGATGACACCTTTGGTGCTACCGACAAAGTGTTGGCCTTCATCCAAAAATTTGATGCAGCCTTTGGAGACGAGGGCTTCGCGGAGTCCTCCAAGCTACACCATGTAGCTATGCACTTCCAGAAATCAGCTCGTCAATGGTGGGCTAGCATTTGTGGCGATGGAGAAGCCCCAAAGACATGGAAAACTCTACGAGAGTTCATCATGAAGCAATTTCTTCCAAGAGATGCAAAGGACAAAGTGCTCACGGAATGGCGCAGCTTGAAGCTTCTCTCTCATAAGTCTATCAAATATGTAGACAAGTTTTGAAATCTACATCTCAAGGCTACTCTCTTTCAAAAGATAGACTTTGCCGAGAAAAAGAAACAATTTTGTGCGGGATTACCTGAAGAGATGTCAACCCTCAACTCTCAACTCTCAACGGCTTGGTTCTATCATCGAAGTAATCCATCATACCTTGGTTGCTTCACGCATCAATTTCCAACAAGGGGCTAGAAGGAATGTCAAGCCCATGGAAAACAAAGATAAAAATGATGCAAAGGGGAAAACCAATGCCCAAAATTCTTCCCAAGGCACTTCCAACAACAACAACAACAATCGGTCCAAGGAGAAGGGAGTTTACAAAGGCTAAAAAAAACTCTCTCCTGAAGAGCTTGAAGCTTTTCGCAAGGACCATAACTGTTTTAAGTGTGGGGAGCAAGGACATGGCTATCGTTCTTGTCCCAAGAAAAATCCTCGCAATGAGACTCCTAGGGCTTCCACCATTGAATCTCCAAAAGAGGATGCTCATTGCAAAGGATCATCTCTCTCCTATGCTTGGGAAAAGGTAAGGGAGCATGATGCCTTCATCTTGTTTGACCCTGGCTCTACTCACAACTTCATATCAATGGAGTTGGCCACCAAGTTCGGCATTCAAGATTTTGAGATGGGAGATATTATAATAGCTGACACAGCTTTCAAGGAACAACAAGCCTCCGTTACTCCCTTGATTGGAAAGTTGAGGCTTCATGTCCAAATCTATGTCGACAAAGAAGACTTTTTCATCTCTCCTCTCCAACATGAGAATGCTATCCTAGGGGCGCCGCATGGTTGCCAATATGAAGTTCTTTAAAAGGAGAATTTACTTCACCTACAGGAAAAAAAAACATGTATATAGGTGCTAGTGAGTGTGGTCGTTCTATACCACTTGTAAATCCTCCCTCTTTTGATGAATCAATGAAGAGCTCAGTTTCTGCGTGTATGATTTTTATCAAAGAATCCCTAAAAGACCCTAATGTTTCATCAAATGTAAATGGTAGGAATCAAGAAGAGTTAGACTTGTCTAATTTTCTAAAAGGATTTCAAGATGTTTAATTGATGATATCCCGATGGACTTACCTCCAAAACGAGGGGGTGATGACCATCCAATTGAGCTCCTTCCAGGAAGCTCATAGCCTAACAAGCCTCCTTATCAAGTTTCTCAAGCTCAACAAGAGGAGATCATGAGGTAGTATAGGAATTGGTCGACAAAGGGATGGTGATGCGTAGCTCCTCTCCCTTTTGTTCTTTAGTCCTTTTAGTGCAAAAGAAAGATGGTACATACCGTATGTGTGTGGACTATCGAGCACTAAATCATATCACTATCAAAAACAAATTTCCCGTGCCTTGGGTAGAAGATCTATTTGATAAGCTACAAGGCTCTACCTACTTCAATAGGACTGACCATAAAAGTGGCTATCATCAAATAAGGATAGTGGATGAAGATATCCGAAAGACCGTGTTTCATACAACGTTTGGCCTTTATGAATCTCTAGTCATTCCTTTTGGCTTGACTAATGCACCAGCCACATTCAATTGTCTAATGGAGAAATTTTTTAGACCCTACTGCAAATTCACTCAAGTGTTTTTTGATGATATCATCATCTACTCCAAGTCTTTGGAGGAACATAAGCAACATCTCCAAGCGATTTTTCAAGCATTGAGGGAGAACAGGCTTTTTCTCAACCAAAATAAAAGTGAATTTTTCCTTTAAGAGATTCAATACCTAGGTCATATTATCTCTCAAGATGGTATCCGTGTGGATCCATCGAAGTTAGAGGTAATTAAAGCATGGCCTAATCTAAGGAATCTACATGATCTTAGAAGCTTCATTGATATGTGCGCATACTATAGACGCTTCATAGAAAAATTCTCTCAAATAGCATGACCACTACATGACTTAATTAAGAAAAATGTTAAGTATGTATAGACTGCTAAGGAGAAAAATGATATTGACAAGATCAAAGAGAAGCTTACTTTCCAACCAGTCCTCATGCTTCCCGATCTCTCAAAACCATTTGAGGTCCAATGTGATGCTTGTGGTGAATGCCTTGGAGTAGTCTTGCTTCAAGAAGGGCATGCCATAGCATATGAGAGCCGAAAGCTCAATGCCGATGAACCTATCTTAGGCATTTATGAGAAAGAGCTTTTAGCTGTTCACATGCCCTAGACACATGGAAGCACTACTTATTGGGGACCCCATTAATTCTATGAACCGACCACCAAAGTCTCAAGTACTTCATGACGCAAACCAAGCTTTCCGACAAACAATTGAGGCGGGCAAATTTTCTTTTGCAATTTAATTTCCATATTGCTCATATTGCTGGTAAGCACAATCAAGTGGCTGATGCTCACATTGCAGGTAGCACAATCAAGTGGCTGATGCATCTTCACGACGACCAAAAGTTAATGTGGTGTCTATAGCTACTCACAATGATCTATCTTCTATGATAGATGAGTATGCTACTGACCCTAACTTTAGAGACATAATGTCAGTCCTTGCTTTGGGGAAGAAAGAGGAACCATTCACCTTGCAGGATGGTTATCTTCTCCATAGAAATAGGCTATGTGTTACCCACTCCCTTCATGAGAAATTCATGTATGAATACCATGCTCCTCCCTATGCGGGGCATAGAGGCATTCAACCTACTCTTCAAGGGGTAGAAGCATACTTCTATTGGCCTACCATGAAAATGGAGTATAATAGTATGTTTCAAAATGTGTAGTATGCCAAAAGACCAAGTATGATAGAGGGAAGCAACCTGGATTACTCCAGCCATTGCGTATCCCAAATTCACCATGGGAGAGTATATCCATGGATTTCATCTTTGGATTGCCCAAGTCTATCCATGGGAATATGGGAATATGGACAATAGTCGATAGGTTTAGTAAGCAAACACGCTTTATTCATGTCAAAAAGACTATTAAGGCACACCAAATGGCAACTCTCTTCATATACCAGATTTTCAAACACGATGGATTGCCAACATCCATCGTTTTAAGATAGAGATCCTAGAATGACCAGTAATTTTTGGAAAGATCTCTTTGAAAATCTAAGCACAAGATTATATTTCTCTTTGGCCTATCATCCACAAACGGATGGCCAAAGTGAGATAGACAATCTTACGATACTCGATCTACTAAAGACTTATGTTATCAAAGTAGATCAACGATCACAATGGGAAAAGTACTTACCTCTTGTAGAGTATGCCTATAATAATATTGTACATACTTCTACGAAAAAAGAACCTTTGAGATCATCGAGGGAAGACCTAAAAGTCCCTTGCTACTCAAAGTACATGGGAAGATCTTCATTGCCGATAAGTATAGCTATGACCTACAAGAATCTTTTCAAAATATTAAGGAGGCTATATCCATCTCTCAACAAAGAAAAAAACCTGCTGCTGACAAGCACAGAAGGGCCTTAACGTTTAAAGAAAATGATTGGGTCTTACTTAAATTTCCTAAGGCTTGATTAAGGCAAACAACGGGTAAGAATCTTACGGGCCATCAATAGTATCATGTTAAGCTAGAAAAAAGATACTATGGTCCTTTCCAAATCTTGAAGCCCATCAATGAGACGGCTTACCAACTTAAGTTGCCCAACCATTGGCTCATATACAATGCTTTTCATGTGAGTCTACTTAAGCCCTACAAAGGAGAGCCACCAAAGTGAAAACCCCCCCCTAAGTTGAAGACCAAGAAGAGGTGCTACAACCCAAAGCTATCCTTCCGCATGCAAACAAGGTACTACGACATGGTAAGATTATCTGACGGTATCTTATTAAGTTCAATTATCCTTTTGAAGATGCTAGATGGATGCAAGAAATACATCTTAAGAATAGTATGAACCTTGTCAATGCTTACAATGCTACATTAGAGTAAGCACATGTACAAATTTCTTTTAAACGACCAATGTTTTTGTCTTATAAGACTAGTTCTCTTTTATTGTGCACAAATTTAAATAGTATGCATGCTTAGAATCATGTTTGTGATGATGAAGTCTCTCAAACACCAAGTAGAATTTGTCACTCTACTTTGGAGAATGAAATGGACTGAAGACCAGACATGCTTGCGGCAGCTATGTCTCTCAAGCACCAAATGGATTAATCATCCATCTTGGAAAGATGTCGTAGGGTAAAAAGGGATCCTCTACCCGCTAAGTAAGACTGACTAATGAATAGGGCGATCTATGCTTCTAGCTCTTTCTCGTGAAGCTCTTTCTCCAATTCATTTCTTTCTATTGTGGTTATTCATGACTCCACTTGTACCTACTCCTTTTCAAATATTCTTTTGAAAATCTTTCCCTTTCTTTGGTATACGAGATAAGGATCACCACTGTTAGCTGCACCGCTAACAAATGAGTCCATGTAATATCCTATATTGTAATTTCCCATTTTTTTGAGCAATCTGGATATCTCTAGCTATACAACTTTGTAATTTATTGATTCTTGGGCCAAAAATATAAAGGATTATGTGATTATGAGCCAAGTGAAGTAGGGCTAAATGCTTCCAGATTGTATCAATGAATCCTTAGGCTGTAAAAGGGCTAGAAGATTATCCATTTTTGACCAAAAACCTTTGGCTAGGTATAAAGTTGATTTTTATTAGAGTTTTGTTTTTTTAATAATAAGTATACGATAGTATTGTAGAGAAATGTGTACTCTCATTCTTCTTTCTCAAGCTCATATCTCCCTTGTGAAGTGTCAGTTTGAAGTGGCATCTAGTTCACCGCATTCACATCATGTGAAACCTCTTTGAGACATTGTAAGTCTCTCGTGATAAGAGTGTTTTTTTATCGTGGTTAAACTCCTTCTAAATCTATTCATACCTCAAGATTTACATATCAAAACTGCATTTTATGCATAAGAGGGGTGTTGGGGTATCATTGCTAAGCTCTAGGTCGCATTCGAGGCTAAAAATAGTTAGGTTAAATTTGTTTTGTAGATAATAATCATGATTTTGGCAAGTGTTCAAAAGGGGATTTGAGGCCACAGGTATATGTCTTTAGTCATTTCCTAGCCTTCCTACAAGTTTTGTCTCGATTGAAATTTTTTTGCTTAGTGAATTGATGAGATTGGCTTGCGGGTGTTGTAGTTAGCATTTGTTGCTTGACATAGTTGAGTAAAGCTTTGAGTAGATAGGGATTGGTGTGTTTTTAAAGAGCGTGACATCCTTTGGTAGCCTCCATGAACCAGTCGAGTCGACTTTGTTCCACGGTATGACATTTATCTCTGTGGTTCTCACTATCGCTATAATAAGATAGCGAGGCTTGGCAACTAGCGAGCTCACATTTTGGCATCGTTTCCAGGGATGAGGTGACCTAAACTAGGAAAAAATCTCAGTGATCAATAGTATTATCTAAAAATTCATCTAGATTTACTTAAAGTACAAAAACCAACTTTTAGAAACCGCACGATTGAGGTGTGTCTACTTCAGTTGTGTAAAGTTGTCTTGAGAGTAGAAGTACTCGTCGAGGACCTTTAGACATAGATTAGGTGTTTTCTAGTGGTTGATAGCTTGGACTATGTCGGAGTCTAACAATTGACACTCTTTTCAAAAGAAAAACAAGAAAAAAACCAATGTTGGTGGACACTTTCCATTATTATTTGTTGAGTTGACGAGGAGTAGGGTAAGTAGACATTGAAAAGGATTTTCGACCTATCTCACCCTTTAAATTGTCATCAATGAAGTGTTTTGCAGAATTTCAAAGTTTTTAGGTCTAGGACTCATGAGGTGAGCTCAAAAGCTGGAAAACACCATTTTTGGTCATCATTGATCTTGAAAAAGCTATAGCAACTTGTTGGTAAGTAAAAAATCAGCTTTCAAGACAAATCATTATTATTTGTTGAGTTGACGAGGAGTAGGGTAAGTAGACATTGAAAAGGATTTTCGACCTATCTCACCCTTTGAATTGTCATCAATGAAGTGTTTTGCAGAATTTCAAAGTTTTTAGGTCTAGGACTCATGAGGTGAGCTCGAAAGCTGGAAAACACCATTTTTGGTCATCTTTGATCTTGAAAAAGCTATAGCAACTTGTTGGTAAGTAAAAAATCAGCTTTCAAGAAAAATTTCAAAGTTTGGCTAAAAATGGGATTATTATCTCCCGTATGTTAGATGCATGCCACAAATGTTTTTTTTTTGACAAAAATACTTGCAATAGCTTGCATAAGACCTGATTGCCATCAAAATTCCAAAAAGGTGCATTTTCTAGCTAGTAGATAATAAGCACTTTTTTTTTTGGGAGAATTGAAATTGAATTTTTTTCACATGTACATCTTGCTTACGTGAAGTTTTAACACTTTTATGAAGGCTCTAAAGATTTTGATTCTATTCTACAAAAATCGAGTCAAAACAAGTTGCACTTTGGATAGATAGTGACTGGAGGCAAGAACACTAAAAAATGAAAATAATTTGTTGAAGCCACTTGACAGGTCTTAAAATACCTTGCTACAATTGTGGGAGTTGAAAAAGTGGGAAAAAATTGCAAAATTGGGCACCTAGATATTGATTGTTGCGATTATTATCTTGGGGCCTAAAAATGCAAACTTTTTACCATTTGACAATACCACATGCTAGAGCATAGTATAATAAGAACCTCATTCAAGTTTGGTGGCATTTGAAGTTGTGAGTAGCTAGATAGGCCTAGAATTCACTTAAGTCAAATTGCAGATACAAAATTTGGCCTAAAAACTTGAAAGCTAAACCAAACTCCATGAAACTTAATGAGTGGCTTGTTTATAGTGTGAATATCTAGTGCAAGTCAAAAAGTTGGAAAAAATCTTTGATAGATATTAACCGCAATTATTATATTATGCCTTGAAAATTCAACTTTCAATTTTTTTCTCAAAGGAGGTCTAGGGCAGTAATAGAGTCCTTGTGAGAAGTTTCAAGTAATTTGAACAACTTTTGACTTGCAAGGCCACTTGAATTGCATCAAAAATTGCAAGATACAGAAACTGTTGGGGAATTGAGCTGAACTTCCCCAAGCACAATAAAACCCAATTTAGAGCTTATTGAACACACACTTAACTAGTGGGGATGAACAAAAGTGGAAAATGATTCTTTTTTGTCTCAGTAGATATTAATTGCGATTATTATCTCTTGCTAGCTAGAGAACTTATTTTTGACATTTTTTGGTTTCCAAGGTTAGTAGACACACCATACAAATAGCCTAAAAAATTGAAGGCATTTGGACATTGTTTGCTACTTGAAATCGAGTATTTTGGAGCTGAAGGTTTCAAATTGGTCCTTTGGCTACTTTGGTAGGATTGAGGCAAAAAAATTTGACCAAGAGTCCTTGTATACACTTGCTGATTTATATAACTACTTATGTATGTTTGATTGTACAAAAGTGATCAAGATCAAGCTTGAGCAACAACCTGATTAGAGAGACGATAACTGAAACAAGTTGGTATTGGTTCTAAATTCCGCGTATTCTATTTCATTGAGTATTTTGGGTCTTGATGTACCTTAGATCATGCTGTGTCATAGCAAATCAAGGTTATAGTCAAGAAATTGAGAGTAGAGTATTTACTGAGGAGAGCATGAATCAAGGGAGAACATTAGAGACCATAGTGGAAGAAGTGCATGACCGATACATATTGACCTTTTATAAAACCAACAAGTATAAGACTCAAATTTATCTGGATCCTAATGAAGAGTATGCGGTTCAAGTCAATAACTATACACTTTAATTTGAGGAGGAGGTTAGAGATAACAAACATGATACCTTGTACATGGACCAAAATGGAGTGCGCTATTTGAAAAAAGGAAGTTCGAACACTGTGGACCAACGGGCTTTGGAAGTTGATACACTGATTCCAAATATGGTCCTAAAGAAGGACCACCGATGTTAGAATTAGAAGGCTATGACCAAATTGATGTCAAACCTCTAAAATGCATATCGATTGGTAACCCACGACTCACAGTTTAGGAGGAAAATAATGTGATGAATTTTTTGTGGATAGCACATTCTAAACCAGGGAAAATAACACCCTTAAAAATCATGTAATTAAGACTACAAAGAACAATCCAACGAACCTTCTCTTATACCTCTTTACGGATTTTATAACTTTGTTATGATTACTCCAAAGGAGAACCTCTAAAGGAGGTTGAATAGACCAAGTATCATGTATACTTGATCCGAAAGATGATCATGGGTATGTGACATGAGATGGAACAAAAATTAGACAAGCAGAAAGATCATTTGTAGTATAGCCAACCAATGAGGCAATGCAGGAGGAGGTAGCCAATTCAATGATGAGAATTGCGTGAGAGGGATGGAAACCACTACAAACCAAGGAGGAATGGGTGACACCAAGACTAGAAGAGGACCCAATGGGTCACTACTACCAAGAAAATGGTTTGAAGGATTAGATTGAGGGCTACCAGCCAGAAGAGCAGGAGATGAGCATAACCATAGAGTCAAGCAAGATGATTTGCAAAAATGGGTCAAAAAATATAGTGGATTTGAAGATCCATACGATCACCTAGCAAGCTTCAGGAAACTACTAAGAGTAGAAAAACTATTAGACTTCCACACTCACTTCAAGGGATTTGGAATGACTCTAAAAGGTAAGGCTTTAACATGGTTTCAAAACATGTTAAAGCTAGAAGGTATGGTTTTAAACCATACCTCCTGGATTCGTTACAGATATGCCGACATTGGAAATGATATTTGTTGTTGCTTGTTCAAAAATGGAAATCAAGAACACCATAGTAGAACAAATCTTTAACTTCAAACAAAAACAAGGGGAGGCTTGCAAGTCGAATGGGACATTACATTAACAAATGTCTGGAGTTGAAAATTCCAACCGAGGAGAGACTTGTTTCATTGTTCCTAGAAGATTTACTCAACAAAGAGTTGCTTGCTATTCTATATAGCAAGAAACATACCACCCTAGAAGCATGCATTCTAAATGCTATAGACTTAGGGAATAACTATGAGATCTTCAATGAAGAGAGCACTGCTAAGGATACACAAAGTGCGTGAACCACATCTACATTGCTAGCATAGGTAGGACCTACTATGGTAGCTCATATGAATGCCGTTGAACATGCTTAAATGCATGAATAATATGATGAGCAACATGCAAAGGATGCTAGTGAGAGGACTAGGACAAGGTCCACCACAAGGGCAGCCCATGGGACCAACAAGGCTATCTAAGTGGTGTGTCATCAAAGGAAAATGGATGAACCATGTGGTGAACGAGTGCTATTATAGACCAAAATACGACGGAAATGTCCAATATGTGCCAATGAGATAGTAGGCACAACCTCTATATAGGTATCCACGTAACATGGGGCAAATATCTCTATGAAGAGATCACAACCAGTGCTAGGTTAACAACCATCCCCGTGAGGAAACAATGTTGTTCCAGTGAAGTACATGCTTCCTGAAGGACAAGTGGAAGAGCAAGCTTTAGTGTCTGCTACACCCTATAATGAGGCTAGTTCGTCAATTGTGGTAGCAAAAGAAGAGTGGTATATTCAACCGCAACCTACCATGGCAAAACTAATCTCTTAGGCACCTCCAAAGGTAGCACCAATTTACTTTATTACAAACCAGGGATCTATACACCCATGATAAAATAAATGTCAAAATCAAGAACGAGGAATTTCCATAATCGTGGTTCAAATGATTGTCTAGATTTTGATAAGAATGCTAGGCCAATTGAGGCTTATTGCATACAATGTGGACACTATCCAGAGGATTGTCCTAGAAATCTTGTAAATAAAGGAAAAACGACCATAAACATAATGCAAGTCATGCCAAGGGCACAATCCAAAAAAACAAAACGGAACAATGCTAGTGAGTCATATAGAAGCAAGAAGTCTTCAAAAGACTCCAAGAAAGAGAGACACCAATGATACATGATTAAAAGGCAACAACAACAAAGGAAAATCAAGAAGCCCATAAAATATTTGAAGAAAGAACAAGATTGAAATGGACGGAGTTTAAAGAATCTCAAGAGGATTAGTGTCAGTATACAAAATCTACCAATCCATCAATGCGGCCTTAGAGGCTTTCCAAGGGAAAATAAAAGCGGGTTAGACATTGGAAAATAAATGGAAAAACTATCCAACACTATATATGGAAGCAAAAAAGTTGGAAGCTTACAAGAACTTAGTGCAAATCATGCAGTCAATGTTGAGAGCATAAAAATAAAAACTAAAAACCATTAGAGATCCAACAAAGGACAAAACAAAACCAAAACCAATGGAAACAAAAGACATTAAATAATTGAGGGAGTCTTTAGTTGAATATGACAAATATGAACTAATAGTGCGAGACCTTGAGGAAGGGCTAGATGAAATTCCATTAGTTAGAGAAGCTAATGATGGAAGCTTGACTCTAAAATTAGCTCCGATCAAAGAAGTTTAGCTAGACTAATCACCCATGGCATTAAATGGATTGTCTTTGTATGGAGATTGAGGATTAAAACAGTCAAGCTTGTCAAAAGTCCAAACCTTTGAGACATTACCCTCATAATTTGGAGAAAACAAAGAAACACCGTTGGTATGCAGACCACAAAATTAAATCAAGCAAAGCAGACTCTAGATGTGGAAAATCTGCAATCTATCATGTCAACACTGATTCAATACATCGTAACATTGGGTGAGATTAGACCACATCGATGGAAAGATCTTCAAAGTGCTTTAGAGAAATGGGTATAACAAGGTTAACAGAAGAAAAATTCAAAGAGTTGCACTTGGAGCAATCTCGAGATAAACTTGTCAAATCTATTCCTATGAAAAAAATGGGAGATTATTGCAAAGGAAACGTAAGAAACACAGCTTTTCTTGTGCAATATAATGATGTAACCACCATGGTGGTACTAGAGAGTGGGGCAAGTATTGCCATAGCAACAAAAGGAGCCTGAGAAGCCTGGGAAGATCTACAATTAGGCATATGAGAATAAAACTACAATTGATAGATGGGCACATCGAACGGCCTATGGGATTGTTAGATAATTTGATAGTCACTTCATGTGAGATTGGCCAACACATATTTGCCATTGTAGATTTTTGAAAAAAATTCAACTATGAATTCATTTTGGGACGACCTTACATGAGGAAAATACAATCGGTCCAAGACTAGAAAAACAAGTATCTATACTTAAAACAAGTTAAATCAATTACACGCATAAATATGAAGGATCACTCGTACAAGGATATCCTAAAAACACCTATCCAAGAGCTTGATTCAGAAACGTCGGTCGAGACTATATTGGCATCATGGTTGAACAAAGACATTTGGATGTGTGGAGCTTTAGAGAATGGTAGGTTAGACGGGAAGATTGCATCTTAGATTGAGATGCCAATGATGCCCATTATATACCATATCCCTTTTTTGAATATTTGTTCAAGCCATTTGAGTTGACTCAAATTTTGGCTACCATGGACGTTTGTGTCAATGAGTCCATCTTGACCTTATTTTTTGATGAAGAAGGCTTTGGAAAATTTCCAATGCAAATGGTCACTATTGTACTATTGGATGAACAACGGCGGGCTTTCTTTGATCACTATTACAATGCTCCGGATGAGCTAAAGGAGGAAACTCTCACCACAAAGGAATTCGACTCAGAAAAGAGCACAACAGAGAAAATTTATTACTCTGAGGAGGGGAAGAGATTTTTTTTGAGTTCTCCAATCAACATCAAAGACGACAACAGAGATATCAAAAGAAACGATAGGATAAACTAAAAAGGAATCAAAACATTCCAACAATAAAAGACAAGACACAATTTCTAATGATGGTTGACACTGAGGATTGTATCAAAGATAAAATCACACGCAAATACCCCATCTGGAAAAAGGAAAAAGTTGTGTAACATTCAACCAAGAAAAAACAAGTGACTGTGAAAAGTTTATGAAACGAAATAAAAGGAACCTTCAATGAAAAAAATAGAGGAACCTTCAATGGTTGACGCTGAGGACTGTATCAAAGGTAAAATCACCCGCAAATACCCCATCTCAAAAAGGAAAAAGTTGTGAAACATTAAACCAAGAAAAAACAAGTGACTGTGAAAATTTTATAAAACTAAAGAAAAGGAACTTTCCATGATGAAAATAGAGCAAAAATCTAAATATAAGGAGATGAAAAGAACCTTGAAAGAGGTATGGACCACTGAAATGGAGTGCGACAGTGGCAAACAAGGGGCCATTAGTGCTTCATAATATTATAGAAAGTATACTCTGCATGATCAAACGATCATTGTAGAGCAACCCATGAGACAACTTTGGGGAATTGGGAAAATCCTATGAAGCCCCAGAGAACGCCAAAAAGATTGACCTAGCGGATTTGGAGAAAGAACCAAAACTAGCTTACATAGCAACGGATTTGTCTCAAGAAGAGGAAGAGATCCTTATCAGAACTTTGAAAGAATATAGGTATGTTTTTGCATGGTCTTACAAAGATCTAAAAGGGGTAGATCATGAAAATTTTTAGCATACTATTCCTATGAGAGATGATGCCAAACCAAGCACATAGAGACCCTATACCTGTAATGAGACATTTGCCAAAAAGATCAAGGAGGAGATATAAAAACTCAAGAAAGCCGAATCTATCTACGAAATTAAACACACTGGGTGTCACCAATTGTGGTGGTACCAAAGAAAAAAAAGAAACTCAGAGTATGTGTGAACCTCAAGAAGGTGAATGTTGATACCATACGAGATAATTATCCTCTTTCTATTATTGATCACGTTTTAGAGAGAGAAGCTGAGAAAGAAGCTTACAACATCTTGAATTCTTTGGTTACAATCAACTAGCCATTGATTCTAAGACGAGCACAAAATGGTTTTTGCCAAAAAAATGGGGAATATGTTTTCACACAGTCATGCCTTTTGAGTTGACAAACGCACCAATAACATTCGAAAGGCTAATGAGCAACGCGTCCAAATAATACCTGAGAAACTTCTTGAAATTTTATATGGACGATCTTTGCGTGCATGTCCAAAAGAGAAGACCATTTTGAACACCTCAAGTGTGTCTTTGAGAAATGCCGTCTATCTAGGATTTTTCTAAATCCCAAAAAATGTGTATTCATGGTTGGACAAGGCAAAATTCTTGGACATATTATCTCCAAAATGGCATTGCAACGAATATAAAAAAGGTGACAATGATTGTTGATTTTTGGATTTGTTTTCCATTTTTTAAATTATTTTGCAATTTTGTTATTCAAATGGTCAATAAATAGTAAACATGCTCAAACAAAAAAAAGGAAAAGACATTGATGATTAGGAAGAAGGGATGGAAAAGCATGTCAAATCTTGTTCAACTTTGACGACAGTGATGAGAGGCTTAAATTGGGCCCATGAGACTTGATTTGGGAAAATCTTTAGGAACAAGGCAATCGGAGTCCAAACAATGAAATAAATGAAAGTAGACCTCACAATCTAGTAGGACTAACCGAGGGGTTTGAGAGAAAGTGAATTGGGAACTTCATGTATGTATAGTCCTAGTAGGCCAAAAGTAGTCTCATTTCTACTTGTAACCTCTTGGAGAGAGCTCTCAAAGACTTCCTTACGCATGCCTTTTGCAGTTCCTAGCAACTTCCACAGTGCACAGTCTCACATGAGACATGAGGGGCAAGTTCCTAACCTACTAATGAACTTGTTTGATCATACTTACGGGTTCGGGGTAGTCCAAAAAAACCCTAGGTTAGTAGAACCTTCACGAGAATAAACGAAGAAAAATGATTGTGATAGTAGACCCAGTACACCAAATCCAACCAAACTTGAGGGGGACCATATCATAGGTATATATAACATTTCCACAAGCTGAGATGATGATTTTGACGGGGTCCAGGGGGGTCTAAAAATAAGAAGGCCAAATTTGGTCCAGTGCCAAAATTGAATTTTGACTTCACAGAAGGCTTTCCCAAGGTGCCATAAACAATGTGCCTACATGGGATCAGAAGCAAACATCAATGGCATAAGAAAATGGCTCGAGCCTACTAGTTAGAGGAAAGATCGATCAAGGTAGCCAAGAAAGGATACATTTTGGACGTGAAGCTTGAAGAACACCGCGGGGTCATTTTTCAAGGAAGATTTAAGAGTGTAGACAACAAGGCAGTGGAACTTCAACTCTTGCCCAAATAAGTATATGATGTGGAAAAAGCCCCAACAATATAGGAAGCCAACCCGCTGTGGCTAGGGTTTCTAGCATACTATGAAATGGAGCCATGTGGTGTGGATTTGCAAAGGTCTTATGAGCTTTGGAGCTCCATTCAGGAGGATGTACCTGCCCAAATTACCTACCCTTCAAGGTAGGCAATAGAAGTTAACATCACCAAGGACATTGTAGCTGAAGACTTAAAGCTACCAACCATCAGGGAATCAATGAGATCTAAGGAGAAGAAGTGCACCAGCATCTTCCATTAGAATTCAACAACTACCACCTTCGGGGACATGATCCACAAACCGGTAGAAGATTCCACAAGGCTCTATCTTCAGCACTTTCACTTTGTATCCAAGAGACCCCCAAGGTACACCACACGTAGCCACCATATCAAAAAGGGAATTAGTTGAAATCTCTGAAGAAGAAGAAGAAAACCAAGACTTGGATGAAGATGACCAAGAGAACACGGAGGAAGAGTCTACACCTTTGGAATTAGAGGAAGAAAAGAAAATAGTTGCTAAAGGCTTCACACAAAAAGCCCTATGATCCGGAACACCAATGATTCATTGACATGGCTAGAATATCTCTATGGTCATGAGGAAAAGACAAGAGATCAAGCCACATCTCAAGCTGAAGAACACATAGATCAAGCCAAAGAAACCACCATTGTTGACACTAAAAAGGAGCAATAATGTGCTTCAGAAGCTACAACATTTGAAGAGGTAACTACACTTGCACCACTCATTGCAATGCTGACAAAGCAGCCAACTTTGCCCCCAATACAAGAAGATTGCCTAGAAGGTGAAATACTTGTGGGCATTGAACTAAGTCAACAAAAGGATGACATAGAGGACCAAAGAATACATAGTCCTAGGGAAGTAGCCCCAGCTAAAGATTAAGGAAAGAGAGAGAGCAAAGCTGAAGAAAGAGAATCTTGAGAGGAGGCCGTCACATCTACTTCCAACCAAATGGCTCCCATGGAAGACGTTGATGACTTTGCCAAAGCACATTCACTCAACGGTAGAACTTCTAAAAACTAAAGTGCACTCTTGACAACAAAGCATTTGAACACCAGAGAGCAGAGAAAACTATTGGGCCACAAGGGTTGAGCTCACAGATGCACTTCTAGATGAGTGTAGCATTATGCACGATCAATCATAGGCAGTGATTAAAGACTTGCAAGTAAAAGATTAGAAACACATTAAGGAAATGTAGATCATGGTCGCCATTATGGAACAACTAACAACTACCATTGATGATCAAGAGAGGAAGCTACGATAGGCCAATAAAACTCTTTTGGACACAAATACACATACCCAATGGCTGTAAACACAATGAGAAGTGGAAAATTTGTAGGTAGCTCAAGCAAAAAGTAAAGTGAAATATCAAAATGAGATCTTCACAAAACTCAAAGTCAATCCCACAGTCTTAACACTCCAAGATTCAGACTTGGCATATTAGGCACTATAGAAAAGAAATAAAGACCTAGAGACCAAATTGAAGATTGAACATATGTAGAGGAGAGAGTTAGCCATCAGTTTCATGCAGGAGGAACAAGCTTATTAAGTAGAGAAAGAGAGCTTAAATAGATCACTTAAAGTTTCATTGGTGGGCTAAGGAAAGCAATTTGACAAAGATCATGAAGTGTTAGAGCAACCCATGGGGGATTCAAAATATTTATAGTCTGTGCAATGCGTGATCGATTCAAGTGGTGAGTACACCCAGATGCCAGAGATCACACCTACTGAAGTGGAGACCTTGTTAGTGACTAGTTTAAGCAGTTTGGCCAAACTAGAGCTAAAGACAATGGCACTCGAAGAGTTTGATCATCTCTAGAAAGAGGCCATGCAGTGGGAAGGGGGGGGTTCTCCATTCACTTAATGTCACCATGATCACATCAAAGATGATCAATGAAGAGTGGCATCAACAATCTCTCCCATATCCACTAATCAAGTTTGAACTCCTCTCAATCAACAATCTCTCCCATATCCACTGATCAAGTTTGAACTCCTCTCAATCAAAGAAAGATTAGTAAAACATCAAGAGGTTGATCCATCTCTAACACATCCTAGTTGGGGGTGGATCTCTCTATCAAGGTACCCAAGGTATTTAATACTTCGTACAAATGCTCCCTAAGATATCACAAAGGATGCCACTCAGTTCCCAATACAATGAATGTATACTTGGGAAAACCATAAGGTCATCTAGAAGGAACATTCAACCTAGTTGGTGTACATAAGACTAGCGCCACTGAAGGATGGGAAGCCCACTGAATCATATATGGTCTAGACCCTCACAAAAGCAATGCAAATGTTTAAGAGGATTCCAGATTTTGCTTGCATCATGCTCATCAAAACTGCAAGAATTTTGATGACCTGCCTAGAGATCTTCCAGGAAGCAGAGTAAAGTGACACCACATGGATGTCCTTCCTGAAAGGCAATAAGGGTTTGTGCTATGACCTATTTAGACAACCCTCAGATGAAGTGCTTAATGGATTTTATGCTAGACTTATGGTTTTGCCCTCATACTACATGCAAACATTTGAGGAAACATTTTACACAGGGTTCTTCACTTTTCAATTCCGAATATTTGGTCCAGTAGTACAAAACCTCCATGCCAGATTTGTGGCCTACTCGACAATTGAAGAAAAGAACAAGATTACCATGAAATTCATTACCACGGGAGAGAAAGTGTTCAAGATTAATTATCAAGCTGCTTTGGAAGATTTCCACAAGCGTCACCAATCAGCAAGGCCCAAGACCTACTTAGCTATCAGCTAGTTGTGTCGCGGATGACCAAAATTGGAGGGGGAGATGTTAGTTGCACCACTAACAAATGAGCCCATGTAACAAACTATATTGCAATTTCCAAAATTTTGGAGCAATCTAGATATCTCTAGCTATACGCCTTTGTAACTTATTAGTTTCTTGACTAAAAATGTAAAGGATTAGGTGGTTATGAGCTAGATGAAGTAGGGCTCAAATTGCATCCAAATTGTATCAATGAATCCCTAGGTTGTAAAAAAGTTAGAAGATTACCCATTTTTGACCTTAAATCTTTGCGTAATGTATAAAAGCCAATTGTTGTAAGGGTTTTGTAAGTTTTCTGGATAATAAGCGTACGATGGTTCTATATAGCTATGTGTACTCTCCTTCTTCTTTCTCAAGCTCATAACTCCCTCATGAAGTGTCCATTTGGAGTCCATCTTCTTCATTGCATTCACAGGTAAAATCTCTTCGCAAAATTGTAAGTCTCTGTGGTAACATTGTGTTTTTGTTGTGGCTAACCTACTTCTAAATATGCTCATACCTCAATATCTACATAACAAAAGTGCATTTTATGCATAGGAGTGGTGTTGGGGAATCATTGCTAAGCTCTACGTTGCATTCAAGTATGAAAATAGTTAGGTCAAACATGCCCTATTGATAATAATTGCAATTTGGGTGAGTGGTTGGAAGGGGGACTTGAGGCTATAGGTATATGCCTTTAGTCATTGACTAGGCTTCCTACAAGTTTGGTCTTGATTGAAATTTGTTTGCTTAGTGAATTGACCAGATTTGCTTGCGGGTGTGTAGTTAGCGTTTGTTGCTTGACATGCAGTTGAGTGTAGCTTCAAGTAGATAGGGATTGAGTGTGGTTTCCAAATCTTGGCAACCTCTTGTAGCCTCCATGCACTAATCAAGTCGACTTTATTCCATTCTTCACAAAAATAGAGAAGATAGATTTCTAAATAGCTGAGTACCCTCTCTTACTCACACCAAGGGAGTCAAATGTACCTTGTATTTCACTTGCAGGCACTACACTCTTTGTAATAAAACGGTGAACAACATCCCGCTGCAAAACCTTATACTTTTGGTCATGCATTATATCCTTTTCAAAACCACTTATTATCAAAGGTTTCAACTGCTTTCCTACATTAGCCTTTGGATCTATGTTTTCTTTATCTATATATATAGCATGTCTACATAGAAAATATAACTGACATAAGAAAAAACAATGTATAGTTGAAATAAACTAAAACGTTCACAATCCTGACCTCAATGCTTGGATTCTTTTCTTGAGACCTCCAGAGCCAACCTTCAAGGTTTCAAGATTCCCTAGTCTCTTCTTTCGCACACGGGCACCTAAGCTTGTATCTTTCCTTTGTAAGTTACACACTTTTTCTTGCAGTACCTATATTTCTTGTGTGCACTGCAAATGGGTTTTGTGGTCCTCCCAATGCAAAGTAGAAAGTTGTATAATCTCATTTACTTGATGGTGAACCATGCTTTTTTGAAGTTCTGATTTTCCAATTAGAGCTTTGCAGTAGCCAAGTAAATCGTTTTGTCTGTCACCTGCAAAGGTCAATAAAGTAATCGGACTTACAAATGCAGGGGAGGCATTGGTCATAAGATTCAAAGGATAGAGAGAGCCATTTGTCCATAAATCTATGTGTTTTTCTCCTTCTACTTTGAGTCTTGCTTTCTTTGTGGGTGTTACTGTTGTGTTTGTTTTACTTTGTTTGCATAAGGCTCATATTCAGGATTCAGATCAACGTGTAGATGATATTTATGACATTTAGTGAGAAGGTTTGAGGGGATGGATGAAGAAGCCATGAATACACAGTCAAGAAAATCAAGAAACGAAAGAGTGTAGCGCCATTACTCCCTAGACTCCATACTGCATACGTCGTACGGAAAAGAAATTCCCTCCTATATGACGGGGATTTTATTTTTGCAAGCTTTTAATTTCGAGCTTTTTGCAATTGTTTTTTCGAGCTTTTGAACCCTAATTTTATACTAATGATATCTTTAAGGATCATTGTATAGTGGAACAACTCAAAATCTTATAGTACAATCCTTCAACTACCAAACACTTTTAAGAAATATGGAAGCATGTCTATGCTTATGCAAAATGAAACTTTATAAAAAGCACCATTTGTATGTATTTTTGAGCTTGTACAGGAAATGTGATTCTTAAAATTTTTGCCAGAGTCTTCTTTGTATGGGAACCTCTTCATAAAAAAAATTTACACCCTTTCTTGGGCTCCCACATGGGATTTCCTTCACATAAACTCTTATTTCCATCACTTTAACGATTTTGTTATCTCACAAAAATCAACACACAAGCCAATGGTGTCAACATAATCTAAGTACATAGGAAAGCTCCAATCAAAGTCGTCTCCACATCATGTGGCCATCATGTACCAAACAAACACAAATGAAACATCCAAATGAAATGTATGCAGCATACCAAAATGCCATGTCAATGTCATGTGGCTGCCATATACATAAAAACATAAATCAAAACATCAAGATTAGTACTGTCAGAATAGAGTTTCCTCAATCAAGTGTGCATCCGCAATCATCATTTCACAATTCCACATGCAATGTCTGTCAAACATCTTTCATAGAGCACATCATCTAGCTCTAGACACATGCAATGCCTCATATATTCCACAGAAGCTCGGCCCAAACCACCACACCACACAAACAAGTCCAAAACATAGTCATGAGGCTCAGTAAATGTTGCCAGCAACCACCTGACCATATAAAAAGTAAATTAGAAACCTAATGCAAACACATATATACCATTACATTCACTAGTATCATACTTTGGACTAGTCTTACGAAAAGAACAAAGAAGACCACTCTGCCCCACCTCTAAGAATAACACCATCAACTTCAATGGGGAAGACTGCATCATCTATCACGTAGCTACAGTCTGCTGGAAACAATCTCTTGGAAATTTTCTCCCCTGCCTCTTTATCATAGTGTTGCATAGGATGGCCAATACAATACCAGAGACACATGGCTCAAATACCTGCATAAACAAATAACTCAAAGAATGAATGTCATAGCTACAATGTTTTTAGTTAGGAAATCAAATATGAAATTAAGTTTGTTATCTCACCGCCTCTATATTGAGTGGATGTTGATATGCCTTCTTATTACACATGAGGGTCCATGTACGTAAGAGTAAAAGTCCTACCCTAGTTGCATCTGCAATAAAATCTACAATATGCTTGGCCATGCCCATGGTGACTAAAAACCCCTCATTGGCCAAAACTCATGAGCAACATCCATGCACCCTGTCACTAGACCCCTGAAAAATGTGTTCCACTTGGGAACACTCATGACCTCTACAAAAGTCAATGATGGCATGTAAGAATAAAAGCATAGTTAGTTGTATGTACTAGTCAAAAGAAAAGTTACTTACCCAATGGGATTAGTCCTAGACCATCCACAAGAAAACTTGTAGGAAAGTCTGCAAAGATAAGCCTAGTAACCTCATGACATGGCACACCATCTTTGTTATATAGATTTGTATTTCATGTCACAATTTTTTTTTTTGATGCTACAAGAAAAGCAAACATGGATCATGTTCAAAATCATAGAACAATGCAAGAAGAAAATTCAAATAAGTAAGCATTATGGAAATCTACCTATCAAGGGCAAACTTATCAATTTGTGATGTATCCACAAGCAAAACATCTACAACGGTTTGGTAATGGAACCCTGTAAGCATTATCCAAATTAGCTTTGAATTAGGAAATATGGAAGATAGATTTTCTAACAATTTTCTTAAACTTACCAACAGAACGTGTGATCGGCCTTCTCTCCCAAGCTTCTCACCAAGCAAAGACTCTTCAACAAACAAAGTAGTGTGCAACAATGAGGATGTAGTGTGCACATTAGAAGAGGGTGCCATATGGGGTATAGTGGTTGCCAAAGAGGACATGCCGGGCTCCATAAATGGCACAATGGGAGGCATTGAAGAAGAAGGAGTGGGTATCCTGGATGTACTTGGAGGCTCCATTTTCCCTTTACCCTTTTTGAGTACATTGCTTGCTAGTGGAGTACTTGAGAGCCACTCTTCACGGTGTTTTGAGTAATTCCATGAGAAACGAGAGGGAGAGACTCTTCTTGTGTCTCCTCTAAATACTCATCACTCTCATTTTGAAACCCTTCACTCAACAACCATATAGCACAATATCACATAAATTAGCAGTAAAGTAAGACATATACATTCTCAAAAGAAAAGATCCACTAGTGTTAAGGTACTTACTCTTCCGTAATTCAAACTCTTGCTTTGGAATAACTCCTAGTGAATAATCCAACCACCAAGGACAAACATTGGCTTCCCATGTTGTTAGATTCCTTTCAATCAAAGAGGGAGATAACATTGTATTCTTATCATGCACATTAATCCACTTTCTAGTGAATAATGGGGCTTTACTCAATTCCTGCACCTCAATGCATTATAGCCCATCTACAAAATAGCATCATCCACTTTGAAAAGCACATGAACACAATGGTATAATAAATGTCATGTATCGGAAAAAAACGATAGTCTCCTTTGTATGGAGAATATTTTTTCAAAATAAACCATAAACCTTATCTCGGGCTCCCACAAGGGATTTAAGTGTTTTCAACGTAGACATTATACACGTGCATATTGTCAAAAAACCCATCCATCCCATATTGGGCTTCCATAGGGAATTTAAGGATTTTTTGTAAACACAAAATGATGGTTCATTATTCTCAAAATGACCCACTGTCACCAAACCATGGCAAAAAAATGAAATGCTCTTTTTTTGCAAAGAGTGCAAGGGGAAGATGCAAACCTGTAAATCAATCTCTTAGCCGACAACACAAGCTTCGGCATCTTCTCACTAGAGTCGGAACACTTCACCGCATCCATCAGATAAATAAAAGCCTACATACATAGTAACAATAAAAAAACACACTCAACTTGATCTTGTGTAAATTAAAACATTTCTATATTCTATTAAAGACAATGGTCAAATGTCTACCTGAAAAATATGATTCTTCATGCTCATCTTGTAGAATAGGTCAAAAGAATTTGAAAGTTGTGGACATTTTACTTGCACCCTTTCTATCATAAGTGTAGCCTCCCCATACAAGTGAGCCCAATAATGTGCAAAATTATCTTCTTTCTACGAGCAATAAGAACAACATATCACTTAATCATATAGAAAAATGAAATGGGACGAACACAATTAAAAATGAGAAACTAATAGCTTCAATACCTCTTAGGAGTGATTTTAGAGCTTGTCAAACAATAGAGCTTATCTCTAGTGATCTTTAGCATTCCAGGTTCATCCCATATAATGCTAAAAAGAAACTTGAAGAACTCATCATCACCAAGAGGATTGGCAATTGATAAGTACTTGTAGCCCCTATCTTTCAACTGTTCTTCTTCTACCTTTGTGGCCTTGTCCAGTCTCTTCTTCTTCTCAACATCATTTAGTCCAAGTGCATCTAGCTTTGCTCTTTCTTTGGACACAAATGCAATGAACTCATCCTAATACAAAACACTGTATTTAAACCATAATAAAATTTTACATTAATTACCCAACATGTAGAGTAGGTATCACCTTCCACACAATTTGAGATATCAATCCACATGGAGTGTTGTACCATGGTGCAACACCATGGTAATACCTTGCCTCCACAGTCATCTCCACCCTAGCCCATTCTCTCATATCGAGTGTCAATTTTTGAAGGATTGAATCTTTATTTTCCATGCCAAATCTTTGAAACATATAAACTTCATGAGTGATGTTTGGCATGACATGTGCCCTAGAAATGCTGCAGAAAAATAACAAACAAATAGTTTAACACAAGCATTGTTTGCAAAAAAAAAAAGAGTCAACATGCGATTAACAAACTTACGTATTGGAAGTGTCAAGTGCAAGAAGCAACTCTGCTTCTTTTGCTCTGGACAACTCAAGGAATTGGCACCGAACACTAACATGGTATTTACCATTGTCTGAGTACTCTATAACAAAAAGAAATAATCATCATTCAGAAAAACAAAGCTTTACAACAAAAGAGTGAAAAAGGTGAAAGATCTCACTATCTTTGATTCTCTTCCACCATGGTGTTGGAATTAGGGTTGCAGAGAAACGCACACAGCTTGGAGAAGACGAAGGAAGCTCAAGGCACACAATAGAGAGTGTGTTTCTTAGTATGCAATGGAAAGATAGATAGCCCTAGAGTGATGGGCGTATATACAATGCTCGGAAAAAAAAAACCTCCTAAAGAGGGAAAAATTGCCCCCGCGGTCCTAGTGTGTTCACACACATCACTACCACATGTATATGGTAACAAATCCTCTCTGGAGTGATGCGGTGAATGAGAGCTGGCACATGAGTAAAGGGAAGTGCCATGGCCCGAGGACATGATCAGTCCACAAAGGGGAGTAAGCCCAAAGCTTTGTGGAAAGTTTCAAACTTCTCACGAGACAATGCCTTTGTGAAAAGATCTGCAAGGTTGTCCTGTGTTGGCACATAAGCCAAGCTGATCTCTCCTACTGAGAACCTCTCCCTGACATAGTGGTAATGCATCTCAATGTGCTTTGTGCGAGCATGGAAAACTGGGTTCCTCACAACTGCCAATACGCTATGACTGTCAGTGTAGATAGTGTTGGCAATGTCCTGTCCAACACCCAAATCAGCCATAAGGCGTTTGAGCCATACACACTCAACCATAGCTGTGAAGACTGCCCTATACTTAGCCTCACAACTCGAAGTGGCCACAGTAGGTTGCTTCTTGCTCAACCATGATATACATGAACTGCTAAGCATGAAACAAAAACCACTTGTGGACACTCACGTGTCTAAACAACCAGCCCAATCTGTGTCCGAAAAAGCATGTAAGTCTGGTGGCAATGATCCCCCCTTGGGATAAAACAAGCCAAGATGTAAATTGCCACTAAGGTAGTGGAAAATCCTCTTGACAGCCTGCCAATGCTTAGACCTTGGGCTATGCATAAATCTGCTGACCTGTGAGACTGCAAACTGAATATCCGGTCTCGTGTTGCATACATAAATGAGGCAGCCAACAACAGTTTGGTAAAGAGTGACATCAACAGGATCGCCAGCATCATGTAGAATCAACTTCAAACCCGTTTCCATGGGAGTGGCAATAGGTTTGCAATCCTCAAGTCCAAACTTACACAGCAATGTCTCTATGTAACTTTTCTGACACAAGGCAATACCACCATCACACTGCTTAAACTGTATACCCAAGTAATGATGCAATAGTCCCAAAACTTTCATCTTGAAAGTAGCATTCAAATCAGCCTTAAATTCAACAATATGTCTCTCATTTGGTCCAGTGATCAGCAAATCATCGACATAAAGAACCACAATGAGAAGTACATCACCCTCACGCTTTACATACAATGTGATTTCTGTTGGACTGTTACGAAAGCCTCGTTTAATCAAATGAGTGTCAGATTTCTCATACCAAGCACGAGGAGATTTCTTCAACTCATACAAATCCTTCTTACATTTGCACACTTTGTCCTCTTCTCCTTTTATGACAAAACCGCGAGGCTGCGTTACATAAACTTCCTCAAGTATGTCACCATTCAAGAAATCAGTAACAATGTCTGATTGATGTACATCCCAACCAAAATGAGCTACCAATGCACATAGAAAACGCACAGTAGGCATACGACAAGTGGGAGAAAAATTCTTTTCATAATCTATGTCTTTTTGATGTGCATAACCCTTTGCAACAAGTTGAGCCTTATGGCAATCGATCTCACCATCCGGCTTGTGTTTCAACTTGTAAACCCACTTCGTACCAATGGCCTTTTTACTAGGAGGCAAATCACATAAAGTCCATGTGTCATTTTCTATAAGTGCATCATATTCTAATTGCATGGCAGCCATCCAATTTTTTGAATTTGTGCTTCATCAAAAGACAGAGGCTCCTCAATATCATGTAAGCTAGACACAACCAAAGCATAATAATCTGATGCATAAGATGCATGGCGAGAGCCTGAACGAGTACGACTAGACAAAGGTGCATCCAATTTACTGTCAGGCAAAGTGTGCACCAGCCATTTTGGCATACCTCTAGCCTGCTCATTTTCAGCGCTTTCCTCATCAAGTAATCATGTACATCTGCATCAGTAATAGACTGATCTGTAACTTTTTCAGAAACCCCCATAGGCTGTACATTTGCCTCATTGGAAATTACATTCGTATTTCCACCACTAAAAAGAGTCAACAAAGTGTCATAAATGTCTTGTGAGCTTACATTACTGTCTCTAGTACATGACAGCAAGGGCTGAACAGAATCTTCCACAAACACTACATCCCGTGAAACCAGAATACGCTTTGTTTGCGGATCATATAACCTGTAACCTTTGCTTTCAGCACTATAACCAACAAAAATACATTTGAAAGCCTTATCATCCAATTTTCTGCGCTGTGTTTGTGGCACCAAAGCATATGCCAAACAACCAAAAACACGCATGTGCTCAATAGAAGGCTTTCTATCATGCCATGCTTCATATGGAGTAATAGACTGCAAAGCTTTCGTAGGACACCTATTTAGTACATAAATGGCACACATGATGGCCTCAAGCCAAAAAGAATGCGGCAAAGCTTGACTTTTGACCATACATCGTGCCATTTCCGTAAGTGACCTGTTTTTCCTCTCAGCAACACCATTTTGCTGAGGTGTATAAGGCACTCTACATTGGTGTTTTATCCCACGACTAGCCAGAAATGCATTACATTCATGAGACATATACTCCCCCCCCTCGATCGGAACGGAGGGTGCCCATAGTACATTTCAAGACATTTTCAGCCATAGCGAGAAATTGTTTGAAGCACATAAAAACTTTCGACTTCGCTTTAAGCAGAAATACCCATGCATGTCTGGAGTAATCATCAATGAAAGTCACGAAGTAAAGGTAATTGCCCAAGGACGGAGTTTGCATGGGCCCATAAACATCACTATGCACAAGCTGCAACCTACATGTGGCCTGAACTGAAGCACCCTTTGGAAACTTAGAACGCTGCATCTTACCCAAAATACAGCCTTCACAAACATGTTTGACAGGTGCTTCAAGAGGAGGCAAAGAAGCAACCATTTCAGATTTCTGCAAACACAGCAAATTGACAAAATTCAGTTGACCAAAACGTGCATGCCAAAGTTTTGCATCTGAAATAGCCCTTGCATCTGCAAGAGCATTTGCAAAATTTTGTCCACACTTGTCATACAAAGTGAGCTTATACAGCCCACGACACAAAAGGCGGATACAGACAAGAGATTCTTCTTGATCCCAGGTACATAAAGTGCATCAACAAGTGTGAAGGAACTACCATTTTCAGCAGTAAGCACAATCTTTCCAACCCCCTGAACCGGATAAGAGGCATTGTTGGCACAAGTGACTGAATTTCCATGAGGGACAGACTCGAGAGAGGTGAACAATTCACAATGTGAGGTAATGTGCTTTGTAGCACCACTGTTGAAGTACCACACATGTGAATCTGCAGCAACTGACAAGCATGCATCATGGACAACATGATTGTAAGTGCACTCTACGCTAAAAGCCCATTCTGCATCAACATTAGCATCACAGTCTCCTTTCACAGAAGACTCAACAATGGCTGCATTTGTAGTGGAACCAGCATTTGCAGTGGAACCACCCTCTTTCTTCTTAGCCTCTTTGGCCTTCAACTTAGGACACTGCTTGATCAAGTGATCATTAGCTTTACAATAATGGCAATGCATCTTCTTTTTGCCCTTATCACCAGAATTGCCAGACGAAGTGCTGCCAGCAGAAGCATTAGGAACATAAGTTTTGCCACTCGCAGCAGAACCATAAGAAGTGGTCGCATTGCTGTTACCACCCTTTCTTTGAGAAACAATAAAGCTTGTTCAACTGCACAGTGTCTAGTCCTGTATTTTCTAGAAAGTGACTCTTGCAACAGCAATGTGCATAATGCATCAAACTTGACAACTTCTTGATTTCCTTGGGTCATAAGTCTCCAAGTAGTAGCAAAAGTCTAGTAAGAATCTGGTAAGGCATCAAGAATAGTTTGCACAAGGGAACTGTCTGAAATGACTTCACCTGCAGAAATAAATAGCTCATTGATATCCTTGACACTAGCAAGGAAAGTGTCTATATCATCTTCCTCATATCTTCGACTCCAAGTCTTTATGCAGAAAAGCAATTTTAGCCTCATTGCGACTTGCATAAAGACCAACCAAAATATCCCAAGCCTGTTTTGCAGATTTTGCTGAACGAATGTGAGGAACAATGGTGCGCTTCACAGACAACACAATCAATGCATGAGACTGCGCATCCTTTACATCCCAACGAGCTTGTTCTACCGTAGGCCAAACAACTCTAATAGCAGCAATCCTTGAAGCAAGACCTGCAACATCCTCAACATTGCCTACATCCTCAGAACCAAGACAGCCCTACACAATATTCTAGACGCCCTTTGGCACAAGAACGCGTCGCATCATATAATCCCACATAGGGTAATTGTCCCCATCCAACCTGTCCTCAGCAGCAAACATCTTGAAGACATCTTTGTTGTTGTCAACTATGGTAAATGTTGCACCTGATGTGAAAACTGCTCAAAAATAGGAGAAATGGAGCGGGAACAACACGTGCTATATAGCACAAACCGTAGGAGACCGTAAGGCACCTGTTATGCAAAAAAAGGCACTGACAGAAGCTCTGCACAAAATGACGAAATAGCCTGTGCAGTACTGCCTGTAGTGGAAACGGAGGCCGAAATGAGCCCGAATCAAAAATCTGAGCAGACCAAGCTCTACGAGCTTACCTGAAATTTTTTTCGACCTATGAACGTGCCAAAGATCACTGAAATCGGAGAAAGTGAGCAGGCGTGTGCTGGAGCAGCTGGCGACTAAGCCCGGGAGGACGCAACCTGCTCTGATACCAATTGTTGGAATTAGGGTTGCAGAGAAACACACATATCTTGGAGAAGACAAAGGAAGCTCAAGGCACACAATAGAGAGTGTGTTTCTTAGTATGCAATGGAAAGATAGATAGCCCTAGAGTGATGGGTGTATATACAATGCTCGGGGGAAAAAACCTCCTAAAGAGGGAAAAAATGCCCCGACAGTCCTACTGTGTTCACACACATCACTACCGCATGTATATGGTAACACATATTTGTAGCCTATGGTTGCCATCCCATACCAGAGACTTTTTTGCTTTGAGCTCCTGCCACTCTTTACCAAGTGCTCTCTCAAACTCAACATTTCTTTCCCGCCAAAGTGGTCCCCATTCCTTCAAATCCGCTTCACAGGAATGGTTCTTTGCGGACTGTCTTCTGGCATCGGAAAGAGAGAGAGAGAGAGAGAGAGAGAGAGAGAGAGAGAGAGAGAGAGAGAGAGAGAGAGAGAGAGAGAGAGAGAGAGAGAGAGAGAGAGAGAGAGGCACCAATGTGATGCGCGCGTGAGAGAGAGATAGTACATGTGTTAGCTCAAGCAGGTAGACGATGGGTTCCCAAAGTAGTAATGCTTCAAACCTAAGCTTTGAGATTCACATTATGCACGGACAAAGACCAAACTAACTAAAACCAAACTCGACCTAACTATGAACGATAAATATTATATAACATTACATATACTCTATATATGTACAATGAGGGATAATATGCATAATTAATATCAATAACTATAAGTACAATATACATACAATTACAGTATATATATATACTATATATATTATATACCTTATATTTTATGTATATTATATACTTTATATACTATATAATCTATTAACAATATAATGGTATTGGTACTAGTATTGAACTGTACTTGTAGTACCAGTGTTGGTACTGCTATATTTCTATATTGATACTGACACACACTAGTACAGTACCTCAGTACCATCACAATACCAGTACTCATAGAGTACCAGTAATGGTACTGCTATATTGCCATACTGGTACTGGTACAGTACCAGTACCATTATAATACCAGTACCCATAGAGTACCAATATTAGTACAGCAAACAAGAAAATCTAAGTAAAGTACCAGTACCAGTATAGCAGTATCAGTACTAGTACGGTCACTACACTACAGTACAGTACTAGTACTAGTACCAGTACAGTATCAATACCATTACAATACCAAAACCCGTACAATACTAGTACTAGTACAATAAAAAGGAAATTTTGAGTACAGTACAAATACCAGTATAGAAGTTCCAGTATACTGCTATACTGGTATTGGACTGGTACTAGTACTGGCTATTTTCAATGTCTCTCCAATCTTTAGCAAAGCGGCCCAAAAATAGGCTTGAAAAGAGGCGTCCTACACACAAGCGCATAAGAACCGCAAAAACACAACCCACACACGGGCGTTAGCAAATTTAGAAAGTTTTTTTTTTAAGTCCACAATTCTCAGCCATTTTCAGCAAGTCATACAATTCAAAATTTTCCCGAGGCCGTCTCATATGAATTTGTATGTCTCGCCGAACTCTTTGATAGTCGTGTGATGCAAAAAATCCATATCCTGCTCAGTTTGGCCATAAATCCATTTGCAAGTTGACAATTTCTACAAAAGCAGCGCAAAATAGCATTTTCTCACTTTTTGTCTAATCTACGGGCTGAAACGAGCATCAAAATGAAGGAATCTGAAACAAATCAAAGAAGTAATACTTTTCCTTGTATTGAGGACAATAATTCCTACTTACAAAACTTTTTCGAATTTTAACCTTAGCACCCGCAAAACTGGCTCCCGAGGTGTCCTGGGTCAAAATTTAAAACTTCACGAAAACAATTAGAATAAAGTCCTAGACTGTGGAAAAACATTGAAATGAACAAACTTTGCTCCAAATAAAATATATATCTCAGTGGTACTGGTACTGGTAGTGATACTGATACTGGACTTAACTGGTTCTGGACCTGACTGGACTTGGTTGAGAACTGGACCTGAGTGGTACTTGACTGGACTGGACCTGACTAGTACTAGACTGGATTGGACTGGACCTCACTGGTACTGGACTGGACCTAACTGGACTGGATTGACTGGACTGGACCTGAATGATATATTAGATTCGACTGGACTGGACTTATACTGGACTAGACCTGATTGATACTCGACTGGACTGTACTGGATCTCACTGAACCTGACGGGTACTGGCCTGGCTAGTACTATATAATCTTTTAATAATATATTGATATTGGTTTTGAACCTGGATAGTACTGGATCTAACTAGTTATGGTACTGCTAGTGGTACTTGTACTGGACCTAACTAGTTCTGGACCAGACTAGTACTGGACTGGACATGTTTGGTATTAGACCTAACCTGACTGGATTGGACCTGACTGGTATATTGGACTAGACTAGACTCGTACTGGACTAGACCTGACCGGTAAAGTGGATCTGATAGGACATGCATTGTAATTGACTGTACTAGTACTAGACTTGGCTGGTACTGACCTGAACCTGACTGGACCCGACCGATCATGGTACTAGACTGGTACTAGACCTGACTGTATTGGTACTGGACCTAACTGAACTAGACTTGAATGGTATATTGGACTGGACTAGATTGATACTAGACTAGACTAGATTGGTATTGGATTGGACATGACTGGTGACTGGACTGGACTGGACGTGACTCGTACTGGACTGGATTGGACATGACTGGCACTGGACTGGAATGGATTGGACCTGACTGGTACTAGACTAGATTGGACCTGACTGGTACTAGACTGGAATGGACTGGACCTGACTCGTACTGTACTAGTACTAGATTGTATTGGACTAGACCTGACTGGATTGGACCGGATTTGAATGGTATATTGAACCTGACTAGTATTAGTCTGGACTGCTGGACTAGACTTGACTAGTACTGGACCTAACTCAACTGGCCAAGATTTGACTGGTATTGGTACTGGACTGGACTGGACTGGATCGAACTGGACTGGACTTGACTAGACTCCACGGACCTAAATGGTATATTGGAGTGGACTGAACTCGTACTAGTATATTGGTACTGGTATACTGGATTGAACTCGTACTGGTATATTGGACCTTACTCGTACTGGACTACTACGGATCTAACTCGTATTGGATTGGTACTGGACCTGACAAAATACTGATTCAAATGTATGGCTATGATTGTGCATATCTCAAAGAGTGAATATTCCAAATCTATTTAGAACAGTTTTCAATGAACGCATTAACTTTTTGCAGTTGCATGCTTTTACACTTTCTTTGTACCTTATACACATTCTCTTCCTTCTCTTTTCGTCATTTTATTTACCTCAAGTATTATTCCTCCCTACCTGTCTCGAACATGACAGCTATAGCTACAACTATTCTGTCATGGACGATTAATGGTGCTCATATGGATTATAGAGTCTCATTACAAAATGGAGAGCTTCTACTTAGTGAATATTTTCTTCAAAGCCTATTGCCTCCTTCTATTAAGTTTGAAGGCTTGCAAGCAGTCTTCAGACAGGGAGCTCTGAGTCTAAGGTCAATGTGTTGCCAAGATGGGATCATGAAGATTAAAAGCATTACCATCTTGACCATTCTTTGTCCTCAGCTTACCACATTCTTCATTTGGATGACTATGTTTATGTGGCTGACAATTTAGAAACAAGTGAAGAAGTAAGTAATTCGTTTATATCTCTACACCATGTAACAAAAGTTCGATTCCATCACATTTAAATGTTGATATTGATGAAGGTACAGACGCAATTGTTTTAGAGACAGTGGAACTAACCAGGTCACCAGGTCCCTTTCAAGACACACAAGATGGGGTGGAGCATACAAGGCAGGAGTATTCAAAGGATACATCCATCATTTCATGGATGAAAGACAAAGGTAAATCGTGCAGGTTGTCTAAACTTTTAGAGATTTCATGGATGAAAGACAAAGGTAAATCGTGCAGGTTGTCTAAACTTTTAGAGATTTGTGGACCTCCCAAAAAGGTTGATAAGCTCCCAAATTTTTATAATGGCAATGTTTCTTTCAAGCTTCCTCCAATTCACAACAAAAAAGGATGCTCGAAATGGTGGGTGAAATATGTGACAAGGGATAATAAAAAGGCTTTATAGAGATGGTTTAATTGGTGGGAGCAATGGATTGTCCATTGGGGAAGTGCTGAGACAATGGTATGTCAATCATTTTTTTGGTTCTTGTTAAATACATGAAAACAGAGATTTACATTTATATGGTTTTAATCGTTTTGTATTTATAGGTCAGTAAGAGTCCATGGGAGAAAGCTCAAATTCCTAGTATAAACTTGTCAGAGAGCATCCATGCTAGTTGGCTGGCAGGTGAAGGTGGTAAACGTAAAATCTCACTTTATGATGCATGTGTCAATGAAGTTTTGAATGCATATGTTCAATGTGCAAAAAGATTGGGATACACCGCAGGCAGATACATCGGAACGGGCCCTTCCATAGAAGCAATGATGGCCAGTTCCAAAGGCAGAGAATCTCCAAATCCAACTCATTTTGCGAGTACATTAAAAGGCCTGGTTGCTGGTAGTCCTTTGTATGAGGAGCCTATGATGGAACGTGACAAAGAGACAATACAACAGAAGAAGAAAACAAGTGTTGTCGGTACAAGCTCACATAAACCTAGATATGTAATGGAAGCAAGACAACACAAAACCAGAGGGAGACCGCGGAGTATACATTTTGATAGAGAGGATAATGAAGAAGTATATGTTGTCACTGACAGGAGAGAACATTCCACTGCAGCTTGAGGAGAATTTAGCAAGGTGTATTCAAGAGGTCAAAGTTGCCCGCAAAGAGTGGGCTTTACGAAGGATGCCAGCCAATTGCATGAGGAAATGTTTTGGAATGGTAGGGAAGAAAAGTTGTGGTAACAAACTACAGAGCCGTCAAGTGAGAATGGTTGCTCCTTGTTTTTGGTCTAAGAGAACTTTTAAAGACAAAACAACTGCACAATGGATATGGTTCTGCAATTATGAAGTAGGCCACACACAAAAAGTACAGAGGCAAGTTAAATTCTCACCTATCGTTTCTACTTTCTAGCAAGTGGATATCGGAACCAACTTATCAAAGGAAGAGAGTGACAACTTGGTACAAAGTGGATTTCAATTTGCAGATTTTGCAACACCACTACGACTGCATTAACAATACAAATGTTGCTCTTACACAAGGAGGCTCCAGTAGCATGAAGCGTAAGTGGAGACATTGTATTTCCAAAGAAGCACAAAAGAGATTGACGTCAGCTGCAAGTATAGTTGAAACGTTCTTGGACGAGAAACTAGAAAGTGCACAACAGATAGTTTTTCGCAACACCACTACGACCGCATGAACAATACAAATGCTGCTCTTACACAAGGAGGCTCCAATAGCAGGAAACGTAAGTGGAGACATGGCATTTCCAAAGAAGCACAAAAGAGATTGACGCCAGCTGCAAGTATAGTTGCAACATTCTTGGACGAGAAACTAGAAAGTGCACAACAGATAGTTTTTCGCGTATTGACAGAGAGTTATTAAAATGTACACATTAAGGTAAACCTAGTTGCACCTGTCCGAATTTTTAGAAGAGAGAATCTACACATAAATCGTTTTTGGCATGTAAGCACATGTACTGTGTATGTGCATATTCTAGGGCTTCAACCAGAAGAGCACATAGTCATTCATCAGGCTGCACTAACTCCCACAGACCCTTGCATTTGTATTAGGGCAAACCCGCAAGAGAAAGCATATGGTGTAGTGAACATAAATCTTAGAGAACGTCATGTAGAGGTATGCATTGAAGGAGATTTTTCTCATGTATGAGATGTGGAGTATCTTTTCTAGACACATGAGACTTTATCTGAATTCCTTTCAGTAAGATAAGCGTGCGTTATGGTATCTATCTAGACGATTGTACAAGCTCAAAACTAGGGCTTTTGGAAACTTGTACATGTTTTTGGTGTGTATCGTTAAAAGAGACTCAAAATTGCGAGACGATAGATTTTTTTTGTTGTGTATAATATTTTGATGTCTTTGTTTTGGATTAATTTTTTTGTGTCATTAGAAAAAAGGCTCCGAATCTAAAATAAAAAAACTCGCAAAACTGGTTTTGATTGCAAAAGCTCAAAATCAAAAGCTCGCAAAATAAAACACACTCCTATATGACAAGGTGCATTCAATATAACTGAAAAGGGACATTCCATCAATCATTACGGCCGTTATGACTGTCAAAAGAATCCATTTTGAAGTACACTTTTTGAACGGTTGATGAGGACATCTTTTTTACCACCATGTAGACTTGCTTTTAAAAGAAGGTGAGAAGGCAAGGGGGGTTAAGATTTATGGAGAGTAATTTTAAATGAGTGCTTACAATCACATGAAATTTTTGTTGTGTTTTAATAAAAAATTTATATTATCCATTATACATACATAATTATAAATATTTATGAATTAGGAAAGGTCCCCCTTAAGTAATAAGATGAAAGGTGCACATTACTCATTATCATTTGAAACCAGAATAAAGTAAAAACATACATTATATTATCAGATTATACATTCGTTATACATATATAATCACGAATGGTTTATATATTAGAAAAAAGCCCACTTAAATAATAAGGTGAAATATACACATCGTACATTATCATTTGAAAACAAAATAAAATGAAAAGAAAAGAAAAATTAGTAAAATACAAAGACATGTTAAAAAACTAAAACAAAAGAATATTTTGATGTCTTCATTATTAAAAAAAAGATTCAATAAGCATAGAAAATAATAAAATGATTTAATAAAATGAATCTATGTGAAGTCATTAAATGAAAGATACAAATCAGAAGATTAAAAGCAAATTATTGAATCAATACTTTACACCATGGGATCAAACTCTTATGAATATATTCTTTAACCTTTCTTCTCTTAAATCTTTTTTAGCATGCCAAAAAAATGAATGCAACTTTGGAAAATAGCATTTGAAAGGACATGATTTCTTTCTTTTTGCGATTTTTTAAGCTCTCTTGAGGGACACACTTCTAACAATTAGATTTGAATGACCTTCACCCATATAGGTACTAAGGCCTTTAACAGGCCGATTATCGCTATAACTTTATTTCCCCGATTCTCTCTCTCTCTCTCTCTCTCTCTCTCTCTCTCTCTCTCTCTCTCTCTCTCTCTCTCTCTCTCTCTCTCTCTCTCTCTCGTCACTTTCCCAACCTCATTTATAAGTGCTTGGAGCATCCATGAGGGATGGGGAATATGTACGATGGCAATCACCGCACCATGGGGGTGAAGCTTTCTCACTTTTTGGCATCACAATGCTTTCAAGGTGACACAATAAGTGGGATGGTTGGAGTGTATGGTTGAAGAAGGAGGGTGGAGGTTCAATGCGGGTGCCGTGCAACTAGGAGTCCTAATTTTCTAGCCACCATTCCAATGTGCCGTGTGGCTACTTTCAGCGCCCTGGATCGCTTCAACCCCCCGTGTTTGATTACCGTGTTATCATTCCCACTGTGCAAATTTGGTCGATTGATAATCCACTAACGGAGTAAAATCAAGAGAAAAAAAAAACAAAAGGTAAAAGGAAATAAGGGAAAAAAAAGACAAACAATGTATCGTTTTATCATCCTCAACAATAAAGTGTTTGTGGGCTTGGGTTGAGTGTGCTAATGTTTTTTGTGTGTCTTTCCAGCTCTAGAGTTGAAGAAATAAGATTAATGCATTTATTGGGGGTTTTGGAATACTCAACCCTACTATTCATGCAGAGGCTCAATGTGCCAAATTTGTGGTCTCAATCACAAAGCAAGACCAGACATGGGCAATTTTGATAAAGGATATGATGGACAGGGCTAAAATATTCTCTCAAGGTGGCCACTGAAAAGAGATAGAAGTGTACAACAAACTACTAGCCCTTTGATGGTCCAGCTTGAGATTAAGTGCCACAACGGGCGAAATAGTACGCAAGTGCACCAAAGCAACGGAGTCACCGGAGTGGGGAGAGATAACAAGATATTTTCAAAACTCCATAACACACTGGTCCTCGTGGCTCTCTAAAGAAAAAGGCAAACTATTAAACCCAATCTGGAGAGAAATAACTAGAAAGGTAAATAATAAGGTCTCATTTCTTGGACGACAACATCAAGAGCTAGAAAGAATCAGACCAAATGGATACCAAGTTTCAACGCAATGGCACTGGAAGACTATTGGTAAACAAGATTTTTGAAGGGCTAGATGCCCATTTGCGAATCGACTTTTGAGTGGAAAGCTTGGTGATGGTGCAAGAGCACGCATTTTTGTAAACCACGAACCAAGAGTGTATACCACACACTAATGTTCAAGACCGATTGGTCCCCCCCCCCCCCCCCCCCCCCCCCCCCCCCCCCCCCCCCTTTTTAACAAATAGTGTGCAAGGGCCTGAATCAAGATGGGTGATGATAGAAAATAATACTTGGAATCCACAGTGGCCATTGTCAATAAGACCTTTTTGTGGAAGGTGTTATGGGGGTCTTTGCTGATGAAGATTCTAGCCACAAGTATTGGCTCAGACACGTGTGCAAAATAGCAAGTAAGGACCTCTCTTATGTATGCAAGGAGTGGCCTACGATCAAAGGCATGGCTAGAAAAATATGAAAATAGATTTTAAGGACCAAGGAAATACAATTTTAAAGAATGATTTGCTCTTCTGAGGGGAGGTGATGAAAAGCTAAGTAATTTGCACACAAACTGTTAGATTTTGTTACTTTAAAAAAATTTGGAAAGCCAGAAACCATTTGGTATCAAAAGTGGCATCTCAATTGTTGGCTTCATGGAGATCGTCCTAGAAAGCAGAGAAGTGATTATTGCCCTGGGAAAAAGCAAGAACTTGGATGAGTGGAATTAGACAATTCTCGTCATCTTGACTAGTAATGGTGGGTAAGTGATTATGGATATTGGCTTTATAGCATGTGGAAATTTTGAGAGATACCTGAAGGGTCGGTACGAGGTTGAGGTTACTTAGTGTATTTCTTTCTAGAGATTTTAACACAAACATACAGTCACAATTGTGAGTTTGGCCAAAAGAAAAAAAAGATTCAAGCTTTTATGAGAGCAATAGGTCACATTGAGTAAGAGATCATTGGCTTAAAGAAGGTAGGAAGCAAAAGAGGTTTATTCCTCTATCACACTAGGGCGGGCAAGAGTAGCCCGAGTTGAAGTGGCGGGCAATTATTGGATGCAGCACAAAAGAAAAATTGGCCACGAGGAGACATAGTCAAAGGGATGGCCTTGCATGCCCGCCCAACTTTCCAAAGCATTGGCCAACTGCAAAGATGGTGTGACAAGAAGCATGAGAGGTTTCAAAATATGCCCTATAGCGTGATATCTGGATGCCCTACCATGTGGCCACCACCAATTTGTTGAAAGGGAAGCCCAACTTTCTAATTAAGAACAAGTGTCATGAAATGGCCACCTCATCCTTCAAAATGCCATGGGCGCCGGTCCTATTGTGACAGGGGCCTTGCTGAAAATCACTGCCACATTTCCACAAATGATTTGGGAGAGCACACTATGGACAAGGACAATGGCCACTTGAGGATCGAGCATGCTTGGTGGTTAGTCAAAGTGATTTCAAATATGAGCACTCTTTTGTGGTGGTGGTTTAAGGGGGGGGGGGGGGGGGGGGGGGGGGGGGGGGGGGGGGGGGGGGGGGGGGGGGGGGGGGGGGGGCTTTAACCTCAAAAATACAAAGTTGACCAGCTTAATTTCTCAAATATCTTAGCTATTAATAGAGTGTAAGGTACTTTGTCAATGACAGGGCACCCCTATCATTAATGTCCTCTTAATTCCAATTAGCACTTTGCACTTTAAGGTCCGGCTTACTCTCCATATCATTTGAAGGGGCACCGATGTCTCTTTCGGAAGGTGTTGGATTTGCAACATCTTAGGTGAGCATCAATCACACTTTATTTTTGAGCACCTCTCAAGTGACTATTGACCTATATCAGGAGAGCTCCATGAAGATGGGCTCGATTTCTAGTGGGAGCTTCGCTGTGAGCAAAATGAGCACCTCATTGCCATCTTTGTCAAATGTAGAATGTGAACATGTCTACATGTACACAATGGACAAAGTCATTGCGCTCTACATGACCACATAGAATGCATGAAGCACAACTTGCTACAATTGTATGGTTTCTATGGTCCTAAAGCCTATCATGTGGATTCTAATAGCCAAGTCTACATTAACAACCAGAATGATGTAGGGCAAAATCTTGCAAATGAAACCCCAAAATTCTATGAGGATGCAATGAGATTGAAATATTTTTTGATTGAGAGATAGCGCAAACAAAGATATTGCTAAAATCTCCTACCCTGAGTTGACCAACCACCTGACCCTAGTAGAGGGTCAGTTTACATTGGTGACTGCAATAGTTTCTACTATAGGAGCTAATCATGTCTATGGCTTGGGGGCACATGAAAACACACACAATACAAGGGAATGGATGGTGCAATATATACAGTCACACTGAGCACTTCTCAAACTTGTAAATGAGTATTGTAGCTATGTTCCTCACTTCCTCATTGTGAAAGAATTCAATAAACACATGGAGAGTCATGAAGACACTACGTTTTACTTGGCGGATGGAACATTGAGTTATTGATCGAGCTTTAATTTGAGACAGACTAACATTTTTGAGGCAAGGGCGGGCCACTCAAGACTATTCTTGGAGGAGAGGGGGAGATGGCAAGGCATGCCAAATCCATGCACAAAAGTGGGGCACTATAGAAGTGGTTGTAGAAGAAAACCTCTCCTTTCTTATAGCACTCTTTTAATGGTAGTATTCTGTAAAGCTTACCATTAGCAAGAAATTGTTATGGGTAGTGATATGGCGACACGCCACAAGTATAGGGAGAGAATGCTAATAGAATATGGAGTCAAAGAAGATGATAAACATAATGAGGCAAATCCACCCCCATGCACAATTGACTTCCTCCCTCGTGCATGTATTTGAGTGTATTAATTAACTCAAAAAGCGAGCTCAAAAGGAGATGTACATTTCACTTGGGTCAAAAGCAAAATTTACATGGTTAAGAGGGGTTTCCATGAACTAAGAGCTAAAAATACATTTGCTCTTTATTGTAGAAGTGACGAAGTGAACGAGTCATCGTAATCCACATCTACTTATCTTCCAACACACATTAATCGCACCAACCTAATACTCATGATATACTTATCTTCATATTTCACACCAACCTAATACTCAAGATGAAATAAAAAGAAAAATAATTATTTAATTCCATTTTCATGATATACTTCTAAGTTTTAAAGGCGATCTCCTCAAATGTATGGCCTTAATTGGTGGTCTGTACAAGAAGATTGCCTTGCAATGGACCTAGTAGACTTATGTGAAATAGATCATGTATATGCCAATTAGGAGGTAATTGTAGCCTATGAATAAGCATTATCATTAATCTTTTAAATTTGAAGAGGGCAATAAAATCTAAGATCGAACTTAACTTTAGGGTGTTTTTGAATGTCCTTGAGTCTCTCTTTTTCAATTATAAGCCGTACATACTGGTTTTCTTCATAAGTCATTGGTAGACATACATTTTTTAATGAACTCTTTAGTGAACTGTAATTGATGCGTTTGAATTGACATCACTTTAGAAATAATTTTCCTATTGTCTCTAGCTACTTTATCCGCCTCAAAGACTTTACAACCAGGATTTACATTAGGTATGGGCAATACTTGGCCATAGACAATTTCAAAGCATCTTCTTCTATGGCGGAATTTTAATAAAGTTAATTGCTCATCCAAATTTTGATGGTAGCCAACTAAGTAACAGGAAATAAATAAATATAATATTGCTCTCACACAAACTGTTAATAATCTTTGGACCTTCTCCAACTTACTTGCATTTGTTTTTTGGTAAGGCTCCAAAGATGCCATGTGTTCTTACCAATGAAAGACTGTAGGCAAGTAAGGAGCACAAAAAAAACTGCTCTCTCTATGATAGTGTGTGCCAAACTTACGTACTGATTTCAATATAGTTTTTGTCCAATAAAATCAGAATCCTCAAGTAGCAAGCCCACAGTATTAACTTACTCTAAGAAAGCCATATTGCATCGACCAATCAAGATCTTGACAACGCTTTGGAAACTTGTGTTGACAATTATAATTTTACATCATCTATGTTGGAATGCTTGCTATGTTTAAAGCACCAAAGCCTCAAGTTTTTTTTTTTTTTTGCAACAGTATTGCAATACAAGCCACTAATGAGATCATAAGTTTATGTGGAAAATAGAAGTAAAGCGAAAAGATTCGGAATACATAATCACTCACTCTCATTCAATGTAGTATGTGCTACTAAACTGTCTTGACTTCTCACTCTTTATGGAAGAGAAATTGGACGAAAAGCTTCAGCATGATGAAGCAAAATCATTTCAATTCAACTTTTAGCAAAAATCCTACTAGAATGTAGTAAAATCCCTAAGACTCTAATATCAGAAGTGGTATGTTGTAACCTTAAGACCACAAATACGTAAGGTAAGCAACAAGCTGTGAACTAAATATCACAAAATTGAAGCTTTTCGTAGGCAATACAAAATTGTGAGCGAGCGACGTGGGGGGGGGGGGGGGGGGGGGGGGGGGGACCATCTGATAATCTATTACGGACTAAATAACAAATCTTATTGTCATCATTTTATAAGACAAAAGGCTAGATTACACCAAATCTTTTGAGACAATATACAGCTGGTAACTGTTCAACCACCCTACCTTATTTCACTGGTTGATCTCCCTAATCTTTGTTTGAGGTTGTAGCTTCAAGAGGAAGGACAACTTCTTGTGTGGATGGAGCACTTTTCAACATCTTTTTTTTTGAAATTCCAAACATCTGTTCACCACCAAAAACCTCTCTCTCTCTCTCTCTCTCTCTCTCTCTCTCTCTCTCTCTCTCTCTCTCTCTCTCTCTCTATGTTGGGCTTGTACCCCTTGTATTACTAAAAAGCGGAAACTGTCAATTTACAAAACATTTGAGGGTCATTTTCTCATTCCATATCGGAGCTCATTCCATTTGATTGCCCTAGTGTAGCAAAATTAGCCGTCACACCCAGACCACGCTAATCTTTGAAGGGGTGTCTCCATGTGCTAAAGCAAGGTTGTCCTCGTATGTCGTACGGCAGCTTCCGTACTGTACAGTAAATTCCGTACGTTCCGTATGATAGTGCAGGACTTGTTCGGTCATTTTTTTCAAAATTTCCAGCCGTTAGCCAGTTTTGACCTGTTGCCAACGGTTGCATTTCCGAACGTTTTTGCCTTGGGAGAGTGGGCATTGGGGAGCCTTGGGGCATGCCATACTACATAGTGATAGTCTCTCTCTCTCCCCCCACCCCCCCCCCCCCCCCCCTCCCCCCCCCCCCCCCCCCCCCCCCCCCCCCCCCCCCCCCCCCCCCCCCCCCCCCCCCCCCCCCCCCCCCCCCCCCCCCCCCCCCCCACCCCCCCCCCCCCCCCCCCCCCCCCCCCCCCCCCCCCCCCCCCCCCCCCCCGCCCCCATATCATCCATGATTCCATGGGCCATGGGCCACATCATACATGGTCTCTCTCTCTCTCTCTCTCTCTCTCTCTCTCTCTCTCTCTCGTTAACCTATTTCTCCCTCTCCCCCTAAAATCTATATAATGCTTGCCTACCCTCTCTTCTTCTCCATCAACTTACCTCAATGTGCGTTACGTCAACGTGCGTCTAATTTTTTTTTAGTTTGATTAGTACCGCACGTCTTCATACATGTACCCGTCGTTCGTGTCAACTATGTGCTAAAGTAACATACCCACGCAATCTCACCCAATTAGGAGTATATTCAATGGTTGACACATCACAATGCAGCACAGATGATTACAGATACATGTTACAAGACATAAAAACATAAAGTCGCAGATAACCAAAAAGGTCTCGGCCATGAGAAATTCAAGGATTGTCTCATCATTCCCCCCGTAAATAACCTAAAAAGGTCCGGGCCATGAGATATAGAGACCTATTACAACCAAACGCTCCCTAGATTGCACCTTGCACCGCTTGGAAGTTCCAAGAGTACAACTAAACGCTCCCCAGACTGCAACCTGTGACATTCAAAGGTTCCAATAGTACAACTAAACGCTCCCTAGACCGCAGTCTGTAACGTTCAGAGGGTCAACAACTAACATGAATATTCCTCCCAAGAAAGCCCGAGACACAAGATATTCAGACACTATCAAGCACAATTTTCTCTTCAATACTCCTTTCGCGAAAGCCCGAGCCATAAGTAAACTCAACTTTTCAATCACAATCTCCTCTTGAATACTCCTCTCAAGAAAGCCCGAGCCATGAATGATTCAAGGGTGTTCTCAAAAATCATTGAAACCAGCATCAAAACCAGAATCAAGCTATCTCAAGTCAACACCAAAACAAGTTCAAAATAGATAAAATGTATTTCAAACAGAAGTTGTGGATTATTTGATCAGCTCCCTATTCTCCTCTGATTAGACTCGTTGTTGCTCCCTTCCTCTCCGCCATCACTACCCCCTCCCCTTCGTGCTGTCCGCCCTCCCCCACACCCCTTCCCTCTCCCTTTTTGTTTTCGCATGCTACCTGCCCATCCCCTTCCTTGCTTCGCTTCACCCTCTCCCCGTCTCACAATACCCTTCTCCTATAGGCCCTGTCCTCCCTTCGCCCTCGCGCACTATCTGTGGGCTGAATTCAGCCTCCTAGTGGCCTTCATTGATGACTTCACCTCCTTTTTTCAGCAATGGACGCAGAACGGGCACCCCCTGCTTCACCTCTGAGGGACTCTACTGAAGCCCCCTCGTCCGACACCGCCCCTTCGACATGCTCTTTCGCTAGAAGAGCAAGCGAGCTTAATAGCCAAGGTGGAAGAGCTTCCAGCCACCTCCAAGCCTGACTCCTCACCGAAGTGGGTAAGATCATTGATGTGCAGCTTCTTGGGAGAGGTTTCCGCTTTTCAAATCAATTCTACTGAAACAAGAGGATCCCTGAAGTCGGTCAAGAATATCATCGATTGGAATCGGAAATCTGTTCTTGATGGTTATTTTATTGAGAGCTGAGTAATCAATGCACATTCTCCAAGATCCGTCTTTCTTTAAAACCAACAACACCGTAGAGCAGTAGGGTGAAGTACTCGGCTGGATAAGACCCTTTTCGAGAAGGTTTTTCACTTGGTTCATAATCTCTTCATTCTAGGCTAGGCTAACATAGTAAGGTGGCCGGTTTGATGGTGTGCTTCCAGGTATCAGATCAATGGTGTGATCCTCAGGTCGAGATGGGGCAACTCGCCTAGCAGACTCTAAGAGAAGCAATTGGCATGAGAGTGGAGAAAATCTTGGCGTTCTCTATCAAGTTCAGACATGTTCGTTCTGTATTCATCATTTAACTCTTTCAAGTAGATAGAGTAAACAAAGAGACTCAATTTCATTAATCTAGAAATGGCCGAAGCCGATACAATAGGGACGGACTCGCCCTTCAGTTTTACATCAAGTACAATTTTTCGGCCCTTTTCATTCGTCAATGTTTCCTTCTTTGCTCGATAATCAACCACGGCGTTGTTCTTATGGTACCAAGGGACTCCTAGGAGGACGTCACAACCTTCCAAGGGCATTATGTAAAAGTCCTCATGCCCTGAATACCCCTGACAATGCAACCAAAGTTTGCCAAGGCACTTTGAGGAGATGTGCCCATGTTCCTCGCAACCAAAACACTTCCCTTCTTTGATGTAATTGGCCCTCTCTCGAAGAGTGAGCCAGGGTCGTGTATCCTTATCTTTCTTTTCTTGGGAACTCTTTCTCTTTCTACTTTCATTGTTAGAGGTCTGTCGGGTTCTCTGAGTCAAGATCTCATCAGTGGGGTAAGTCAAATTTCCCGAATGTATTGAGAAACCATGATTTGCATGACTCATTAATTCTTGAATAGAATTTGAGTTTTGTTCCAGCCATTAGTTTTGGATCTCTGTAGGGAGTCCGCAACAAATCCGCTCAATCTGTTCCTTGAAAGAGACCTTAAATGAAGGGGTTGGTAGAAAAGAGTCCCAAAATCTCGCAATAAGCGTCCAAAGAATTTCCCTTGGTCATCCAAAGATGGTTCCAAGCGGTTTGTATATCCCGTTCGTACTCCCGAGTCAGCCAAAAAGATATAAAGAGCCTTTTGAATTTCAACCACTTAACTAGAGCTTCCTTTCTCAGAAGAAGAAGAGTTGACCACCATGTTCGAGCATTTCCTTTGAAGAAGGATGAAGCCCTCCTAATCTTGGAGTGTTCTGAGTAGTGCCCTCCAGAGAATGCTATGTCAAACTGTTGAATGAAGGCCAAACCCCTCGGAGCATCTCGAAACCTAGAAAAGGATTCAAATTTAATCGACTGTCCACCTTCTTTGAATTCTTTTGCTTTCTTGCTTTTATCTTCGAGGAAGTCATATTGGTTGGCTCTGAAAAAATGCTTCTTCTCTGCATAAAACATATGGTCATCGAAGTCTGCACTGTCAAAGGATGACTCCTTTGTAGAACTGTCAGAAACTGGGCGAAATCTGGGTTTCTTTGCCTTTTTCTTGCCCTTTCCGAAGCTTTGCTTTTTGCTTCGCTTTTTGCCTTTTCTGTCCTCCTCGTTAGAGTTGGAAGAGCTAGAAGAACTTTCAGAAGAAGAAGAACTGCTTAATACTTCAAATCGTACATGCTTCTTCTGCTTTCTTGCAGATTCAAAAGAAGATTGACGGCCCAAATAACTAGGGTAGTCAGTCCCCTTCTTCGGCTTTTTCACTTGCTTTTTGGATTGGTTGTTCGCGTCCAAAAGCCGATTGATCTGTGTCTGAACCACCTCTTGTAATTCTTGTTCTGTAAGCATCCTCGGAGAAGGAGGTTTCTTGATTGCCTGTTTGATGGGTGGTTTTGTGGCTTTCTGCCACTAGGTGTGCACTTCTGCGATGGATTGTTGAGACAAAAATTTTGCAAACTAAGGATCCTTCGCAAATTTTATTATCTGCTTTGTGCACTCGTCAACTTGTTGCCAACGTTCCATCCCTTGTTCGTGCTGAGTAGGCCGAGGTGGCCCGTACTCTTCCTCTGTTAAGTCATCAAAATCTTCTTCGTGATCTCCTTCCGCATTAGCAGATGCAAAAGAAGTCAACTGTTTCTTGTTGGAATCCATAAGTGTCGCGAGGAAACGATCGGATTTCCCGGTAGAAGAGAAATCAGTTGCGCTCTGATACCACTGTAACAAACTTGGACACCCCAAGCCAAGATTCTACCGCGACACAGCAGATATTCACTTTGAAACAGTTCACAAAAGACGACACGGCCCGGCGTAGTTCCGTGCCAAGAGGTATTGGCCCCAAAGACTGACCCCCCTTTCGGTATTTCTTTTTATATTAATCTGTGTGCAAAGTACAAGAGTCCGCGGGAACTCACACTCCGACTCTGCGTCTAGATGCTCTGAGTAATGAGGCACAAAAGACTTATTTATTGTTACAAGGAATGCCCAGAAACAGAGCCCCAAAATCTTTTAATCCAAAAGCTTCTAACTCAAAAGCATTATGCCCAAAACCTTGCCAATGTAATTTGCGGAGATCCGTACGTACTGCCACGTCAGCAGTCCAGTGCGTTTTACGAAAATCTGCCACGTCAGCCTGTCGCGGCATTTCACAAGCTTGCCAGCAGTGTATATGTGTTCGGGGGCCTGCCACGTCACCAGTTTGTGACATGAGCTTACTTCGGTTTTGGGAGCAGTTGAGGGTGGGCCTTGAGCTGCACAAACCCACATGTACTGAGGAGCGCTTGAGGTAGCCTCTTACATGGAACCCGTTGGTCAATACACAGAGAGGTCACATGGTTAGCAGTAGACCCCATGTCTCAAGGGGTCCCATGGAAGAGGGTCTAGCCCGCACCCTGGGGACTGGTTGCAATTTACAGCACTTCTTGAGGAGATTCAGAGCATCCAGCTGCGCAGCATGAGGAGGGTACATAGCATATGGTACGACATCATCGAGGCTTTACCAACAGAGTGGCACACAGCTCTCAGATCGGCGGCTCCCAGCTCGATGGGGGCCTTCACTCGCCTTGAGGTCCTCATCGCAGTTAAGGCCTGCTCAGACTCTGGCCTTTGCATGTTCTTTGAGGTTCAGCGAGAGGGTCACCTCCACAGTGTTACTACTAAGGCACTAGAGTTAGCAAAGTGTTGTTTCCAACGGATTCGAGTTGTGGGCATTAGAGGGAGGACATGTGTGCTTGATCCTGACCCGTTAGATCTTGAGACTAGACATTGGAGGCTTTGGGCTTAGTAGAGCCGCCCTCTGTCGTGAGTGCAGTGGGACCCTAGGGAAAAGGTTTTGGCAACATCCTTTTGCTTCAGCTGATCACCTAGGGATCCCTTTCCCGTCTGCGTCGGTCAGAGGTTTCTAGCATACAACGAAACGCTCCCCAAACATCCCGTCTACGTCGTTCCAAGGTTTTCAAGCATACAACGAAACGCTCCCCAGACATCCGGTCTGTGTCGTTCCAAGGTTCAAACAATACCAAAATAGCATTTCTCACTACTCCACCCGGGAGTAAAATCACCAATCATTGGAACCAGAGTCAAACAGTTCAAATCGGCACCAAGACAGGTTTCAAACAGATACCATCCATTTCAAACAAATTTCAAACAATACTTGCTCAAACAAAGTTCAATAGTATCTAACTATAAAACAACTAGAAAATTCATTCTGGTTTTTGTTCGGACAGCCCTTTGAGGATGACTGGCTTGTCCTTCTACATCAAGGTAATGGTTCGGTTCCGGATGTGGAGTCGCTTCATTCTTGTCGTGCCAAGGCATGCCCATGAAAACGTCGCAATTGCCCAATTTCATAATGTGGAAATCGGCTTTTCCATTATAATATTGGATAGTCACTAGAAGAGCACCAATGAGAGGTACCACTTTCTAAGTTTGTCGCGTGGCTAGCTCAGCTTCAATCTCTCCATCCTCTGCATCATAATCAAAGTGCATCTACTTCAAGAATTCTAGACGGGTGAAGTTCTGTGTAGGTCTGGGGTCAAAGAAAAAAAGGGCTTTCAAGCCGTTGACTTTGCCAGATGCTCGACACAATTCATTCGTACTCTCAAGGTGTATGCCATAGATATCAAGGACTAGTCCAATAGTGGGTCTAGCTCTCTTAGCTGGAGGTGGCCCTGCGAATCTTTCTGTCGTGGGAGCAGAAGGTTGCTCTAAAGACGTCGAGGCCCACTCAGGACATGTAGTGAATGTATGTCCTGTTTGAAAACATTCGAATCATCGGCCTTCTTGTAAAAGGGTTTCTCATTGACGTTGTGTCAGACGAGGCCTTTGAGGTTGGGTTTCACGAGACTCCCGAGAGTTTGTTCGTTGTTGCCGAGAGTTTTGGTTGGTGGCCGGAGTTGGTTCTATGGTAAACTCCAACTTTCCCTTCGTCAGTTTGTAGCCGCCCGCGGAATGGTCCATAAGTTCTTGCATGGTTGAGACTTGCTTGGATAGATAGTATTCCTGCAACGGTGATGGTAGACCAATGATGTATCGCTCGCACTTGTCCTCCAAGGAAATGAACTTAAAGAAGGACACCGGAAGGTATACATCGAGAGACCTCATCCATGGTCTTTGTGGCAAGCATTTTCAAGTTGCCCCATTCTGCCAAGATCCGGACTTCAAAGAGAGAAGTCATATAATTGCGTGCAAATATTGTCTTGAAAGCTTGCCAGGTCCTTGGAGCATGCGCTTGCGTCGCGATGGAACTCCACCACTGCATGGCATTATCTTTAAGAAATCTTGTTGCTCGAGAAATCTTGGATTCTTTTGTATAGTTTCCCAAAGCATAGATGTTGTCGAATTGCTGTAGGAACTACAATGCTTTCTTCCGATCTTTCATCTTGGAAAACGTGAAAAATTTGACCATGTGCAGCCATCCTTGAAATCTTTTGGTTGGTTAGGCGCGTATCCCGGGTATAGATAATAAAGGTATACATATGGGCTCCAACCATTGTAGCCTAGTGGCGGTGGTGGTGGGGGAGGTGAGGACAACGGCGGTGGCAAAGGCGGTTGCATAGGATCAGGGTCAAATGGTTGCACCATATTCCTAAAGACTCCCCTGATCGAAAGAGACGGTTGGGAAGGTTGTCGGTTGGAAGCTCTCGTACTTTCTGGTGCCAAAGAAGGAGGGATGTTGTCTCTCTATCGGATTCACTGGTAGAACCCATGTGTGGTGCATAAAAAGGATCTGATACTTCGTAGGAGAAGAATCATTTGTGCTCCGCGACCACTGAAACGGGCTTGGACACCCAAGCAAGAAATCAATTGCAACACACAAACAAAAACTGCAACAACAGAACTTGAATAGAGAGAGAGCGAGAGAGAAGAGTCGACACGAAGCGGTGGAGTTCCGCTTCCATATGCACCAACCCCAAAGACCGGTGCCCCTCTCGGTATTTCTTTCTTTCTTGATGATTCGCAAAGTGCCTCAAAAACACATTTCCTAAAAATCTAGGATTTCCCTAAAAATCCACCACGAATTTCAAGATGTCCGTACAGGTGCCACGTCATCATGTTTTGAGGTTACAAACTTGTCCGACTTGACCCGGCCACTCTCGGACGCTTAAAACAGATCCTCTTTAGTTGAAATGCCACGTCAGCAAGAAACGACGAAAGCTTTGGTTTTTGGCCGGTTTGTTCATTGTAGGGGTTCTTTAAAGGGGCCTAACCCCATTTAGGGCCATGCCATGTCAACAACTTGTGACAATACACATATACATACAACCCTAGATAATGCATGCATGTGTATTTGTGTGTGCGTATAAATAACAACCAATACGTGAAGTATTGAATACCCGTATGGGAAGACTGAAAAATGCGCGTCTTGAATGCAACCTTGGAGCAGGATAGACAAAGGACCAAGTCAGTGCACGAGGATGCTGCAACTCGAACGAGAAGCCACAAGCGGTGTCAAAAGACAGGCATGGAGGAACCATCCCCATGAGGAGGGGAAGGAGAATACATGGCGCAAGAGCCCTCTCTCTCTCTCTCTCCATATCTATATATATATATATAACATGGCGCAAGAGCCCTCTCTCTCTCTCTCTCCATATCTATATATATATATATATATATATATATATATATATATATAGAGAGAGAGAGAGAGAGAGAGAGAGAAGAGAGAGAGAGAGATTGATGCACATGCTCCTATCATATGCATGTTCTGTCATTTATGTACATTATCATAAATTCTGCAATTTACGTTGCTGTGCTGATGTGGCATCTGTACGGATTTCCGTAACCAGTTGCTTTTGAGTTTGAAGCTTCTCATGTAACTGCTTTTCAAGACCAAGGGCCTTCAAATATGTGCAGAGGGCTCATTCTCTGGCACTCTTCCGGGGGAAGGTGCAGAGTGTGAGTACCGGCATTGTACCGAGTTCAAGTAATATAAAGAAATACCGAAAGGGGTGCCAAGGTTTGGGGTCAGTGCTCTCTCGAAGTGGAACTCTGCCACTCCCTGTCTCGTGTCGTGCATCTCTTTCAGTTTAGTTGTTATTTGAAGTGCTTAAAGTTGTTCAGTTTGTTCTTTTCCATTTGCACGTGGTGCCTGTCTCATGACACTGGTATCAGAGCTTCAGGCGTGTGCTTTTCTGAAAGCATACCGGTCCTACCAAAGAGCAGACAAAGCAAGATGGCACTTCCAAAGTTGACTGGAAATTTTATATAAAGAATCTTCGTGTCCCGACCGACTTATTAGCCACTCCCACCCTTACTTCATTGCGCATTGGGAGCGCTCCTGTCTTCATCGCTTTGTCTTACAGGACATAAGCCATAAAGATCACTTGCAAGAGAAGGATCAAAGAATTTTCAAGCAGCTGTTTTTCTTAGAGGCAGTGCCATGCAGTGGTGGATGGCTATAGCTACAAAGACACACACTCCAAGAACTTGGCAAGCTTTCAAGAAACTTTTTGCCCGAAGCTACATGCCTTCAGACATCTTCCTTCGGATTGCAACTTCTGGCAGAATGGGGTGTCCTAAAAGGCTTGCCACGGAAACCTTAGCAGATTAAAACTTGAAATTTCTCGACATCTCTCACCGAGTCTCTTCTCGAGCTGATAACCTTGGAGGTCAGTGTGATTGCTATGTCTTGGGACTACCATCACCACCACAGGAACACTGTTTGTCGAGGCTTGTTTCAACTGTTCAAGAGCTTATGTACCATATTGCGGTCGGCTACAACCTTATGGAAGAAATCTAACCCTAATCTTGCTGCAGGTTTCAGGATGGAAAGCGAGTCATCTTTTCGAGCTCGACTGATGTCGAGATTGCTTTCAAGTAGTTTTGTTTGAAAACTTGTTTGGTGATCCTGTTTGGGGGGAGTATTAAGAAGTCTGAGCAGTGGTTACTCTCAGCACCTCCAAACGACGTAGGCTGCGGTCTGGGGGACGTTTGGTTGTAAAAGGCCTCTATATCTCCCCGCCAAGACCTTTTTAGGGTATGCAGGAGGAGTGATGAGGGAGTCGTTGAACAGCTCATGGCCCGGACCTGGATGGTTATTTGCGGGGGGGGTGTTCATCGGCGACTTTATGTTTCTATGTCTTGTAACATGCATATGTGAGCATTTATGTTGCATTGTGATGTGCCTACCACTGAATATTCCTTATTGGATGAGATACTTCCGGGAAATCAACGACCCACCCAGGATATCAAGAGTTCCAATCTAGAATGAGACTCCTTATTGGATGAGATACTTCTAGGAAGCCAACGACCCAGGATATCAAGAGCTCCAATCTGGAATGAGACTCCTTATTGGATGAGAATCTTCTTGGAAACCAACGACCCAAGAAATCAAGAGCTCTGATTTGGAACGAGAAAAATGATTGTCCCTCGAAATGACCCTTGGAAACTTTTTAGGTACTTGAGTTGTTTTGCAGATATGTTGTAATCGTGGACGATTACTTTCTTTCAAGGAGGGATGTCACAAACTGCTAACGTGTCAAGCCACTGAAGAACGGAGCCAACCTGTAGATCTCTGCCGAGGAGCCTAAAGCCTAGAAGAAGAAGCAGAAGAAGTTCACACCAAGTTGTAAAGTCTTGTTGAGAGGCCTATTTTTAAAGAGAAGTTCCAGCCAACTTATGGGACCCCGTCCGATGGGGCCCTAGCAACCTAAAGACAGTAAATAAAGCTGGACCCACACACACATAGCGTAGCAGATGATGGCATGGTAGACAATACGGAATCCCACAATTTACGTTGGCATGCTGAAGTGGCAGACAGTACAGAATTCCGCAATTTACGTTGTGCTAACGTGGGATCTGTATGGATTATTGTAATTCACGTTGGCTGATTTTCAGCACTAGCTTTTGGACCAGTTGCTTTTGAGTTTGAAGCTTTTCATGTAACTGCTTTTCAAAGCCAAGGGCCTTTAAATATGTGCAGAGGACTCATTCTCTGGCACTCTTCCTGGTGAAGGTGCAAAGCGTGAGTACCGGCATTGTACCGAGTTCAAGTAATATAAAGAAATACCGAAAGAGGCGCCAAGGTTTGGGGCCAGTGCTCTCTCAGGGTGGAACTCCGCCACTCCCCATCTCGTGTCGTGCATCTCTTTCAATTCAGTTGTTATTTGAAGTGCTTAAAGTTGTTCAGTCTGTTCTTTTCCGTTGGCACGTGGTGCCCGTCTGTTACCACCACAAGATCCTCTCCTCCAAGGCGAGCGAGAGCAGTTGCCTCCCTGAAAGTGAAAATGTTGTCAAGGATATTGCACTCCTTGGCAAAGCTTGTCTGAGTCTCATGTATGATGCTCTCAAGTAGTGGCTGAATTCTCAAAGCCTTTGCAAGAATGTTGTACGCTGAGTTGGGAATGGTGATGGGCTGCCACTGCCGAATCTCATTTGGGGAGCCCCCCTCCTTGGGGATGAGGTAGATCAAACCCTTGCTCATGCTATCAGGCATCTCCCCAGTACGCAAAATGTGCTGGTATGCACTACATAGGTCCTATCCAAGCACCTCCTAATACTCCAAGAAAAAGCTTGGAGTCAAACCATCCTCTTCTGGTCAGCTACCACGAGGGAGTTCCCTGAGAGCCTCCTGAAGCTCCTCTGGCAGGAGAGGGCTCTCAAGCATCTGTCGCATCTCCTCAGTGACTAGGCAAGGCATATGTGCCCACATCTACTTTCTGCATGCATCTTTGCGCTCTGATTGCAGCTTGGCTGAGAGCAGCTCACGAGATGAAAGTCAGTAGCCTTTGCCGTATGTCCTCAGGCTCTGTGGCAACCGACCCATCCGATCTCGTCAATTGGCGAACACTGGTATGCGCATGGTGTAGACCCACCATCTCAAAAAACTCTTGAGTAACTCTATTACCCACCGGGGTCCACTAAGATGTCTGACGCTGGAAGGCAAACTCATGGCGCCGCTCCTCAATGGTTATCAGCTCTTGTCAAGCCTACTGCTTCTGGTCCTCCATCCAGGGACTGGGTGTGGCTCTTGCATCCTTTGTAAGGAGGCAATGCCCCAACGAAGCTGCCTCTCCACCTCTGGGGCTGCAGCCAATCCCACTGTCGACTTTTGGAGAAAGAAGCGACTAAGCTCCTTGAGGCCATTGGCCACTCTAGCAACAACATCCCCCTGTGTCCAGATTCTCGGTCCAAAGCGCAGCAACCTGCCCTCTGAGCTCTGTATCTAACAAAATCCTCTCTTGGATACGTGACATAACACTACCTCTCCTTTGCTTGTCAAATAAAGTAAGGATCATTGGCGCATGATCAGAAAAAGCAGTCCTTGCCAAAATGGATATTGTACCACCCAAGTTGGTCACTAGCATAGAATCGATCTATCCTCGATAGATTCACTCCTACTCCACGGTCCAACAGAGAAAATGAGAGGCTGTCTGAGGTCCATGCAAAGCCAACATGCTGCCGTACATTCGAGATCCTCAAAGCCATACATAGACGTTTCCAACCAGCCAACTCAGCCCCGTGTACAGTAGCATCACGACCCCCAATCCTGCGGAGGGTCCTCAAGAATGTTGAAATCCCCCCCAATGCACCATCGCTCTGCATGAGGTAAGGACTCCACCATATGTGACCAAAACTCAGCCCCTACAATCAACGCTCGCATATCCACCACAAGGCAACCATGGACCTGCATTGTGACCCATTGGGCCTGCTTGGCACACTAATGCCTCTATCCACAATGGCTTGTTTCCATGAATCCACAATAGTCATGTAATCACTTTCGGCAAGTGATCGGACGGAAACATAGAGATAACTACGAACTTCACACTTTAACCTTCAAACACTTGAATAAAAGGGATAGAAGATGACACGCCGTAGTGGAGTTCCGAGCCAAGACATGTTAGCCCCAAAGACTTGCGCTCCTTTTGGTATCTCTTTATTATTGATTCGACAAGGTACAACTCCCATTGGGTCCAGATCTTCCAGCTCTGCGTCCATATGCCTGAAAGAATGGCCGTAAGGGCACTTATAAAGAGTACATGGGATGCTAAAAGCAAAGCCCCCAAAAGCTATTGTTCTAAAAGCATCTTATCTCAAAAAATTCTGCTCCTAAAAGCTAGCGCAAAAACTGCCTTGAATCAGTGCCGAAAAATGTGGAGATCCGTAAAGCTGCCACATGGCACTTGTCAGCACAAAATCTGGAAATCTGCCACATTGACAATGAGCGCGATATTTGGCATGTCCGTACAGTGTCTGCCACGACATCAATTGTTTATGCAAAGGTCTATTGCTTAATTTATTATAGGCCCCATCAGACAGGGTCCTATCAGTTGGTAAAAACTTCTGCTTTTTTTTCTTCTAGATTCTGGGCCTCTCGGCCGAGATCTGCAAAACACTATCAAGTTAGCTCGGGACCCGACGGTCACATAGTTGTCCTAGTATCATGCAAATGACTTTAGATGCAAATACTCCACAAATAATTTCGGCTTTGACCAAGAGTCTCACGTGACACATCCAACCCTATGTGTCCGTGGATAAGCTACAGCATGATCATGGTTCAATTCAGTCAAGTCAGTCTAGAATAGGAAGTAATCTGGCACTTTTGTGAGTCTGTTCGCAGACCGTGCATGTCTAGAGTCTAGACACTTAGATTAGATGCATATCCTCTGGTTGCACACAGCATGACCATCAGATTCCCATCAGATCCCATCAGTAGAATTTTTAAAGTGCATAGACCTATTTTTGACATTTTTCACTTATTATTTTTAAGTGACTTTTGTTGGAAAGTAGGTAGGGAAATTTTGCTAAGTTTGTATATAAGCAAACCAGAGCTAGCACTTTCTGGCAGAAGAGGTAGCAGGAGCACCTTGCTCAACAGGCAACTTCTCAGCAAGACCAACACCCGCAGTAGCCCTAGCGTTTTCAGCCATCTGAGGACCTAGCGTTTTTGCATCAGATCAGCCTTGACATTTTGTGCCTTTCAGATCAGCCTCGGCGTCATCACGACACAGCAGATCAGCCTAGCGTTTTGCATATGCAGAACCACCGGCAACAACAGGACCAATTCCAACCCTAGCGTTTTTGGGACAGCAGAGCACCTAGCGTTTTGCAGTTCCTCCGCAACGGAATCAGCAGAAGCACCAGCGTTTTCAGTTTTCAGCCCTTAGACACCGCAGATCAAGTCTCGAACCTCGCAGACCTCACCTTCCCGCAGCAGATCCTCGCCGCACGGTCAGATCCACCGAAGTTTATAGATTCAGCCCAGAAAACACAGATTTCAGCATCTGCGTTTTCAACGCCTCGTCGTAGCATCGTCGCCATCGACATCATCATCGACATAGAGTCAGAATTCAGCAGATAAAGATTTGCAAATTTCAGCCCTTAGCAGTTTCAGATTTCAGCCCGTCTCGTCGTCGACATCGTCGGCAAGTCCAAGCATTGTAGAGATTTGTGCAATCATAAGTAGACTACTCTCACCATAGAGAGTGGGGCCTTCGGAGAAGGGTTTTACGTCGTCTCTGGTGTCGTATTCTCTTCTTTATCTCTCAGTCTCATGCACTTCCATTCACTTTGTTTGTGTCCATTGCACTCTCTCACTAAAGGAACGGAAGGCTCTCCCTTCCGTAAGTAAAAGGAACCCTTGAGCACAGTTTGGAGCACTCATCTTGAGCAAAGTTCAAACATTCATTCCGTTGCACCTTACATTGGTATCAGAGCTTTGGCACAGTTCTGTATCACTCAAGGAAAGAACCACAAGAACCACAAAAAAAAAAATTTGCTTGTTGCGGTCGCACGAACCCAAGTTCGCTTGGGCGTGTTGATTCCTAATCGTGTTTTGGAAGAGTGACAGGAATCCCAGGAAAGAAGGGCTTGTCCAACCTCCCCTTGTGCCTCTTTTCACTCATTGAGAGCGGACCATGCACTTAGCGGCCGGCCAATCGAGGTGAGGTGGGAAAAAGCAACCTTGGTGTGAGCGCAAGGCTGCCAAGGGGTGCGCCCGCGGAAAAGAGCAGAACTCGGGTGAAGAGAAGATCCTTCTCGAACACAGATTGCAAGCGAAAGAAGAACCTCAAGAACCCAAGACCACAAGAACCCACGACTTCAGTGGATGGTCATCACTCGAAGCGGAATGGATACTTCGCATGGAGGTGATGAGCATGAGAGAGGCGAAGAAGAATTTTTCCCACCACGAGGTTTTTCTAACCCTCCCCCTTCCCCGTCTACGTCCAGGATTGCACTAACTCCTATGAAGGAGTTGACACAATTATTTATGGACAACAAGTTGGAACGCGAAGAAAGAACAACAGAAAGAAAGGCAGCAATTGATCATAAGTACCAAGAAAGAATGGCAGCCATAGCACGTGAATGCGAAGAAAGAAGGGCAGCCATAGAGCGTGAGCGCGAGCAAGCACGCTTGGAGGCCAAAGCATGAAGAGCCTAAATGGAGCGTGAGCACAACGAAAGGAAAGCAGCATTGATCCTATTTTTTTCTAATGTGTGGGCGCAGCTTAAAGAGATTTAGGAAAAGAAGACTCGCTCAGTCTCGTCTTCTCCAAAGCATGATACACAGGATTTGCATGATGATAAGCATGATGATTTGAATGATAATGATGAGCATGATGATTTGGATGACATTGACAAGCATGATGATTTGCATGATCAAGATGTGATTTCTTACAAGCATGAAGATTACGTGATTGTTCACAAGGATGATGAGTTAGTTGATGCTTTTTCTAGCGAAGCTAACCTCATTGCAGATTCGATCAATCACGAAGGATCGATCTTGGCTCTCGAGCCTAGGTCCAAAGCACCCCTTCAGGAAGAACCGATCTTGGCTCTCGAGCCTAGGTCCAAAGAACCCTCACAGGAAGTATTATGTGTTCGCATGATTAGTACGCACACATTGTTCGAGTGTTTCGTTCGTGATCGTTTCCTGTATTTTCGTCAGCGTCTTTATGTGATCCCTTTTCCTAGGCATGACATATTGTACGTTGAGCACGTTTCACTCATGAATGAGCACGGATGTATGCGGATTGTTCATGAAAAGCTAAAAAGTATGCATTCAAGGAAGTCACATTTCATGTCTCTTCCTTGGCATGACACAGTTGTAGAAAGAACACATGAAAGTATGAGCACCAAGCATGGGCATTTCCGTTGTGCATTGCCAAAGTTGATTGATTTAGATCAAAAAGACACTATTCGATCTCATTGTTTACGTGTGTGTGGTGAACCGTTTGGCATTCCGTCTATTTGTTCATCTACATTGCATGCACAGTCTTTGAGGAAGATTAGATTTTTTCCATTCACTTTACATGGAATGGGTATGTTCATGGTTTTGTGTTGGAAGTGGTTTCAGGAATTTCCAGCCATGGAGATTCTTGAAGAAGAAAGAAGCAGGACTCTAGACGAAGTTGAAGCATTGAAGAAGACTTTGTGTCGCTTTCGGCGCGGCCCAAAGAAGCAAGCGTTGCAGACCTTTATGAAGTTCAAGTACCGCACGACCCAGACATCAGAGTGGGCCGGCGAAGAGTCCCTTCCAAGATTCCAAATGCTATTGGCGATCTCCATCGACGCCCCACAATTCGGTACCAGTACCTCACTTTAAAAAGGAGGGGATGTCACGTGACACATCAAACCCTATGTGTCCGTGGACAAGCTACAGCATGATCAGGGTTCAGTTCAGTCAAGTCAGTCTAGAATAGGAAGTAATCTAGCACTTTTGTGAGTCTGTTCGTAGACCGTGCATGTCTAGACACTTAGATTAGATGCATATTCTCTGGTTGCACACAACATGACCATCAGATTCCCATCAGTAGCATTTTTACAGTGCATAGACCTATTTTCCCTATTTTTGACATTTTTCACTTATTAGTGACTTTTGCTGAAAAGTAGGTAGGGAAATTTTGCTAAGTTTGTATAGAAGCAAACCAGAGCTAGCACTTTCTGACAGAAGAGGCAGCAGGAGCACCTTGCTCAACAGGAAACTTCTCAACAAGACCAACACCCGCAGTAGCCCTAGTGTTTTCAGCCATCTGAGGACCTAGCGTTTTTGCATCAGATCAGCCTTGGCGTTTTGTGCACAACAGATCAGCCCCGGCGTCATCACGACACAACAAATCAGCCTAGCGTTTTGCATTTGCAAAACCACCGGCGACAGCAGGACCAATTTCAGCCCTAGCATTTTGCAGTTCCTCCGTGACGGAATCAGCAAAAGCACCAGCGTTTTCAGTTTTCAGCCCTTAGACACCGCAGATCAAGTCCCGAACCTCGCAGATCTCACCTTCCCGCAACAGATCCTCGCCGCACGGTCAGATCCATCGAAGTTTACAGATTCAGCCCGGAAAACACAGATTTCAGCATCTGCGTTTTCAGCGCCTCGTCATCGCCTCGTCGCCATCGACATCGTCATCGACATAGAGTCAGAATTCAGCAGATAAAGATTTGCAGATTTCAGCCCTTAGCAGTTTCAGATTTCAGCCCGTCTCGTCGTCGTCGACATCGTCGGCAAGTCCAAGCATTGTAGAGATTTGTGCAATCATAAGTAGACTACTCTCGCCATAGAGAGTGGGGCCTTCGGAGGAGGGTTTTACAACGTCTCTGATGTCGTATTCTCTTCTCTATCTCTCAGTCTCATGCACTTCCATTCACAGTGTCCATTCACTTTGTTTGTGTCCATTGCACTCTCTCAGTAAAGGAACGGAAGGCTCTCCCTTCCGTAAGTAAAAGGAACCCTTGAGCACAATTCGGAGCACTCATCTTGAGCAAAGTCCAAACATTCATTCCGCTACACCTTACAAAGAGATTGGCATGGACCACCTTCCTAGGGAGAGTGAATCTGGGACAGGCCAAACGTATGCATTGGACCGATGCGTTTGTGACCTTGGCACAGAAACCCTAACCCTAAAACCCGTCACAAGTCATGCATGGCTTGTTGCCATGAATCCGCAACAGTCATACATACGCCTCCCCATCAAGGCCAAAAGCAGCTGACCAAAAGGTCTCATAGCGACCACGCAAGTGTTAAAGGTGCAACGGAAAAGGGTGAATTGGGTGATGAACTTGTCTGCAACTGCGAGCAAACCACCTCTCCGTACCGGGCAGCCAATAGATCTCAGATCTACTGCGATGGATCTCCTCGTCATCAAGCTCCTAGAGCGTACAGCCCACTGAACGGGCACGAGAACACACCGCAGGCAACGGCACACCGAAAAGGGTGTGCACACACTAGGAATAGGAAGCGCTAGCAAGAGGGATGGAGATCACATGGGGAAAACGCCAAGAGAGAGAGATCGATGTGGAGAGAGAAAATGCTAGAAAGAGCAAGTCGTCGCACACCAAAATGCTAGCAAGTGAGAAAACGTTAGAGAGAGAGTGTGCCCAAACGTTGGATCTCTGCACTGAACATATGCCAAAAGTACAAGGGGGAAGGGGGGGGGGGGTTGCATATATAGGCAAACCTCAGGTTTTCCCTACCTCCAGCAAAACCGCACAATCCTGATAAATGGCTAAATAATGCTAATAAATATGTAAACTGACCTGACACACATATTTAGTAGCAGAACTGTAGAAGACTCGAGACTCTAACCCTGGGAAACTCTAGGAACAGGGATCCTGCCTCATGCCAACCTATAGGGTGAGCAACATAGTGAAGTGCACCGCCGTGAACAGGTACGTCTACATCAAGTACGGTTGGGCAAAACCACAAAACAACCCTCATTCCCTAATCTGCTCTTGGGAGATACTGGAGCTACTACTGGACAGGAAATTGAACTCTAACAGCAAGATCTGTCTACATTGCTTGATACGATCCTCACATAAAGGATGCTCTTGGAGCATATGCATATCTATCGCTCCACCTACAAGGCATCTCTAGAGCGCCTGTCTAAGTCAACCCCTCTGACGTAGAAATTGGGGTCTACCTGGCCCTTGCACATTCCATGAGACAATCCTGATAGGGTCAATGGGAGAACACCGATGTTGCCACTCTAGCCAATCTCGCAATCTTCGAGACAGGTTTGGATGGAGAGCAATCCGCATCTGAGCGACCTCAAGATAGCTGTGTCTGGAGTGTCTGTCTAACGCATACCCAAGCGGGAGTGCAGTCTGTAGAGCTACATCCTTTGTCCAAGAGTCCTCATGAACATATACATAAGAGGGCGCACTGAGTGTGTGCAAAGAAGTATATCACAATGTGTCTACATCTTGCTGCATCTGGTGGTGTCACACAGAACTTGGCCAATGGCCACAGAGTTTGTAGCAAGTCTGTCACCCTCAAGTTTGGTGTGTTGAGATAACTTGAGAGCCTGAACATGGAGCCAGTCCATCATTGTATGCATCGCTCACTCTATCTGATCCCTACCACACAACAAAAGGGAAAACCGGTTGTTGTGTCCAAGGCGTCTGCACCTTTGGCTGCCAGAAACAGTACATGTACTTTGAAACAAGCCGCCTCAAGGTCAAGAGAAGAGTCACCAAGAAAATGTGTAAAGTCGTAGTTGAAGAAGTCCGAGCGGCAGCGGATGTCAAAACTAGTTAGCCCACGAGGGACTGTCGCAAAGGGCAATGCCTGCACCACGAGGGGCATCTGCAGATAGGGCAGCTTTACTCATGCCAAGCGGCTCGAGGCAAATTCACTACCAAGAGACCTTCGAGCTACCGAAGAGTGGCTTTCCCCTGGCCAACCAGGGGGGGGGGGGGGGGGATGTGCTCGCAATGGCGAAGCTGAGATCGAGGGGGCATCCGCCGGCTCATCCTATTGTAGAGGGTCAAAACGATTCCCTGTGCAAACCCATTGTTGCTCGCTTGGTGCAGGCCGACCATCGAGGGCGCCAGATTGGCGCTCATGTCCCTGACGATGATGACCACTGTAATGGGACGGGCACCACGTGCCAACCGAAAAGAACAAAGTGAACAACTTTAAGCACTTCAAATAACATTGAACTGAAAGAGATGCATGACACACGAGACGGAGTGGCAGAGTTTCACTCCAAGAGAGCATTAGCCCCAAACCTTGGTGCCCCTTTCGGTGTTTCTTTATATTGCTTCAATTGAGTACAACTCCCATGGCTCTGCTCTACATCTCCCGCGAGTAGTCTGCCAGAGTGAGAGCCCATGGGTCATATTAAAAGGCCCTTGGCCTCTAAAAGCAATTTACATGAAAAGCCTCTAGTTCTAAAAAGCATATGGTCTCAAAAGCACTAGCACCAAAAGCTGCCAGCGTGCTTCACGGAAATCCATACACCTACCACATCAGCACCTATAGCGTAAAACGTGGAATTCCGTACATCTGCCACATCATCAATCCAACGCAAATTGCGGGTGATCCATACAGTAGTGCCACGTCGTCACTTCTCCACGCAATTCTTCTGTGTGTGTGTGTGTGTGGATCTTGCTTTATTTTATCTGTAGATCCCTTGGGCCCCATTAGATGGGGTCGCATAAATCGGTGGAAACTCTTTAGCTGCTTCTGCTTCTTCTGTTGCTTCTTCTTAGGGTTTAGGCTCCTCAGTCGGGATTTGTAAGTTGGCTCTATTCTTTAGTGGCTTGACACGTCAGCAGTTTGTGACAGCCACGAACTTGCTGTCAGCCCTCATCTACCTGGGCACCTATCTTAGAAGAGGTACCCGCCTGTGCTCCCTATGGCTTTCCCTGTTGAGCCTGGCAACCTTGGTAGGCTCGGTTTGTGTCGAGGGTCGGGTCCTTCTCCGTGGACAGGCATTCGCAAGATGGCCCATCTATCTACAAATGAAACATTGGTTCGGGAGGCCCGAATACTCCACATTGTTTGATCTAACCACCACTCACCCGAGGTAGTAATGTACATGCTCCTATCATATACATGTTCTATCATTTATATACATTATCATATAGACATTGATGTGCATGCTTGTTGTATCCATATGTTCTGTCATTTATGTAGACGTGGCTATGCGTGTGTGCGTTGTCGATGATTTTATGCAAAAGCGAACCTTCTGAAGAGTATTCTTCAAGCAGGACTGGTGCTCTTCCATGGAAGCATGAAGAAAGTCATCAATATGGCTGCGAACGTCTTCGATGAAAGAGGCACCCTCTGATTTCTTCTTTCTGCAGGATGGTGGCGGAGTTTGCTTGGGATCTTCCATTGGCATAGAGTTTGCTAGGAATCTCATTGGCCTAGAATGGAGAGTAATCAGCTGCGAGCTCCAGTCGCAAGTTCGAAACCTATCGCGGATGTTTTTTTTTTTTGAGAGAGAAATTGTAGAGGAAGGAAAAAGTACATCTCAGTGGGGAAAGAGGAAGTCCCTCCCATCACCGATGTTGAAGTCGTACACCCACATAGAAGAGGGAGAGAGACTTGTCAAGGGGAGTTGGCCTAGCAGTAATGTGAGGAGCTTTAAGCGCGCCCACTATGGTTCAACCCCTATGACATGCGGGTGTGGGTGTGTGGGCGCATTACTGATATTGCCAAAAAAAAAAAAAAAAGAGGGAGAGAGACTTTCACATGGGCTAAGTGGCCATGTTTATTTGAGAGTACCTTGTACAATTGGCAATAGTTGATTTGTTACAGAAGCTCAACAAGCAAGGTTAGTGGGATTTATGATGGGAGACTGCATCTTGCAAGCCACGATTGACGTTGCACGAAGCACTAGTGTTAAATAGCATTGTCATAGCTGCAAAGAATCTCTCGAGGGAATTTAGCAAAGTTAAGTTGCTGTGATTTTTGATTGCCCTTGCTATCAAAAGAAAAGCTTGTGAAGCATGCAAAGTAATTGTGCTTTCTAGACAACCCTAGGTCTTTTGCAAAAGTTCAATGTGCAAGGGAGCCCCATTCAATCACAATAATTGTGATCAAGTGGCTCAATTCTCCCCAAATTAATTGATCTAGGAATCATGCCCTTTCTTTTGGCCTCACGATCGATTGCACTATGCATCCGATGACTTTTCAAACTTTTGATGAGGATTGTTCTACAATTTTGAAGAGAGAGTAGCACACACCAGATTTTGGTCTAAATTGGTGCTATATTCTTTGCAAGGAGTTGGTTGTTGTGTTTAATTAGCACACATAGTAGTAGTTATTTTTTTCTTGCATCTCTAAAGATAGGACAAGCTTCATTAGCAATATTGAATATTCCTTTTGTCGATACAATGCAAGTAGAATTTTGTGATGTCTTGACTCTATATGTATCTGAGACATCTCTAACAAGGAGATGATTTTTTACATAGCTACAAATGAAGAAGTCAAGTATTTGTAATATTAGTGCCATGCATGCACCATGATTATGTTTTCTTGACAAAGTCAATTTTATAATGGAATACCTTATGACAACATTTACCTTTTAGAGCACCCAATGAGCGCTTAACAAGATTTCTAAAACAACATTTACTCAATGTCATGATGGTAGGCAGTCTCTCAAGTAAGATCTTCATTTGGAGAAGGATCGATGTACAAGTTCTTCTTAACTTTCCATGAGATTATGAAAGTGATTGAAGTTTTGACAATTAGGTGCATGCCAGATGCACAAGAATATTTGGGCGTGTAAAAGAGGAATAAGAGAGATCGATCGAAAGATGCACCTTTTTCCCCCAAAAAAGTAGGTGGATGCTTTACACTTTTTGGACTTTCATAATTTCTACACAAAATCTCTAATTTAAATGGCCAAAAGAGGAGAAAATGTGCAAAAATATGCATTCATGGTCTAATAGTGCTGCTGCTATTTTTAAAGGTGCCTAGAGAATTCATTCTAGACTCCAAACATGAGTTTGGGGGATCAATACGGCATTACAATGAGTCTTGAATGTCTTCGAGAGTGTACTGGAAGGTTAACCAAAAGGGGGCAAATGGACATTAAGGCTTACCTTGATTACCAAGGTAGGAATGAGTGGCTAGGAGGTGGGAGAGGGGTCAAAGAAACGACATCTTGCTTGAGTGTGGGGTAAGCAACGTCCATCTTCCCTCAACCAGAACTTTATGCCAAAAAAATGGGGCTTTCTTACAAAGGATAGCATGCTTAGAGGCGGGGGTGGATCAGATTGTGCAAGGCTCACTTGTGATTAACTTTCTATATAGGTCGGCTCCTCTTACAACTCTTTTCTCCTACTCTCTCTATCATAAAATCTAAGATCTAACCAACCCAAATGATTTTCTCATATTAAACTGATCATTTAATGTGGGAGAATAAACGGGAACAAGGGTTAGAATATAGACATGTGCTTATGGATCCGTCTCAACATGGGGGCAAGGTTAAGGGGTCCATGTGAGAGATGGTATGTTAAAGAGCAATACTACTTAATGGAGAAGTGGAGAGCCTACACCAACATTCTTGGCTATGGAATGCAAATTCAACCAAGAGCCATGCTTCAATGCTTAAGCTTGCCATTTGCTTCATCTTCATTACTATGCTATTATGATATGCTAAGCAAGAAGAGTGATGATAAGAGAGGATCTATTTCTTTCTCCTATGAATGATTCTTCATCCGCTTCCCTACCCTCATTCCCCGCTAGCTCTCTGCACCTTCGAAGGTGTTTGAGGCCTTGGGACTGAGGCTTGGGATAGTTAATGCTTTTTGCAAAGTTTATGTTATGCTCGTGATGCACGAAGCTTTTCGTTTTCATTGCATCACCTAGGTCACAAGGAACACAAAGATTGTATTGTACCAAGTCACTCTTGATGGGAGAAGCTATAATACAAACCCTTTTGGAGGGGAGACCGGCTCCGAGTAAATCTGGTCCTCAACTATTGTCATGTTCTCTAATACTCTCTCTTGCAAAATTATTGTTCATGCCAAGTTAATTAAGTACTATGTTTATGTTGCTACCATCAATTAAGTTCACCCTCTATGTTCTCAAAGTAATCTCACAAAATGCTCACTCTAATTCTCTTAATTCTGCTAGTCTCAAAGTTCATAGGCCATTTCCATTACATTGGTATCAGAGCATTTGGTTTCTCTTTTTTTGCTTAAGAAGAGAGGTCCTTAAGTAGCCTATCAATGGTTGATTTTGTTAATTATATTAGGGTAAGTGGGACTGGGATGTATTATCAGTTTTGTTGAGCCCACTATGTGGGATATGGTGCAACCTCGGGAGATTTGGTCTTAATAATGGGGTCTTTTTAGACTTGCCTACGACTTTACCATTATTGAGCCATAAGAAGTCCGAAAGGAGCTAGCCCTCGACAATTCTGCAATATTAGACCCACTCCATTACTCTCTATAATTAACGAATTCGAGCCGTGGGTGTAGATACTTAAGTGCTGATTTTCAAAGGCTAAGAGGAGTAGCAACTAAGGTTTTGAATTTCCAAAGAATACACTAAGTAAACACATAAGTATAATTAGCATGGCTGAGAATGACCAAGAGAGTAGAATGAACATTGATAACTTTGATTTTGCACATGAAGATGCTAATGATGATGCCCCCATGCAATTATCTTGTTACTAGGTTGCAGCAAGCTATGGGTAACCCTGTTTTGCAAGCCAAAGTTACTCAACTACTTCATGCTTATGGGATTTCCTTTCCTCTCCAAGAGGAGAGAGAGCTTAGGAGGCCTCTTGATGAGGAACCCAAAAGAAGACTCTCTCAGATACGAGAGGAGGAATCCAAAGAATAAGAAAGAATAAATCCCTGAGTTCCTTTGAAGATGTGGCTCCATGAAGACGGCGGTCGTGACGATCGCCAACTCCTCCCGAGAGGAAACGGTCAACACACAGTCCTTCTCCTTGTCACTCCGAAAGGGAAGAGAGGAAACAAAGAAAGAAAAGGTCAAGAAAGAGGTCACACTCTTCTCCTTGTTCTTCTCCTTCCTCCTTTTCTGCCAAAAGCTATGGCTATTCTCCTAGAGAATACAAGAGGGGAGGACATCGCAAATCATACCCTGCATGGTGAAGGTCACAAAAGCTCAAGAAGTTCAAAGAGGGAGGAAAGAGTATTTCTTTTCTCACCTATGATGGCACCTTTGGTGCTACCAACAAAGTATTGGCCTTCATCCAGCAATTTGATGCGGCCTTTGGAGACGAGGACTTCACGGAGTCCTCCAAGTCACGCCATGTAACTATGCACTTTCAAAAAGCGGCTCGTCAATGGTGGGTTAGCCTTTGTGGCAACAGTGAAGCCCCAAAGACATGGAAATTCCTTGCAAGCGATGCAAAGAACAAAGTACTTACCCAATGGCCCGCAGTTTGAAGCTTCTCTCCCATGAATATATTCACAAATATGTGGATAAGTTTTGGGATTTACATCTCAAGGCTACTGTCTTCCAAAAGATATACTTCATCGAGCAAAAGAAACAATTTTGTGTGGGATTATCTAAAGAAATGACCGAGTATGTCAACTCCCAACCGCCTGGTTCTATCACCGAAGTAATCCACCACACCATGTTTGCTTCTGGCATCAATTTCCAACAAGGGGCTAGAAGGACTGTCAAGCCCATGTAAAACAAAGACAATAGTGATACAAAGGGGAAAACCAATGCCCAAAATTCTTCCCAAGGCAATTCCAATAACAAAAACAACAACAATTGGTCCAAGGAGAAGGGACTTTACAAAGATAAAAACAAACTCTCTCTTGAAGAGCTTGAAGCTTTTTGCAAGGACGATAAGTGTTTTAAGTGTGGGTAGCAAGGACATGACTATCGTTCTTACCCCGAGAGAAATGCCCACAGTGAGACTCCTAGAGCTTCCACCATCAAAGCTCCAAAAGAGGATGCTCATGGCAAAGGATCACCTTTCTCTTATGCTTGGGGAAAGGTAAGGGAACATGATGCCTTCATCTTGTTTGACCCTGGCTCTACTCACAACTTCGTATCAATGGAGTTGGCCACCAAGTTGGGCATTCAAGCTTTTGAGATGGGAGATATTGTAATTGCTGACACAGTTTTCAAGGGACACCAAGCCTCCATTACTCCCTTGATTGGGAAGTTGAGCTTTCATGTCCAAAGCTATGTCGACAAAGAAGACTTTTTCATCTTTCCTCTCCAACATGAGGATGCTATCCTAGGGGCACCATGGTTCAATCGAGTGGATACCAACATGAAGTTCCCTGAAAGGAGAATCTACTTCACCTACAGGGGAAAGAGCATGTATATAGATGCTAATGAGTTTGGTTGTACTATACCACTTGTAAATTCATCGGCTTTTGATAAGTCAATGAAAAGCTTGATTTCTATGTACATGATTTTTGTCAAAGAATCCACTAATGACGCTAACGTTTCATCAAATGTAATTGGTAGGAATCAAGAAGAGCTAGACTTGTCTAATTTTTTAAATGGATTCCAAGATGTGCTCATCAATGATATCCCTATGGACTTACCTCCAAAACGAGGGGATGATGACCATCGAATTGAGCTCCTACCACGAAGCTCACCGCCTAACAAGACTCCTTATCGAGTTTCCCAAGCTCAACAAAAGGAGATCATGAGGCAAGTACAAGAATTGGTAGAAAAAGGGATGGTGAGGCCTAGCGAGTCCTCTCCCTTTTGTTCTCTATTCCTTTTAGTGCAAAAAAAAGATGGTACATACCGTATGTGTGTGGATTGTCTAGCACTAAACCATATCACTATCAAAAAAAAAAAAAGTGTTCCTCGTATAGAAGATCTGTTTGATAAGCTATAAGGCTCTACCTACTTCAGTAGGATGGACCTTAAAAGTGGCTATCATCAAATAAGGATAGTGGATGAAGATATCCTAAAGACCACGTTTTGTACAATGTTTGGTCTTTAAGAATATCTAGTCATGGCACCAGCCACATTCAATCGTTTGATGGAGAAAATATTTAGACCCTACTACAAGTTCACGGGAGTGATCTTTGATGATATCAACATCTATTCCAAGTCCTTGGAGGAACACAAGAAACATCTCCAAGTGATTTTTCAAGCATTGAGGGAGAACAAGCCTTTTCTCAACCAAAAGAAAAGCGAATTTTTCCTTCAAGAGATTCAATACTTAGGTCATATTATCTCTCAATATGGTATCCCTACGGATCCATCAAAGTTAAAGGTAATAAAAGAATGGCCTAATCCAAGGAATCTACATGAGCTAAGAAGCTTTATTGGTATGTGTGCATACTATAGACGCTTTATAGCAAAGTTTTCTCAAATAGCAGGACCATTACATAGCTTAGCAAATAATAATGTTAAGTATTAATGGACTACTAAGGAGCAAAGTGCTTTTGACAAGCTCAAAAAGAAGCTTACCTCTCAACCAGTCCTCATGCTTCCGGATCTCTCAAAGCCATTTGAGGTCCAATGTGATGCTTGTGGTGATTGCCTTGGAGCAGTCTTGCTTCAAGAAGGACATGCCATAGCATATGAGAGCCGAAGGCTCAATACAAATGAACGGGTCTTGGGAATTTATGAAAAAGAGCTTTTAGCTATTCTACATGCCCTAGACACATGAAAGCACTATTTATTGGGGACCCATTCATTTTATGTATAGACCACCAAAGTCTCAAGTACTTCATGCCGCAAACCAAGCTTTCCGACAAACAAATGAGGTGGGTAAGTTTTCTTTCGCAATTTTATTTTATACTACTCACGTTGCTGGTAAGCACAATCAAGTGGCCGATGCACTTTCACGATGACCAAAAGTTAATGCAGTGTCTATAGCAACTCACAATGATCTATCTTCTATGATAGATGAGTATTCTATTGACCCTGGCTTTAAAGATCTAATGTCATCCCTTGCTTTGGGGAAGAAAGAGGAACCATTCACCTTGTAGGATGGTTATCGTCTCCACGGAAATAGGCTATGTGTTACCCACTCCCTTCGTGATAAAGTCATGTATGAATCCCATGCTCCTCCCTATGTGGGGCATAGAGACATTCAACCTACTCTTCCAGGAGTAGAGACGTACTTCTATTGGCCTACCATGAAAGTGGACATACAAGAGTATGTTTCAAAATGTGTGGTATGCCAAAAGACTAAGTATGATAGGGGGAAGCAACTTGGATTACTTTAGCCATTGCCAATCCCTAATTCACCACGGGAGAGTATATCCATGGATTTTATCTTTGGATTGCCCAAGTCTATCCATAGGATTACGTGAATATGGACAATAGTCGATAGGTTTAGCAAACAAGTACACTTTACTCCTGTCAAAAAGACCATTAAGGCACACCAAATGGCATATCTCATATTTTCAAACACCGTGGATTTCTAACATCTATCGTGTCAAATAGAGATCCTAGAATGACCAGTAATTTTTGGAAAGGTCTCTTTGAAAATCTAGGTACAAGACTGAATTTCTCTTCGGTCTATCACCCACAAACAGATGGCCAAAGTGAGATAGCTAATCTTTCGATACTCGATCTACTAAAGACTTATGTTCCAGAAGTAGATCAATACTCACAATGGGAGAAGTACTTACCCCTTGTAGAGTATCCGTACAATAATATTATCCATACTACTGTAGGAAAAGCACCTTTTGAGATCATAGAGGGAAGACCTAAAAGTCCCTTGCTACTTAAAGTACATGGGAAGATCTTCGTTGCTAATGAGCATAGTCGTGACCTACAAGAATCTTTTCAAAAGGTTAAGGAGGCTATATCCATCTCTCAAGAAAGGCAAAAAGCTAATGTTGACAAGAACATAAGGGCCTTAACGTTCAAAGAAAATGATTGGGTCTTACTTAAGTTTCCCAAGGCTTGATTGAGGCAAACGACGGGCAAAAATCCTACGGGCCATCAAAAGTATTATGCTAAATTATCAAAAAGATACTATGGTCCTTTTCAAATCTTGAAGCCAATCAATGACATGGGTTATCAACTCAAGTTGCCCAACCATTGGCTCATACACAATGCTTTGCATGTGAGCCTACTTCAGCCCTATAAAGGAGAGCCATTAAGAGAACCAATTATTGAAGACCCTCCAGAAATCAAAGACCAAGAAGAGGTGCTACAACCCAAAGCTATCCTTCAGCATGAAGACAAGGTACTATGACATGGTAAGATTATCTGACGGTATCTTGTTAATGGATGCAAGGAATACAGAATAAGGATAGTATGAACCTTGTCAATGCTTACAATGCTACACGAGAGTAAGCAAATCTAAATGCTTTCTAAATGAACAATGTTTTTGTCTTATAAGACTAATCCTCTTTTGTGCACAAATTTAAATAGCATGCCTGCTTAGAATCATGTTTGTGATGACGACGTCACTCAAACACCGAGTAGAATTTGTCACTCTACTTTGGGAGTATGATATGGACTAAAGAGAAGACATGCTTGCGGCAGCTATGTCTTCCAAGCACCAAATGGAATAGTCATCCATTCTGGAATGATGTCATAGGGTGAAAAGGGATCCTCTACCCGCTAAGAAACGTAGCCTTATGACTAAGACTTTATCTCTTCTACCTCATAGTCAAGGACAACTATGATTTCAAGAGAGAGGTAATGTCATAAGATCTAATATCTAACCAACCCAAATGATTTTTTCATGTTAAAATGATCATTTAATGTGGGAGAATAAACGGAACAAGGGTTAGAATATAGACATCTACTTATGGATCTGTCTCAACATGGGGCCAAGGTTAAAGGGGTCCAAATGAGAGATGGTATGCTAAAGAGAAATGCTACCTAATGGAGCTTAAAGACCTTAGGTCTAGCTTCATTAAAGACCTCCAAAAGTTAGTGTTAAAAAGTCCTTTGACCTTAGGCAAGCTAGGGCTGACCTTGAGGTGGGAATCCTACCCAAGCATGAGGTGCTTGTCGTGCTTGCTAATTAAGGTGCTTAAAGTGTTTGTGGGAACCTTGCCCAAGCTTGAGGTGTTTCTCATGCTTAAATGACTAAGGTTATTGAAGTGTTCAATTCAAACATAATCTCTCAAGAGGCATGACCCATTTTCATGCTTAAATGATGTTAACCACCGGTGTCCACTTCTAGTAGTCATGGGCCGGCGGGCTTGTCAGTCCAATAGGAAAAGGGTAAGACGCCAATGAGAGGTGCACTCTAACTGGAACATTCAAGGGTTAGTTGTCTAAGCATGGGTGCCCAAGTGTGAATGGGTGAGCTCATATAAAACTCACCTAAACCTAAAAATCACTCATTCTCTCATTTGTGCAATTGAAGAGTGCTCTTGCTTCATCTCCATCTTCTTCTTCATCTCCTTGTGTGTGTGTGTGTGTGTGTGTGCGTGAGAGAGAGAGAGAGAGAGAGTGAGTGTGATCGAGCATTGCAATGGTACGATGGCGGTGAGGCGGTTGAGCGCGGCACGACGGTAGCTCCCTCTTCTTCGCAGCAAGGAATCCTCCACGAAGGCGAGCGTATGGCGGTGAATGACACACCCTTGCTCTCTTGAGCTTGCTAGATTAGTCTATTTGTGTGCTTGCAGCCATTTGTGGTTCGCACACAGTGTACGGTAAGTCCCTTGCTTTGACACATGCGATAGATGCGCACATTTTCGGCACCGTTGCCATGGAAATGCCCTGCACTAAGCTCGAATAGCACTCTATGCTGCTTTGTGGTGCATTATGAAATGTAGGAAAGGTAGAGAAAGAAGGTGTGTGGCTTGTTGAGAAGGATTTGTGACCTTTCTTTTTGCTGCAGTATACTGTTTTTTGTTAATAAGGTGTTAGCTTTTTTGTTGTAAGGTATTGTGTTCCGTTGATAAGGTGTTAGCTTCAAGGTATTAGATCTATAATGTTAGATCTATAAGGTACATTAAGTACATATGTTAGTTAATTAGTTGTTGTATTGTGTTAGTGTGTAACAGTAGCTCTGTTAGTTGCAAGTAGATAGGTTAGGTGTGTGTGCGCGCGCGTAGCGCGACCGCGGCGACCTTATCCCAACAAATAAAATTTTTAAAGGTAGGACTGGGATCGGGAATATTCCCCAAGCCCAAGACGACGCTCAGGCTTAGGCCTCAATCACCCTTTAGAATTACGTATTTTAGCCTCACGCCTAAGTAAAAATCGACCCATTTGAAGACCAACAGAGCTTCGGGTAACCAAACGTTGTGCTGTAAAGCACGCCATGACCCCGGAGTGATACGCTCATTTTGAGCTATCACACACTCTAATCCCAAAACCGATCGTAAAAAGACATTTAAAAACATCAAAAAAGAGTGAAAAAAGGATGCAAAACGCCTAAAAAATCAAACGTTAACCTTTGAGGGTATTTGCCTATTTGTCGACGCTTGTAGGGTGCAAAAGGCACATGCATCTATGCTCTGGTCGTGTGCTAGAGGCCGAGAAACTAGCGAGCACTTTGACTTACATGCGTTCTCAATACCCACCTACCTTAGGTTCCGGGCCCTCGGTGGGGAGTCAAGGTAGTACGACCCAAGACCCAAACATAGCGGCTAGTGACTCTTCCTCTAACTACGACATCATGGAGGGTTACCGAATGCCTAATCCTGATAGCTCAAGCCAATACATGCATGCCATGAGCCCAAGGTCCGGGCCGAGCATGCTTAGCCGCTTGAAGGAAACCTTTAGTAGAGCCACGCGCTCCGATGCAAGAGGTTGAGCGATATATCATTACGGCTAGGGAAAAGGAAATCAAGAGCTTATGCAAGGCGGAGCAATGAAGAGAGTTAAAAGCGAAAGCCCCTATGTCAATATCCTTGCTAGGAGAGCAATCGAGTGCTCCTAATTAGCGACCACTAAGGGTCAACCCATAGAGAGCCACATTGCATCTAGTTCAAAAGATATCCCTAGCACCTCAATCCTAGATGGGGCGTTCCTAAATGAGAATTGGGAGTACAAACTACAAAACTCTAACCGACCTATACATAGGTCACACCTATCACGTGGGTTGGTTAGATGTCCTACAATCCACAACGGGTGCTACTAGTGTATAGGATCAACAACAAAGAGTTTGTGAGGTCATCTATAGGGTTATTGAGCTAAAGAGATAGAACAAGGGGATCCACATACCTTCAATGGGTCTCATGAGATTCTTGGATACAGGGAAGGCTAAACAACCAACCTTACCACAAATGGAGACTCCCTCGGTAAGTCCAGTGGATCCTCCATATGTTGTTTTGCCAAGGGTCTCGGTGCAATCTGTGCCCACAAGTGATAGCTTTACCTTTCCAAGTTTAGCTCATCTTTCTTTTGATGACACCACGGCTACCATGCCTACCCGAGTGATGTGCATGACAAAAAACACGCCATGGACCTCATTTGTTAGTAAAGCACCACTACATGGTAGCTCAATTCCTACAACAGTCCCTACAAGTGTGTATCAATTGTATGCACCAATGGGTCCTCATGCTCATGTAGCTCCTACCCCTCCCATTGTTTCAACAACCTATGCTCCACAACCACAACACCCAAGCTCTTATTTCAATGGGACCATACCGGCTAGCATTAGCATGTCACATCCGATGTGTGCTATGCCTAGGGCCACACATATGAGCTTTGGGCCACCACATGGCACAACACCGTACCAAACTTGGAACCCAAGGGCTTCTTATATGCCAAGCCCAATGCCAATACCTACTCCACATGTAGTCTCTGGAAAGCCTTCACCCACGGTGCCTGCTCACTTAGGTGACCTAGCAACATTTGCTCAAGCTATCGGTCAATCTATTGTTGAGAATATGCGTAACATGCCTAATAGAGAGCCTAGAAGCAAGGCAGTACAAATAGCCAAGCTCACACAGAAATTTAGTGGAGATGGGGATGTGAGAAAGCATATCGAAGTGTCTAAACAAATATGCGATTCTCTAGGAGAACACAATGACCTGCATATGAGTAATGCTTTAAGCCTAACCTTAGTGGGAAGGTTGGGGATTGGTATAAAACCCTAAGGGTGGAAGAAAAAATGATTTACCCTACTCTTAGGAGATTGTTCTTGAAAGAATACATACAAGAGGGAGTGCTTTGGGGTGTAGCCTCTCAGCTCCAGAGATCCCAATGAGAGGAAGGAGAGTCGATGAGAGACTTTATTAGTCACTTGAAGCATTTGAATTCTCGTTGTAATCCAAATGAGTGCTTCAATAATAATCAATTGCTTGATAGATTCATTAGGACATGAGGATATCTAAAATGGCTTAATCATTAGAGGTATCACCACTTGGGAAGTAGTCACCACCAATGCAATCCAATTGGAGGATAATTTAATGTTTCAAAGAGAAAGAGTGTTTGTTGAGCCTAAATCTACTAGTTCGCAAGCATCATGGCATCAGTCAATGACCCTAAGGCCTATTGCTAAGGAGCCAAAGATATCTGAGATGACTTTAGCAGATCTCACCAAGGCCATTCAAGAGAGTCTTAGAGATAGTCATGCTCTGCAAAACAATCATATGTGTCATAATAATCAATATCTAATTCTCCTAAATGATTTTCTCATGTTAAGCTGATCATTTAATATGGGGAAGTGCCAAGGGACAAAAAGCTAGAATATTGGTTAAGCTAACAGACTGGCCACAGTAGGGATCCAAAGGAGGGAAAATAGGGATCCAAAGGGGGGGCCATCTGCAAAAGAGCCATGTGCAACAATGGGCTAAAAAGACCCTAAGGTTCAGCCCATTAAGACTTCCAAAATGCTAAGGTTCCAAAATTCAAAGGTTATGTCCAAAGGTCAACCCTACGGGAATTGGATGCTTTGTGTGTGTTAAAAAAAAAGTCTTTGCATATCCCTACATGGGAGGGGGCGAGCCTTTCTTCTAGGGGATGAGAGAGAAAGCCACACACACACACACACACACACACACAAGCTCTCTTTACACAAAGGGAATGAGGGACACATGTCAGTTCCCTAGGCCAGATGCCCACAAGGTGTACCCAATTCCTATTGGATGGCCTTAGAGGTGGACCAATGAGAATTAGGCTAGAGTAAATCTAGTTTAATTAATTTAAAAACACTTAATAAAAGAACCAATGAGAATTAAGTCTCCTAGATGACTATTGGACAGTCTCCCAATGGGTCCAATGAGCATTCAATAGCCCAATGGCTTGCCTGATTCCTATTGGCCAAGAGGCAAAGGGGTCCAATGAGAGTTTAGTTTAATTATTAAATTACCTAAATCTCTCACAAAAGGGGAAAGGGGGACACATGTCAGAAGGCTATCACTTATGCTGCTTAATTGTGATAGGCTAGCCCTGGGGAGGTCCAATGGGGAGCTTGCAAGAGCAAATAGCAAGAGGGCTCGCCCAAGAGAGGGAGGGGGCTGATTTTTGCAAGGAATTATCACACTCACACTCACACGATCTCCTGTGTGAAGTAAAGAAGACTATCTCTTCCCAAGCTTTAATGGAGAGCTCATCACCTACTCCAAGATTGTGAGATAGAAGCCTACATCGACATACTCTTGGCATGTGGATGCAAATCCAACCAAGAGCCAAGCTTCAATGCATGCTCATCTCCTCTACCAAGCTAATTACTAAGCTAATCTATGCTAATATGAGTGATTATGTGAGGAGATGTACATCTTTCTCGTAAGATACTCCTTCTTCCTCTCAATCTACTCTCATACCCTGCTAGCTCTCATCATCTTCGAAGGTGTGTGAGGTCTTGGGTCTGAGAATGGGGATAATTAAAGTTGTGTTTGCTAAGTGTTTTGCTTAGTGCATGAAGCTTTCATCTTCATTGCACTAGGTAGTCTTGAAGGAACACAAAGAACTGTATTGTACAATGTCTCTCTTGATGGGAGAAACCATAATACAAAGCCTTTTGGAGGGGGACCGGCTCCATGCAAATCCGGTCCTCAACTGTTGTCAATAGCTTAATTTCTCTCTCTTTTGAAGTATTGTTGATGCTATCTAACTAGGTGTTATGCTTTTTGTTGCTCTCTCCACCCAAGCACTCTTGCGATTCTCATTAGGAATCTATTCTAATGAAATGCCCACTATGTTCATGCTAATTTCCGCTACACACAAGTTTTTAGGCCATTAAATGTTACATTGGTATCAGAGCACAAGGTTTCTCTTTTCTTGCTCAAGAAGGGAGGTCCTCAAGCTAGCTATAAATGGTTGGTATTATTAATTGCCTGTGAGTAAGTAGAATAGGGATTTTTTAGCCTTGCAGTGCGCCTGCCTTGGTGCAGTTAACGGGGCATCACCGTCGAGAGCTATGGTCTTAATAGTGGAGTCCTACGGGGCTTGCCTACGGCTTAACCACTATTGAGCTATTAGAAGCTTGACAGGAGCCGGTGTTGTTTTGGTGTTGAAAGACCCTCTCTTCTATTCCTTGCAATTAATGGTATTCGAGCCGCGGGTATAGTAGCTTGAGTGCTTTTTCTAAAGGGGTAAAGAGGAGTAGCAACTAGGGCTTGAAGTGCCAAAGTACACCTAAAAAGTTTACACCTAAAAGTTGTTAGAATGGCTGACAATAGTAAAGAGAGTGAAATTAATGTTGATAACTTTGATTTTGCTAATGAGCAAGCTACTAATGATGCTCCGATGCTTGTTAACTATCTTGTTTCTAGGCTTCAACAAGCCATGGGCAATCCATCTCTCCAAAGCGAAGTGCAACGGTAGCTCCGTGCTCACGAGATTCTCCCAGCTCATCACCATGACAAGAGAACACCTAGGAAGCCTCCTTGTGAGACTACCAAAAGAGGTCTCTCTCCGATTCGGGAAGAAGAAGAGAATCCGTACAAAGGGCTCAAGAATTTACTTCTTGATGATGCATCTCCTTCCCAAAGGAGAACTCAAGAGCCTCCACCGAAGGAACGAGAAAGAAGTGAGTCTCCCGCCACCTCGGCGGAGATGGCTCCACAAAGACGGCGGGCTAAACGCTCTCCATCACCACCAAAGCGGAGAAGACCATCACACTCTTCTCCACACCATAATTCAAAGAGGGATGATAAAAAGTAAGAGAAGAAAAAGGCGAGAAAGAGGACACCCTCTTCTCCATCTTCTTCATCCTCTTCCTCTTATGAAAGTGATGGTGAAGACAACGAAGATCAAGACAAGAAAAAGGCGAGAAAGAGGTCACCCTCTTCTCCACCTTCTTCAAATTCTTCACCTTCTGAAGAAAGTGATGGTGCAACCTTTGAACCATCAAAAAGAAGAGGCCATAGGAAATCCTATGCCGTATGGAAGAGGTCAAAGAGGGAAGAGCATCTCTTTCCTTACCTATGATGGCACCTTTGGTGCTATGGACAAAGTCTTGGCCTTTATCCAGCAATTCGATGCGGCGTTTGGAGATGAGGGCTTCACGGAGTCCTCTAAGCTATGCCATGTAGCTATGCACTTTCGAAAGTCTGCCAGGCAATGGTGGTCTAGCCTACTAGCCAACGGTGAAGCTCGAACATGGAAAGCTTTAAGAGCTTCCATTATGAAGCAGTTTTTGGCCACCGATGCCAAAGACAAATTACTCACCGAATGGCGAAGCTTAAAGCTCTCTCCCTATGAATCCATCCACAAATATGTAGACAAGTTTTGGGACCTACAACTCAAAGCCATTGTCTTCAAAAAGTTGACATTTGGAGAGCAAAAGCAACAATTTTGTGCGGGCTTAACCAAAGAAATGGCGGAGTATGTCAACTCCCAAAGTCCACGTACCATATCGGCGGTAATACACCATACTATGGTGGCCTCTCGAATCAATTTCCAAACGGGGGCTAAAAGAAATAATAAGCCCACGGAAAACAAGGGTTCCAACGAGCCTAAGGGGAAGGACAATGTCCAAAAGTTACCTAAGGGCAACTCCAACAAAGCTAAAGAGAAGGGAGTTTACAAAGGTAAGAAAAAAGTCTCTCCTGAAGAGCTTGAGCGTTATCGCAAGGTTAACCGGTGTTTCAAGTGCGGCGAACAAGCCCATGCGTACCACGCTTGTGCCCAAAAGAACAGCCGCCAAGATCCTCCTAGAGCTTCCTTGGTTGAAATCCAAGAGGAGGAGACTCACCAAACTCATCACAAAGGATCTCCTCTATGCCATGCTTGGGGAAAGGTAAGAGAACATGATGCTTTTATTCTCTTTGACCCTAGTTCTACTCACAATTTTATATCTATAGAGTTGGCCACCAAGCTAGGCATACAATCCTACAAGATGGGAGATGTCCTACCCGCAGACAGTACCTTCAAGGGGCAAGAAGCTTCAGTCACTCCCTTAATCGAGAAATTGAGGCTTCATGTCCAAAGCTACGTGGACAAAGAGGACTTCTTTATCTCTCCTCTCAAGCATGAGGATGTAATCCTAGGGGCACCATGGTTTGACCGCCTGGCTGCCGATGTTAAATTTCCTTTAAGGAGAATCTCCTTTAAGTTCAGGGAAAAAGACATGTATATAGATGCTAAGAAAATGGGTAACACTATCCCCATTGTACATACACCAGCTTTCAACAAGTCAATAAAGAGCTCTATTTCCGTGTACATGATTTTTGTTAAAGATTCTCAAAATGAACCTAATGCTTTAGCAAAAGAAAATAAAAGCAACCAAAAGGAATTAGAGTTATCCAATTTTCTCAAGGGGTTTCAAGATGTTTTTATTGACGACATCCCTTGTGAGCTACCTCCTAAACGAGGTAATGATGACCATGCAATTGAACTTCTTCCAGGAAGTTCACCGCCTAACAAACCTCCTTATAGAGTTTCTCAAGCTCAACAAGAGGAGATTATGCGGCCTAGCTCATCTCCATTTTGCTCACCGATGCTATTAGTGCAAAAGAAAGACGGCACATATCGTATGTGTGTCGACTATAGAGCACTAAATAGGATCATTATCAAGAATAGGTTTCCCGTTCCACGGGTAGAAGACCTATTTGATAAGCTACAAGGATCGACCTACTTCAGTAGGATTGACCTAAAAAGTGGCTATCATCAAATAAGGATAGTTGATGAAGACATTGTAAAGACCGCATTTCGCACCACATTTGGTCTTTATGAATACATTGTCATGCCTTTTGGCTTGACCAATGCACCAGCCACATTCAACCGCTTGATGGAGAAGCTGTTCAGGCCTCATCGAACCTTCACTGGAGTGTTCTTTGATGATATTATCATCTACTCTAATTCATTAGACGAACACAAGCAACACCTCCAGGTAATATTTCAAGTTTTAAGAGAGAATAAACTTTATGTTAATCGAAAGAAAAGTGGAATTTTCTTGCAAGAGATTTAGTACTTAGGTCACATTATCTCTCAAGATGACATCCAAATGGATCCATCAAAGTGAGAGGTAATAAAAGGATGGCCTAAACCAAGGAATCTTCATGAACTAAGAAGCTTTATAGGTATGTGTGCATACTATAGACGCTTCATAGAAAAGTTCTCACAAATTGCGGGACCATTACATGACCTAACAAAGAAAAGTGTTAGGTATACATGGTCTGCTAAGGAGAACAATGCTTTCGAAAAGCTTAAAGAAAAGCTTATCTCTCAACCTGTGCTTACACTACCGGATCTCTCAAAACCATTTGAGGTCCAATGTGATGCTTGTGGTGATTGCCTTGGAGCTATTTTGCTCCAAGAAGGGCACGCCATAGGCTATGAGAGTCGAAGGATCGACCCTATTGAGCAAGCTCTAGGCATATATGAAAAGGAACTCCTTGCAGTTCTACATGCCTTAGACTCATGGAAGCACTATTTATTGGGGACTCCTTTCATTCTGCGAACGGATCACCAAAGTCTTAAGTACTTCATGACGCAGACCAAGCTCTCCGATAAACAAATGAGGTGGGTAAATTTCCTTTCGCAATTTAATTTTCATATTGCTCACATTGCTGGCAAGCATAATCAAGTAGCTGATGCACTCTCAAGACGGTCGAGAGTGAATGCGGTTTCCATAGCAACTCACAATGATCTATCTTCAATGATAGATGAGTACGCTATTGATCCCGACTTTAGAGATGTGATTTCAGCCCTTGCATTAGGGAAGAAAGAAGAAACATTTACTTTACAAGATGGTTATCTTCTCTATGGCAATAGACTATGTGTTACTAACTCACTACGTGAGAAAGTAATGTATGAATCTCATGCTCCACCATATGCGAGGCATAAGAGGTATTCAGTCTACCTTAAAGGGAATTGAAACATATTTCTATTGACCTACCATGAAAGTTAACATACAAGAGTATGTTTCTAAATGTGTGGTATGCCAAAAGACAAAATTTGATAGAGGGAAGCAACTTGGATTGCTTCAACACTTGCCAATCCCTAATTCACCATGGGAGAGCATATCCATGGATTTATCTTTGGATTGCCTAAGTCTATCCATGTGAATACGGGAATATGGATGATAGTAGACAGGTTCAATAAACAAGCTCATTTTATACCTGTCAAAAAGACTATCAAAGCCCATCAAATGGGAACCCTCTTCATTTCACAAAGTTTCAAGTACCATGGCTTGCCAATGTCCATAGTGTCGGATAGAGATCCTAGAATGACCAGTAATTTCTGGAAGGGTCTCTTTGAGAATTTAGGGACAAGACTAAACTTCTCTTCGGCCTATCATCCACAAACGGATGGCCAAAGTGAAATAGCTAACCTAACCATTCTCGATCTACTAAAAGCCTATGTAACGGAAGTAGATCAAAGATCCCAATGGGAGAAGTACTTACCCTTAGTGGAGTATGCTTACAATAACATTGTACATACTTCCACGGGAAAAGCACCTTTCGAGGTAATTGAGGGAAGATCAAAAAGTCCCTTGCTACTTAAAGTACATGGGAAGATCTTCGCTGCAGATGAGTATAGCCAAGACCTACAAGAATCTTTTCAAAAGATTAAGGATGCTATCTCTATCTCACAGCAAAGACAAAAGGTTGCTGCTGACAAGCACAGAAGAGCCCAAGCCTTTAAAGAAAACGATTGGGTCTTGTTAAAGTTTCCCAAGGCTCGATTAAGGCACATGACGGGCAAGAATCCTACGGGACACCAAAAGTACTATGCTAAACTAGCAGAAAGGTACTATGGTCCCTTCCAGATTCTTAGGCCAATCAATGAGATGGCCTATCAACTCAAGTTGCCCAACCGTTGGCTCATACACAATGCTTTCCATGTGATCCTATTAAAGCCTTACAAAGGAGAGCCACCTCAAGAACCAACTATTGAAGACCCACCGGAGATCGAGAACCAAGAGGAGGTGCTGCAGCCCTAGTCCATTCTCCGACATGAAGACAAGGTACTAAGAGGCGGTAAGACTATCCGACGATATCTTATTAATTTTAAGAATTATCCTTTTGAAGATGCTAGATGGATGCAAGCCATACAATTAAAGGATAACCTAAACCTTGTCAATGCTTACAATGCTTCCCAACAGTAAGCAAATGTACAAAATGTTAAAATTGAACAAAGTTTTTTTTTGTCTTATAAGAGTCTCTATTTCTTTATTGTGCACAAAAATGAAGTAGTATGCATGCTTAGATCAAGTTTGCGGAGACGACGTCTCCCAAACACCAAGTAGAGCTTGTCACTCTACTATGGAAGATTGATAGGACTAATGTGTAGACATGCTTGCGGCAGCCTCAGGCTCTCAAGCGCCAAATGGACTAGTCATCCATTGTGGAATGATGTCGTAGGGCAACATAGGGATCCTCTACCCGCTAAGAAAAGGACTCATGAATATGCTTTATCTTCTCTACACCATAGTCGAGGACGACTATGATTTCAAGAGAGAGGTAATGTCATAATAATCAATATCTAATTCTCCTAAATGATTTTCTCATGTTAAACTGATCATTTAATATAGGGAAGTGCAAGGGGAGAAAAAGCTAGAATATTGGTTAAGCTAGCAGACCGGCCACAATAGGGATCCAAAGGAGGGAAAATAGGGATCCAAAAGGGGGGGCATCTGCAAAAGAGCCATGTGAAACAATGGGCTAAAAAGACCCTAAGGTTCAGCCCATTAAGACTTCCAAAATGCTAAGGTTCCAAAATTCTAAGGTTGTGTCCAAAGGTCAACAAAAGGGGAAATTGGATGCTTTGTGTGTGACCAAAAAAGTCTTTGTACATCCCTACTTGGGAGGGGGCGAGCCTTTCTTCTAGGGGATGAGAGAGAAAGTCACACACACACACACACACAGGCTCCCTTTACACAAAGGGAATTAGGGACACATGTCAGCTCCCTAGCCCAGATGCCCACAAGGTGTGCCCAATTCCTATTAGATGGCCTTGGAGGTGTGGACCAATGAGAATTAGGCTAGAGTAAATCTAGTTTAATTAATTTAAAAACACTTAATAAAAGAACCAATGAGAATTAAGTCCTCTAGAAGACTATTGGATAGTCTCCCAAGGGGTCCAATGAGCATTCAACAGCCCAATGGCTTACCTGATTCCCATTGGCCAGGAGGCAAAGGGGTCCAATGAGAGTTTAATTGAGTTTAATTGTCAAAAAGCCAACACTTATGCTGCTTAATAGTCATTGGCTTGACTTGGGGAGGGCCAATGAGGGTTGAGCAAGAGCAAATAGCAAGAGGGCTCGCCCAAGAGAGAGAGGGCGCTGATTTTTGCAAGGCATTATCACACACACACTCACACAATCTCATGTGTGAAGAAAGAGAAGACTATCTCTTCCCAAGCTTTAATGGAGAGCTCATCACCTACTCCAAGCTTGTGAGATAGAAGCCTACATCAACACACTCCTGGCTTGTGGATGCAAATCCAACCAAGAGCCAAGCTTCAATGCATGATCATCTCCTCTACCAAGCTAATTACTAAGCTAAGCTATGCTAATATGAGTGATTATGTGAGGAGATGTACATCTTTCTCGTAAGATACTCCTTCTTCCTCTCAATCTACTCTCATACCCTGCTAGCTCTCACCATCTTCGAAGGTGTGTGAGGTCTTGGGTCTGAGAACGGGGATAATTAAAGTTGTGTTTGCTAAGATTTTTGCTTAGTTCATGAAGCTTTCATCTTCATTGCACTAGCTAGTCTTGAAGGAACACAAAGAATTGTATTGTACAATGTCTCTCTTGATGGGAGAAACCATAATACAAAGCCTTTCGGAGGGGGGACCGGCTCCATGCAAATCTGGTCCTCAACTGTTGTCAATAGCTTAATTTCTCTCTCTTTTGAAGTATTGTTGATGCTATCTAACTAGGTGTTATGCTTTTTGTTGCTCTCTCCACCCAAGCACTCTTGTAGTTCTCATTAGGAATCTATTCTAATGAAATGCATCCACAATACTTTCAAAAGAGAGAGAAATTAAGCTATTGACAATAGTTGAGGACCGGATTTGCATGGAGCCGGTCCCCCCTACAAAAGGCTTTGTATTATGGTTTCTCCCATCAAGAGAGACATTGTACAATACAATTCTTTGTGTTCCTTCAAGACTACCTAGTGCAATGAAGATGAAAGCTTCATGCACTAAGCAAAACACTTAGCAAACACAACATCAATTATCCCCGTTCTCACACCCAAGACCTCACACACCTTCGAAGATGGTGAGAACTAGCAGGGTATGAGAGTAGATTGAGAGGAAGGAGTATCTTACGAGAAAGATGTACATCTCCTCACATAATCACTCATATTAGCATAGCTTAGCTTAGTAATTAGCATGGTAGAGGAGATGAGCATGCATTGAAGCTTGGCTCTTGGTTGGATTTGCATCCACATGCCAAGAGTGTGTTGATGTAGGCTTCTATCTCACAATCTTGGAGTAGGTGATGAGCTCTCCATTAAAGCTTGGGAAGAGATAGTCTTCTCTTTCTTCACACATGAGATTGTGTGAGTGTGTGTGTGATAATGCCTTGCAAAAATCAGAGCCCTCTTGCTATTTACTCTTGCAGGCTCCCCATTGGACCTCCCTAGGGCTAGCCTATCACAATTAAGTAGCATAAGTGATAGCCTTCTGACATGTGTCCCCCTTTCCCCTTTTGTGAGAGCTTTAGGTAATTTAATAATTATACTAAACTCTCATTGGACCCCTTTGCCTCCTGGCCAATGGGAATCAGGCAAGCCATTGGGCTCCTGAATGCTCATTGGACCCCTTGGGAGACTGTCCAATAGTCTTCTAGGAGACTTAATTCTCATTGGTTCTTTTATTAAGTGTTTTTAAATTATTTAAACTAGATTTACTCTAGCCTAATTCTCATTGGTCCACCTCCAAGGCCATCCAATAGGAATTGGGCACACCTTGTGGGCATCTGGCCTAGGGAGCTTACATGTGCCCCTCATTTCCTTTGTGTAAAGGGAGCTTGTGTGTGTGTGTGTGGATTTCTCTCTCATCCCCTACTCCCAAGGCTCGCCCCCTCCTATGTAGGGATTTGAAAAGACTTTTTGGTCACACACAAAGCATCCAATTTCCCTAGGGTTGACCTCTGGACACAACCTTTGAATTTTGGAACCTTAGCATTTTGGAAGTCTTAATGGGCTGAACCTTAGGGTCTTTTTAGCCCATTGTTGCACATGGCTCTTTTGCAGATGGCCCCCCTTTGGATCCCTATTTTCCCTCCTTTGGATCCCTACTGTGGCCGGTCTGCTCTTAACCAATATTCTAGCTTTTTCTCCCCTAGCACTTTCCCACATTAAATGATTTGTTTAATATGAGAAAATCATTTAGGAGAAATAGATATTGATTATTATGACATTACCTCTCTCTTGAAATCATAGTCATCCTTGACTATTGTGTAGAGAAGATAAAGCATATTCATGAGTCTTTTTCTTAGCGGGTAGAGGATCCCTATGTTACCCTAAGACATCATTCCACAATGGATGACTAGTCCATTTGGACCTTGAGAGCCTGAGGCTGCCACAAGCATGTCTGCACATTAGTCCTATCAATCTTCCATAGTAGAGTGACAAGCTCTACTTGGTGTTTGGGAGACGTCGTCTCGAGAAACTTGATCTAAGCATGCATACTACTTCATTTTTGTGCCCAAACACCAAGTAGAGCTTGTCACTCTACTATGGAAGACTGATAGAACTAATGTGCAGACATGCTTGCGGCAGCCTCAGGCTCTCAAGCGCCAAATGGACTAGTCATCCATTGTGGAATGATGTCGTAGGGTAACATAGGGATCCTCTACCCACTAAGAAAAGGACTCATGAATATGCTTTATCTTCTCTACACCATAGTCAAGGACGACTATGATTTCAAGAGAGAGGTAATGTCATAATAATCAATATTTAATTCTCCTAAATTATTTTCTCGTGTTAAACTGATCATTTAATATGGGGAAGTGCCAGGGGACAAAAAGCTAGAATATTGGTTAAGCTAGTAGACCGGCCATAGTAGGGATCCAAAGGAGGGAAAATAGGGATCCAAAGGGGGGGCCATCTGCAAAAGAGCCATGTGCAACAATGGGCTAAAAAGACTCTAAGGTTCAGCCCATTAAGACTTCCAAAATGCTAAGGTTCCAAAATTCAAAGGTTATGTCCAAAGGTCAACCCTAGGGGAATTGGATGCTTTGTGTGTGTAAAAAAAAAGTCTTTGCATATCCCTACATGGGAGGGGGCGAGCCTTTCCTCTAGGGGATGAGAGAGAAAGCCACACACACACACACACACACACACACACACACACACACACACACACACACAAGCTCCCTTTACACAAAGGGAATGAGGGACACAGGTCAGCTCCCTAGGCCAGATGCCCACAAGGTGTACCCAATTCCTATTGGATGGCCTTAGAGGTGGACCAATGAGAATTAGGCTAGATTAAATCTAGTTTAATTAATTTAAAAACACTTAATAAAAGAACCAATGAGAATTAAGTCTCCTAGATGACTATTGGACAGTCTCCCAAGGGGTCCAATGATCATTTAGCAGCCCAATGGCTTGCCTGATTCCTATTGGCCGGGAGGCAAAGGGGTCCAATGAGAGTTTAGTTTAATTATTAAATTACCTAAAGCTCTCACAAAAGGGGAAAGGGGGACACATGTCAGAAGGCTATCACTTATGCTGCTTAATTGTGATAGGCTAGCCCTAGGGAGGTCCAATGGGGAGCCTGCAAGAGCAAATAGCAATTGGGCTCACCCAAGAGAGGGAGGGGGCTGATTTTTGCAAGGAATTATCACACTCACACTCACACGATCTCCTGTGTGAAGTAAAGAAGATTATCTCTTCCCAAACTTTAATGGAGAGCTCATCACCTACTCCAAGATTGTGAGATAGAAGCCTACATCGACATACTCTTGGCATGTGGATGCAAATCCAACCAAGAGCCAAGCTTCAATGCATGCTCATCTCCTCTACCAAGCTAATTACTAAGCTAAGCTATGCTAATATGAGTGATTATGTGAGGAGATGTACATCTTTCTCGTAAGATACTCCTTCTTCCTCTCAATCTACTCTCATACCCTGTTAGCTCTCACCATCTTCGAAGGTGTGTGAGGTCTTGGGTCTGAGAACGGGGATAATTAAAGTTGTGTTTGCTAAGTGTTTTGCTTAGTGCATGAAGCTTTCATCTTCATTGCACTAGGTAGTCTTGAAGGAACACAAAGAATTGTATTGTACAATGTCTCTCTTGATGGGAGAAACCATAATACAAAGCCTTTTGGAGGGGGGACCGGCTCCATGCAAATCCGGTCCTCAACTGTTGTCAATAGCTTAATTTCTCTCTCTTTTGAAGTATTGTTGATGCTATCTAACTAGGTGTTATGCTTTTTGTTGCTCTCTCCACCCAAGCACTCTTGCAATTCTCATTAGGAATCTATTCTAATGAAATGCCCACTATGTTCATGCTAATTTCCGCTACACACAAGTTTTTAGGCCATTAAATGTTACAATATGTATCCAAGAAGGGAGAAACAATGGTGCTCCGTATGCTATGGTTTGCATAGTACCTATGAATGCCCTACTTTTAGAGTAAAATTCAATGGGAATTGCAATGCTTGTGGGAGGTATGGTCATCAAGCTAAGGATTGCATAGTGTTTAAGTGCGCGATGGCCAATAGACCAACCTTAGCATGGACAAACATACCTCGAGTGCCTGCATTGATTCCAGCCCTACCTATTGAACAAACATCAGAACACATGGTCCCTGGGGCCCAACATGTTGTTCAAACAACACCTTGCCACCTCCAGTGCTAGGATCGCAACCACCACATCCGAGAATCACGTCTGTTAATCAAGTGGGTTGTGAGTCATCTATTGCTTTTTTGGAAGGCTGTGAGGAAGATATAGACCCTAATATTGCCTATGGGATTGATGCGCTTGAAGAAAGTCCACAATACTACATGGAGGACTATTGGGGACATGTCAAACATGTCTATCAAGTAGTTTCTCTTGCTGCAAGAGGCCAAAATAACAATTACACTTTTAAGATACCACCTCTTCAATGCTATGAGTGTGGAGGTCCACATCGTGTGGCCGAATGTCCTATTAGGCTACAAAAGAATGCCACACTAATGCAAACCAATCAATCAAGCACGTCTACAATGCCAATACTCTTGTGTAATTCATGTGGCATAGATCATTTGATTGCTCATTGTCCGAATAATCCAAATGCGCCGAAGATCACGCCATTAAACTTGATTAAGGTTACCGAGGAGCCATCACAAAGTACACATGCGGTACCAATAAACATACTCACACGATCAATGCTCCAAAAACAAAGTTATATTCTTGAAGAAAGAGACACGACATCGATTTCCCAATCTCAGAAGAAGAAGAAAACACAAAGGAAGAGATCACAAAAAGCGGCGAAGTCAGACCCCAGTTCAAAGACCAACATAGGGACTGGTGACGACCCCGTATATATGAACGATAGTGAAGAGGATTCTGATTCAGGTGAAACCCTGGAGATCAAAACGACCACTAGGAAAGAAACCAGTGTAAGGAAGATCGTCATGAGCCACAATGGCCAAGATCCAAGAAGAAGATAGGAACTTATCCAAACCCTTCAGAGGAGATCGAGCGAGTCAAGCAATTAAGGAGTTTGGTAGAAGATACCCAAAGGGATTTAGAACCAGCACCTAGGTAGATTCAGATTACAGACACATTGTTCCCTACACAACAACAACCTCACAAACTCCATAGACATGTAGCATACCTAGTGTCATCCAAGAATAAAGTGACTTAAAGTCATGGGAAAGTGGGTGTAATCACTTCTTGCTGGAAAGAATGTTTACAAAGGGACTACCTGACCCTATCAAAGAAATAGAGATCCCATCTTTCCCATGTCAAGGGACTGAAGCCCAAAAGTTGCCGTTAAATATTGCCAAATTGATGGATTTCATGGCTTTAGAAGTTAGAACCACCATCATGTCCAAACTATATAGAGACCCTGAGCTATTCTTAGCTCTTCTAGCTTTCCTCAGTGGAGAATTGAAGGTCGGCGGGCTACCACAATTTTCACAGACGGATGGAGCTAGGGAGATGCCAATAGAGGAGGAACACTTAGATCCACAACCCAACCTAGATGAGAACCTTGCTGTAGAAATACATGTTAACAAGTTGGGACAATACTTTGAGGGCGATGAATCCAATGCAACCATACCAATCAACACTACCAAGGGATTAATTGTGAAGGGAATCCTTCATGGTGGTGCTAGGGTTAGCATTGTGACTAAAAATTGCTGGGAAACTATGGGAAGACCTCACTTTGGGACCACAACCATAGTAGTAAAGATGGCCAATGGGTCTATTTTTAAACCTATTGGGATGCTAGAAGATCTCAAGATCAAGATCTTTGGACATAAAATAAGAAATACCTTCATTGTTTTGGATTTCTCCAAGCACACTATGGCATCTGAAATGATCTTAGGACGTCCTTTCATGAGGGAAGCAAAAATGGTGCATGATTGGTCTAAAAACCATGTCTCCTTACAGTTCCAAGATTCTGTCATTCGAGTGGATCTTGTAACTGGTCGACCACATCCTCTAAGAAACAAGTTTATAATTGATCATAGATCTAACACAACAGTTCACTCGACCCCATTGTAGTATTGTTACACATGTAAAGTGGAAACTGATGTTGGGGAAGATTCTCCTTATATAGATGTACTACGTGGGATGACTGAGCCGAAAAATGTGGATTGGGTCCACTTAGCAGCAACCATAGACACTTGGGGAAATAGGGGGACGACTTGGGTAACACCTGAGGGGGATAAAATTACACCACTCATACCCTTAAATATATTAGAAGCAATGCATATAGCTTCTGATGACCTACGATGAAGGTTTGACTGACATTGGAACCAGTAGCACCTCACAAGACTATAGCCCACACGATTTGGGGTCAGAATCATCAATTGAAATTGACTCTGAGGATGAAGAATCTGAGTTAATCTTAGTGCAAATGTGGGAAAAAACCATTCAGGGTCCAGTGGTACCCTAGATGACAATCTATCCAAGGGAGCAAAAGACACAAGTAGCGATTCATCTAGTGACCTTCACTAGAGATCGATCGTAATCAAAAATTAGACAAGAAGAGTAAGAGATATAAGAGACGACGAAATCGAGAAAATGTGTGTACTAGAATAAATGAAAAGAAATCTACTGCAGAGGCCAACCTTGGAGTTACACATGCATTCCACGTTGAAACAGAGGATGATTGATTGGACTCTGACACACCTCTACGATACCCTATTTAACTAAATAGCGTGTATGGAAAAGTGCTATATAATGCCTTATTGGACACGGGTGCTAAGTATAATCTGCTATCATATGGGGTGTGGTGTCAATTAGGGAAGCCACCTCTATCTCAAAGTATTATCCAAGTCAAAGGTGTCAACAACAAAAAAACTACGGTTTTTGGAATCTAGCACACTTTTGTCAGTTATTATGACAATGGGATTGTAGTTCAAGACCTTTTGGTCATGCCTACTGGAACGATGGGGGGTAATATAAACCTAGGATGCACGTGGATGATAGCCACCAAATGCACTATTGGTTAGGGGACTGGGGGTGTCACAATGCAGAACCCAACTCTTACCCCTGCCACTCAACCCATAGTCCCTGAGATATTGCCTCTTAAGGAAATAAAACCCAAAACATTGCATGTCCAAGAGGTTGAACCATATGTCCCCATAGCCCAACTCTCTAGAGCTTCAACTGTTGTAGTTGAAATAAAGCTTGAGATACACAAGACCCATAATATTATAACAAAGAAAACATACAAGTGGGTCCCTAAAGCTACTTTAGCGACCATAGCTAGTGCTCAAAGACAGGACCCTGGTAAGAGATGTCCCACTCGTCCCAAGAAATGTAAAGAAATGTTGTGTTGGATTCCTAAAAAAAGCACAAGGCTACCATGAAGGAAATGATCAAATTCAGGTGCCAAAACGTAAATTGTGCTCTTACGTGTCACCTGGCCCATGTGAGCCCAATTCTGTAGCTCCAAAATGAATTGATGAATGCGGAAAGAAAAAAATCATGGAATGCTACACACCCTCTCCAACGCTAGTTTGGGTATCGAAGAAAGAACGAATTGTTCCACCTAACATAGGAGCTGGGAATTCAAATGAAGCTTCTTGCTCTTCATATAGTTCCTATACAAAAATAGAAGCTTCAACACAACCTCCACCTACCAGTGTACATATCCATACAAACAAGAAAGATTTTGCACCTCCCATTGTAAGTTTACCACCTACAACAACGTTGCAAATAAAATCATGGGAGAGTACCTTACCACCCTTGCAACTAGATGAAATGCATAGGGCGTCAAAAACTATTGGTTAAAGAATTCACCCATAACAACTTGGAACAATTAATTTCAAAAGGTGACGACATCATTCCAAAAGGTATGATCTACCCAAGGAAGGGGGGAGTGTTTGCAGAGATCCATCATCCACTTGCTTCCCTCTCAACCTTCCTCCCTGACCTCTCAATCTCCCAATCTTAGGGGATGTATATATAAATCCTTATACTCACAAAAAACAAAAATAAGAAAGTAAAATAGCAAGAGTCACCAAACAAATATCAACCCTACGAGTAACAATTCAAAACGCTCAAATCTGATGTTTCTAGCTCAAGATATAGCATTTTAAATCCTAGGGCATCAAGAGCCCATGATCAAGAAAATAGAGGCCCAAGAGACCCCTCATGGGCCTCTATTCGCTCGGTTATGACCCCTTCATTGTCTTAAATAGTACATATCAATCTGTGGAACGCGTCTAACCTCACTATCCTATCTTATTGCAGTATTAGCGAGAACCACGATTAAATTGTCAATCCATGGGATGAAGCTGACTTGACTAGTACATAGAGGCTACAAGAGGGTGTCAATCTCTCGGAAAACAAACAAAAACTTGCATCTAACTCAAGCTACAGTCAAGTGATAGAAATCACTAAAAGCCAATCGCTCATCGGCAAACAAATCACATTCGTTGCAGCATCAAATGACATCCAAAGGTAATGAAACTTTTAGGAAATGTTTATAAGACCTAAGCACACATGCTTATGGTCTCAAATCCCACTTTAGGTCAAGTGCCAAAATCGCGATTATTAACAGCATTGGATTTTTGACCTAGTCATTTCCGACCCAGAATGCATCTAACTACTTAGCAATGATGCCCCAATACCCCGCCTATGCTTAGTTTTTTATTTGAAAGTGTAAATTCCTAGTTATGATGAAATTAGGCCACGGGTTGGCGACGCCAAAAGCTATGAAATACCGTGATGTGTTTATGTGAATGCGTAGAGCTCTTACCTGCGGTTGCAATGCAGCAAATGCGACTGCAATGTGACAATCGGGGAGGGAGTAGGAAGCACGAGAAGGAGAGAGATGAGCGTCATTAGCTCACGTTGTGTATTTCATTATCTAAAACTTAATAATAACTTACAAAAATTGGCTTTTATACCTTAGCGAAGGTTTTTGGTGGTCAAAATTAATAATCTAGGAGTTCTACCAAAGATGGGTAATGACAGGTTGATACAATCTGGAAGCTTGTAGCCCCGGCTCATCAATTACAAGGTTTATCCAAAAAAAAATAGGAGTTACAATATTTTCAATTTATCAAAATAATAAGTGTTTTTACAATGAGAACTCCGAAAAATGGTATCCGTGGTATCTGTATTAGCTTGTTGCTATTATTCCCCCCCTCCTCGCTTGTGTTGTCCCTTGACACAGCTTTATGGGTTGAAGTAGTCTTCGGGCTGGTGGCTGGCGAGGAGGTCTTAAGCGCTGTTAGAGCCTTTTGATATCTGATTTTCCGTCCCTTATCTGGCGCTTGCAAGAACTACATAGTTACTCTCTTTTTTAGCTCCACTGTTGAGTAGCCTACAAACCTTGAGGTCAGGTTGTTGATCAATGGCGCAAATATATTTGTCCGTCAAGTGAAGAATCCCGTCTAGAACGCTTCCTCAAATGCCAGCATATTGTGAGAAGGTAGAAACATGCATCTGGCGTAGAAGTCATAGAGAACTTCTTCGGAAGGTTGGCCACTGAGATCATAGCACAAACCTTTGTTACCCTCGAGGAGTGACATCCAATGCGCGCATGCTTGCTCTGGCTCATTGAACACTTCAATGCATGTGAGCAGCATTCGGCAGATTTTTTATAGCATACCACATGACAAATTTGGTAGACTTTTAAAGAATGACATGGCACCCTTTAGGGTTTTCACCATGTATTCTTCACCGCTAGTCCCTTTTCTAGAGCGGGCAATCTGGAGTAATTCAACCAAGTTGGCCGCTTCTTTAGTAGTGCCTCATGTGCTATCCAGGTCCTTACTCTTGGTACATGACAGAAGGTGGGATGCTTTTGTAGGGCCGTAGGTGCTCTCATGAACAAAATCAAGTACCTTGGGTTCTTGTTTAGCCAGCTCAACCTCCACTTCGGGTGGTCTGTATCTGCGCCCTCGACTTGCATGTCTCTGTAGAGTCTTTCTTTTACTTATAGCAACTCAACTTTAATTAGAGGGTAGGGCAAGGATTGCTGGTGCCATTGCGCATTTATTTGATTGGGAGTGAGTTGTGTGACATTGATGGAATGAAGTACTCTCAATTCTCAATCCATTGCTTCCTTCCATTGCTCATCTACCTCTTGTGTAACTTTTTCCTTTAGTGCATCTTCTTCAGCCTTTGAGAGTTGGACCATGGGCACTGTGTCTGCTTCGGTAATTGGCACTTGAAATTCTTCCTCACCGCTTAGCTCTACTATTGACTGTGTCTCCATGTCAGCAAATGATACTGAGGGGATTTCTATATGAGGTGGCTCCGAAGTGCCTGCCTCTTCTTGCGTTTTTGTTCTTCCCTCTCTTAGTAGCTGGTTGACTCGTTTGAGTTCAGCTATCTCCTCTAGCAGCTCGTCTTCTCTTTGGACCCATCAAGGCCTGGTCTCTGCGCTGAGACTGCTCTAATTTCAGCTCCAGGTCGAGGTCTTTGTTTTTCTTTTCTAACGCCTTGTAGACCTCGTCTATTCCCTTGATCGAGGCGACGGCTGGATTTTCTCGTATTTGCCGCAAGAATATAGCCTGTTATTGATTCTTTGTTCTAAGTACTGTAGAGAAGCATTGGCCACATCTAACTGTACTTGGATCTTTTGAGTTGATAGAGTAGTAGTTAGAAGTTCATTTGTCACTTCCGTCAGCTGATCATCCTTGGCTTTGCATGCATTTGACGGTTTGGTAAGCAACTCACCCAGTTCTTCCATTTCTTTCTGTTGCTTGTCTCTTGCGAGCTGATGTTGTTCAGCTTCCGCTCTTAACTCCTACACTTGCCTCTAGAGATCGGTGATGACATGAAGTCTGTCATCTAACTCCCCTTGGAGTGCGTCAATCACCATCTCTAACTCTTTGGTTCGTGTGCTATGGCCAAGTGCTACTGAGCGAAGTCTTTCTGTTATCTCTTGCATTTGCTTAGCATATTCGTTCACTTGTAGGATGACTTCATCATTCGATTGCCAGTCTTCACTTTGTGTTAATTGCCCAGATGTTTCTACAGATCCTTTTACCTCTGGTTGCGTCATGGCTGTTGGTTAATGTTGTTGCCCTTGTGTCAGCTGATCTTTTCCTTTTGAGGTAGAGAGTTGTATAACAGCCTTATCTTGCTGTGTTGAGGTAGAGGGTGTTTCCTCGGCCTCTTTTTCTCTTGTGTGCTCAACTTTTGCGGAGTCCTCTTCTGGTGTAGGAATGGCTGCGTTTTCTGTCTCTGGCTCTTTTGCTATTTGCTTCTCTTGATTAGAGACATCTGCTTGTTGTGCTGTTTCCGCTGCTTCTTGCTATTCAGCTTCTTGTGTAGCTTCAACTGTTTTTTCCTATTCAGCTTCTACTTCTTTCGTTGGATCACTTGTTGTGTCTTTAACTGGTGATGGTGATGGGCTCAGCATTGGTTGATCTTGGTGTTCAGAGACAGGAGAAGAGATGCGGGGAGACACATCACCTTGGGCATGTTGTGATTCTCCTTGTGCAGTGGTTTCCTCTGCTCTCTTTTGCCGTTCTTCCTCTTCTTTCGCTTTTCTTGCCGCTTCTTCAACTTCTTTCAGCTTTAAAGCTTCTACTTCTTGGTACATCCATTCCAATACTTCACTGGGTTCTTCAGCCTACTTCCTGGTGTGATGCTTGGTTCTTGGTCCCTTAAGCCCACTAGGCACCCACTTTTTCGGGTCCTTTCCTTGTGCTTGGCAACTGCATTGATACGTGTGTTTCTCTCTTTCAAATCGGGCTTGCTTTTGCACATGCTCTTCTTGGTGTGCTGCCACGGATTTTCTCTTCATTTCCTCCCTTCGTGCTCTCTTTTCTTTATTATCCAAGCTTTCACTGTTATGCCTTTCTGACGAGCTTTCAGCAGACTCTTCATCAGATTTGTAGAATCTCTTGGCCGATCTTGTAGCTCGAGGAGATGGTTGAGCTGACACTATCCAAGTTTTTTGATTTGGGGCTGGTGGTAGGTTATCGGCCATGCCGATGGCATGGTATGCAATTCTTGTCAACACCTTTGGTGCACCCAGGTATGTAATCTTTCCTTCTTTCCTTATTCCTTTCAAAGTGGTCAAGACATATTGAGCATGGTCAATCGGTTGCCTGGTTGTTGACTTGAGGACTTGCGTGAAGGTGGTGGAAATCGCATGGTTTGGTGTTGTATACCTTGGTGGCCTCTTAGCCAAGAAATGTAAATGATGGTGGTATAACCTTGCTGGCTCTTCAACCTGCTTGTGAATAAGGTCCACAAAGGTGGTCGCGGCGGTTTCTTTTGTGAAAGTTTCGGCCGTCTTCCTATCCCTTGCCCTCATTGTCATTCCTTCTGTGGGCAATTTGAGTGCCTCTGCCACTCTTTCCTTGGTGATCACCACTTCAACTTTGTTCCCTTGTGGGTCAGAAATCTACGCAGTTCCATCTTCCTTGATCGTGGACAAAAGCTCGTAAGCTTTTTGGAAGTCCACTCCGCATGGCTCAGCAAATCATCAACATAAAGAACCACAATGAGAAGTACATCACCCTCACGCTTTACATACAATGTGCTTTCTGTTGGACTGTTACGAAAGCCTCGTTTAACCAAATGAGTGTCAGCTTTCTCATACCAAGCACGAGGAGATTGCTTCAACCCATACAAAGCCTTCTTACATCTACACTTTGTCCTCTTGTCCTTTTAAGACAAAACCACGAGGCTGCGCTACATAAACTTCCTCAAATATGTCACCATTCAAGAAAGCAGTAACAATGTTTGATTGATGTACATGGGCCAACCAAAATGAGCTGCCAATGCACATAGAAAACGCATAGTAGTCATACGACAAGTAGGAGCAAAAGTCTCTTCATAATCTATGCCTTTTTGCTGTGCATAACCTTTTGCAACAAGTCGAGCCTTATGGCGATCGATCTCACCATTCGGCTTGCGTTTCAACTTGTAAACCCACTTCGTACCAATGGCCTTTTTGCCAGGAGGCAAATCACATAAAGTCCATGTGTCATTTTCTATAAGTGCATCATATTCTGATTGCATGGCAGCCATCCAATTTTTTGAATTCTGTGCTTCATCAAAAGTCAGAGGCTCCTCAACGTCATGTAAGCTAGACACAGCCAAAGCATAACAATCTGATGCATAAGATGCATGGCGAGAGCCTGAACGAGTACGACTAGACAAAGGTGCATCCAATTTACTGTCACGCAAAGTGTGCACCAGCCATTTTGGCATACCTCTAGCTTGTTAATTTTCATCCCTTTCCTCATCAAGTACATCATGTACATCTGCATCAGTAATAGGCTGATCTAAAACATTTTCAGAAACCCCCATAGGCTGTACATTTGCCTCATTGGAACTTACATTCGTATTTCCACCATTGAAAAGAGGCAACAAAGTGTCATAAATGTCCTCTGAGCTTACATTACTGTCTCTAGTACATGACAGCAAGGGCTGAACAGAATCTTCCACAAACACTACATCCCAAGAAACCAGAATACGTTTTGTTTGCGGATGATACAACCTGTAACCTTTGCTTTCAGCACTATAACCAACAAGAACAGTCTGCACAAGGAAACTGTCTGAAATGACTTCACCTGCAGAAATAAGCTGCTCATTGATATCCTTGACACTAGCAAGGAAAGTGTCCATATCATCTTCCTCATGCATAATCTTCGACTCCAGCTCTTTACGTAGCAAAGCAATTTTAGCCTCATTGCGGCTTGCATAAAGACCTGCTAAAATATCCCAAGCCTGTTTTGCGGATTTTGCTGAGCGGATGTGAGGAACAATGGTGCGCTTCACAGACAACGCAATCAATGCATGAGCCTGCGCATCCTTAACATCCCAACGAGCTTGTTCTGCCGTAGGCAAAACAACTCTAACAGCTGCAATCCTTGCAGCAAGACCTGTAACATCCTCAACATCGCCTACATCTCAGAACCAGGACGTACATCAATGCCCTGCACAATGTTCCAGACACCCTTTGACACAAGAACATGTTGCATCATATAAGACCACATAGGGTAGTTGTCCCCATCCAACCTGTCCTCGGCAGCAAACATCTTGAACACATCTGTGTTGTTGTTGTCAGCCATGGTAAATGTTGCACCTGATGTGAAAACTGCCCAAAAATAGGAGAAATGGAGTGGGAACAACCTGTGCTATATAGCACAAACCATAGAAGACTATAAGGCACCTGTTATGCAGAAATCGGCACTGACAGAAATTCTGCACAAAATGACAAAATAGCCTGTGTAGTACTGCCTATAGTGGAAACGGAGGCCGAAATGAGCCCAAAACAAAATTCTGAGCAGACCAAGCTCTTCGAGTGCTCCCAAAATTTTTGTCGACCTGCGAACGCTTGCCAAAGCTCACTGAAATCGGAGAAAGTGAGCAGGCGTGTGCTGGAGCAGCTGGCGACTAAGCCCGGGAGGACGTGTCCTGCTCTGATACCAATTGTTGGAATTAGGGTTGCAAAGAAACACACACAGCTTGGAGAAGAGGAAGGAAGCTCAAGGCACACAATAGAGAGTGTGTTACTTAGTGTGCAATGGAAAAATCGATAGCCCTAGAGTGATGGGCGTATATACCATGCACGGGGGAAAAAACCTCCTAAAGAGGGAAAAAATGCGCCGGCGGTCCTAGTGTGTTCACACACATCACTACCACATGTATATGGTAACATATAATCGGAATATACTCATCCTCATTTACACAACGACGCAAATGTTGATCTTTACCTCTGCGATACAATTGGTTCCCAATAAGAGCATAGTCCCTTGCTTCAGTTTCAATTGATCTTTGACAGCGTTTACTCATATCCTCAAGAAGTTTTCGGCTTGATAAGTAAGTAACCAGATAGTTACTCCACTTAGAAATAGGTGACATTTGAAACAATGTTACATGAGGTATGGGTGTTTTTTTTTTACATTGAGGACAATCCTTTACAAAAGATCGAACATCACTCCTCATATTTGGCCAGAATACTCCAAGTCTCAAGATTCTCTGCATAGTTTGATCTTCCGCAAAGTGAAGTCCTACTATGGTAATATGTGCTTGACTTAGGTACTGGTTTTTCTCCTCAGGATCAATGCATAAGAGCAATATTCCATCTCGACTTCTTTTGTACAGCCTACCAACTAGTAATTGATACATAGCCAATTGCTTGATTAATCCAATTGTAATAGGAAGTGGTATTTGTGAATCCACTTGAGCTATTGTCATCAATGATACCATGTTTTTCGACCATTGAGGTATCATTTCCACGAAGAACAAATAGGCATCTGGTAGATCATTGTCTACCCCTTTAGGTGTTTCTCCTGAAACAATCCTTGACAAATGATCTGATTTTTGATGTGTAGTTCTCTTTTTTACAACCACAGTGAAATCAAATTCCAGAAGAATGATGAACCATCTCACTATTCTTCCTGTGCTGCATGGATTGTTGACCAAATACAACAAATCTTGGTGGTCTACAAAGAACACAAACTTGTTGGCTAATAGGTAATGTCTATAATTTTTAACGGCATAGATCATTCCTAACCCTTCTCTTTCAATGGTAGTGTAATTCTTTTCTGCCATGTTCAACTGTCGACTACTATAAGAAATTGGAAAGTCAATTTTCCCATCTCTTGGTTAAGCTAGTATACAACCTATGGAAAAATTGGAAGCATCTACATGTATGTGGAATATCTTATTCCAATCTGGTGCTTTCAATATTGGAGCTGAGGTTAGAGCTTGCTTAAGCTTCACGAAGGATTCTTCACATGCCTCGGTCCATGCAAAGTGTGTAATCAAGCTATACATGGATTTTGCAATTATAGTGTACGTGTAAATGAATCGTCTGTAATATCCACAATGCCCCATGAAGGCTTGAACCCCTTGCCTGTTGTTGGTCTTGGCAAATCAGCAATGACATGAATTTTTTCAATATCAGTAGCTATGCCATTTTTAGACACTATATGTCCAAGAATTTTTCCTTGTCTACCCATGAATGTGCACTTTTCAGGATTTAGAAAAATCCTATAAAGTCTACATTTTTCGAATACCTTTTTGAGGTGTTCAAAATGTTCAGCTCGGATTGATGAATGTATGCATAGATCATTCATATACACTTCCAAGAATTTCCTAAGATATCCTTTAAAAGCATGGCTCATCAATCTTTGAAAGTGGTTGGAGCATTAGTTAACCCAAAGGCATAACCCGATAGGCAAAAATACCCCATCCCGTTGCAAAAGCAATTTTATGCTGATCTTTTGGGTCAACCAGAAGTTGATTGTATCCTGAAAAGCCATCTAAGAAACTGTAAGCTTCTTTTTCTGCAACTCGTTCTAAAACATGCCCAGTGATTGAAAGAGGAAAGTTGTCTCTAATGGTAGCTGCATTCACTTTTTTGAGATTGACACACGCTCGTAGTTTTCCATTCTTCTTGGGTACTACCACAATTGGAGACACCCAATCTGTGTGTTCAATTTCGTAAATGAATTTGGCTTCCTTTAGTTTCTCAATCTCTTCCTTGATTTTCCTGGCAAATGTTTCATTATATGTGTATGGCCTTTGTCTACTTGGTTTCGCATCATCTCTCATGGTATGGTATGTTGACAAATTTCTGGATCAACACCCTTGAGATCCTTGTAAGACCAAGTGAAGATATCTTGGTATTCTTTTAGCAAGCTTCGCAAAAGCTTTTCTTCTTCCTCTGTTAGGTCATTTGCAATGTAGGTAGGCCTAAGTTCTACCCCTGGTTTAACCAAGTCTATCTTTTTCGCATTCTCGGGTCCTTCCTAGGACTCACTTTGTTTCCGTAATTTCCTAACAGGTTGTTCGACCATGATTTTTTTGTCTTGGAGAGTATATTTTTTGTAATGGGAGGGAACACTCATTACATCCTTACCATCCTCTTCCATGGTTTCCATTTCGGTCGTATATATCTCCTTTAGAGCTTTTTTCAACTCTTGATATTTCTTTTTCCACTCAACTCGTATCATGATTGGCCCCTTGTCCTGTTTGTTTGGCTTTGCTTGAGTAACTTTCCTTATTTTTCTCGATGTTTTCAACATTTCTAGATTTTCGTTTAAAGGATATCTGCCAGTGATTTTGTCCTCGACATTATCTGCATCAGGAATTGTGTTCTATTGGAGACTGATGGCATAGGTCGTGTTTTCGCGTTTCCGGTGTCTCTTTTTTGTCTGTACCATTTTTGTCTTCTTGATTTTTGGTTAGGAAAGTAAAAAAACTTTTCCTCCCCTCCTTTCAAGAGTAGTTTAGCTCTCACATGTTCTCTTTTTGACCCCGAATCTTCTGAGGTAGCTGAGTGTTTGTCTAACTCATATGTTGCATCGTAGTAGAGGTCTGAAAAGACTGGTTGAGCTTTCATCAAGTCCTTGGGTTCCTCATTTTCATCTTCAATGTTGAGGGTTGAAATCATTTGGATGGGAATTATGTCGTAGCCATCCTCATTGCAAAATTGAGTAGGAATAGATGTATCCACACATACATCTATTGTCTCTAAAATTTGAGTCCACTCAAATGGCTCAAAAAAATGCTCTGGAAAGGGTTCAGGTACATAGGCTTCGTATGTGCAATCCCTTTCTAGAATACATTCTTCTCTTTTTTAACTCCGATTTTTTGAGGCTCCACACATCCTAATAGGAGTATCTTTGTTTAACCAGGATGGAAGCTTAGGTTCAGCCGAAGAGACTGAATCAAACTCTTGTATAGGTGTTTTCAAGACATCTCTATAAGTGTGATCTTTTAGATTTACCCTTGTTATAGATCCCACTTGCTTCAAGTACAGATAATTGTTTCCCCAATCTTGGATAAGTTGGGTCTTCCCAATATGATTTCATAATTGATTTTTTTCCCAAAGTCTACTATGGCAAAAGTGTGTTGATATTCAATCCCACAGGAATTGACTATCACTTTTTCAAGCAACCCTAATGGTCTCTCGATGTGTCCGTCAACCAATTGCAATTTCATTCAAGTTTGTCTAATGGCTGGTTGTCCCCAAGATTCCCATACTGCTTTCATGGCTATGGCTATGCCTGTCCCACTATCCAGTATTGCCATGGTTTCAATGTCATTATATTTCACTAGAAGGTGGTGTTTCCTTCTTCCCCTTCGTAAAATTCTCCACCTTTGTTCATTGGAATAGATCAAATCTCTTTGTTGTCCATTTTGTTTTTCAATTTTCCCAATTTTTTTGAGATTATCCCCTTTATCTCCACCTTCTCTAGGGTTTTCTGTAGATCATTCCATAATTATGGTATGAGTTTTACAGTTCTCCCAAGGTAAGAGTGCATTGGAGGGTGTACACATGATTGAATGAATGTTGTCTACTTCTAGGGCCTGTTCAGCTCTTTTTACTTGAGTGGTCTTACACACTATGGATTCATCTTCGTTATCTCCCAAGTAAAAGGGTAATGTTTTCAAGGTCAATGGTTTCGACATTCTTGAAGCTTCAGATCCACAATCCCCGTACAAGGATTGTACATCCATGTTCATATCAGAAGGTAGGTTGTCCAACCAAACTTCCTCTATAGGAGTTGACTTTAGAGTTAGGCTCGCACCATTGATCTCTCTAAATTTTTCCCATAAGTGTCCTGGCCAGCTTTCCTCTACGAATGGAATTCAGTCTAAGGTATCTTTGCTGTCTGACACTATAAGTTCTGGTTCTTTTGTTTCAAGGTGGGGTTCTACCACCACATCGGATTTTCCTTCAGTTCTCTTACCACAAGCTCCTCAGGTTTTGCGATACTTTCAAGCTTGGGATTTTGTTTTTTCAGCATTTCTTGCGTGATTCTTACCAAATTTTGATAAGCTTCCAGCTTAGCTACTTCCATGTCTGGAGAAGGATAGTTTTTCCATTTGTTTTCCATGTTTTCACGTGCTTTAAGTCCTACTTGGTAGGCTTCCAAGGCTGCATTAATAGGCTCAAAGATTTTATCAACCAAAATAGATCCTCCAGATTTCACGGTTGTTTCCTTGATTTCACTTCCAATTTCTTTCACCTTTTCCTGGAATAGATTTTTTTCTTTCTCCTCGATTTCAGCCCATTGTTTTTGTTTTCTCATCTTATATCTTTTGCTTCTACTTCTTTTGATCTTTTGAGAGGAAACTTACGTATTTTCCGAATCATCAGAGGAGTTGTGTTTCTTTTTCTTAGCCTGGCCTCTAGTGATTACCTTGATTGGAACAATCGGTTCACTCTCAGATGAGCTACTAGGTATCACTTGGACTACATTTACTACTGTTTTATCCTTGTTTAAAGGATTTTTAGGACAATCTTCCGGAAAGTGTCCTCCCTTTTTGCAACATTGTATGCAATAGGCTTCAACTGGCTTGAGGTTTTTGTAAGGACTGGAAGTTCGTTTTTCCAATGATCATCTGCACCACAATTGTGACAGTTTCTCGTTCTTGGCTTAATATGCATGTTGTTCATCATGTCGTTCATCCTTTTGAGCATATCTTCTATGGTTGAAAGTGGTGTTGCAACAGCCGTTCCCACTTGTGCTAGTTTAATGGATGTTGTTTTCTTGATTTGGTTATCCTTAAGGACATCTTCTTTGTTAAAAATATCACAATTGTCTCCTAAGTCAATAGCATCTGACACACACTCTTCTAGGGTTGTATGATTCTTGCTATAGAGTACAACATGAAGTTCTTTGTTTAGCGGTCCCTCTAGAAACAAAGATACGAGTCGTTCTTCTACAGGTATCTCTAGCCCTGGGCATTTGGCAATGTATTGTTTCATTCGAGTTACACAATCCCTAATCGACTCACAATGGTTCTGTTTAAAGCTGTAGATTTGAGCTACCGTATTATATTTGATCCCCATTTTGGAATAAGCAACTACAAATCCTTGAACTAATGTTTTTCAAGTCCATGATTGACCTTGGTGGAATGTTTTGAAACCATGTCAATACTTTTCCTTCTAATGTCATTCCAAACCCCTTGAATTGAGTATGGAAATCGAATATACGTTCTACTCTTAGCACTGCTTAAAGCTTGCTAAGTGGTCGTATGGATCCCCTGATCCACTTATTTTCTGGCCCATTTTTGAAAATCAGTTGGTCTGACGCATCTGTTTGGTTCAACTCCCGGTCTCCTAGCAGTTGTTCATGTTCCAAGTCCTTCAAACCAGTCTGTTGGAAATAGTGACTCATGTAACCTTGGACTAGCCTTAGTGTCACCCGATTTTCTTCATGATGAGGAGATCTCTGGTTTCTTAACATTACTCTCAGATGATCTCTCACGGTGTTCATCTCTTGGAATTGTTTTTAGTCCTTGTCCCAATATCCAATCCCTTATGGAATACCCTCGGTATTTGTTTTGTTCTACCTCCTCAGGAGTCATCATAACAAAGTTGTTGGTATAACAATCCCTAAACATGTAGGTTGGTAGGTCTGTTGATCCCTTATCTTTGATCTTGAAGATATAGATGATCTTCATGGCCGTTAGTTGTCTTGATTTGGCATGCGAAGTCCACAGAAGATCTTTTACGTTTTTTTCCTCCCAACAATAGACTTTGATCCTAAGATTATCCGTACTAAGCCGTTTCAAAGGATTCAAATCTACTTGATCGTATTCCGCGAATTCTAAATTTGGTGATTCTTCTTTTGCTGACATATCTGGGATTGTGGTGTTTACTTCTAACCCCCATTTGTCTATCACGTCAGGGTTTTCAACTTGTACATACTGAGTTCCGTTTCTGTTTATGTACATTTTTCTTTGTTTGTTTGCCTTAATCTCTTCTTCGAACTCAATACCATGGTCATCAATGTGAATAGCATACTTTTCGTTAGGGTCCAGGTAAACCTGAGCTCCATGGCAATTAGTCTTATAAAAAGAGAGTATATGCTTATAGCGCATTGTCGTTCCGGTTTTCGAGTGAGTCGGGTAAGAGACATTTTTGATGTTGAATCTGAAAAAGTGTCTGAAACTTATTCAAGAATAGTGTGCAAGGAATTGCCTTGATTCAAGCTTTCTTTGGTGGATACTCTACTGGAGGTTTCTCCGAGTATGCTCCGATTTCCAAGTACACGATCAGATCTAAGGTTCATATAGACTTATGAAGCCTTGGATAGAGTACTTACCTTTGGATTGACTTGTTGTCAATCTCCACTTGATTCGATTGCAACTTTCTGTCAAGCTACCATTCCTCGTCTGCAACATGTTCCTGTACAAATTTGATCAAGTTAGCTATTCTTCTATAAAGACAGTAGAGTTTTTGCTAATTGTCATGATTGGTCTATGTGTATCACTTCAAATCGAGCTATGGGAGTCAAAAATTGACTTTCAAATTCGACTTTGGCAAAAAATCAAAGGATAAATCTGCAACTTGAAAACCGAGTGACCATGTACCAATTTGGATCCGATTGAACCCAAAATTGCCCGGTGGCTTTTTATTATGATGGTCTAACACTGTACAAGTTCAAAAATCAAAACTGATGTCCCTGTATAACAGTAATAAATAATCACGATTATTTACTTTTGCTAGTTTTTTTCACTTTTTGGCTTGGTTTGGCAAGTATACAACCTGTTAAAGTCCCTGGACAAGTTCGACAAGTTTGGACAAATTTTGATCAAGTTTATCAATTGTTTTGTGTCCGTAGACCCTGATTTCAAGAATCTGGCTTAAGTCTCACTTTTGTGATCAAAATTTCACCAAAATTGATATGTGGGGTCTACTTGATATGCTTGACCTTGTGGTATACTCAAATTTACAAATTTGTCAAATTTTGAAGCAGATGTAAATAATCACGATTATTTACTCCAGCTATATTTTTGCAAATTTTTGTCCCAACTTTGACATAGATTTGTTAAGCACCTCAAGTTAAGGTCTCTAGCCAAGTTTCAACAAGTTTGGACAAGTTTTGGTTAAATGGTCATCAATTTTTTGTTCGCAGACTAACTTTACAAATTTGGTCACAATTTTCAATCCAATGATCCAAATCTTACCACATTTGGTTTGTAGGCTTATTACAACATGGTAAAGCTAGTGATATACCAACTTGGTCAAAAATTTTGAAAAATGGGGTAGATGTAAATAATCGCGATTATTTACAACTGGCAACTTTTGCATCTTTTTGGTCAACTGAGCATGTACACATGTTTATCACATCAATATAAGCCTATGAATCAAATTTCAACAAGTTTGGACAATTTTTTTTTCAATTTACACTCAAGATTCAGAAAGTCAGTACAAACTTTAGTTTTTACCCAAGTTTTTGCCAATTTGGTGATCCAAATCTTTTGTGCCTTTACAAAAGTTATTTGTACACATGCAATGAGTCAATGGTATGAACCTTGTTCAAATTTGAGATAAAGTTAATAATCATGATTATTAACTTCAAACTTGTAATGGATCAATATTTGCAATTTTTCAATGGACAGTCTTTTTATGAGCTATTTTAAGCCTATGAATTAAGTCAAAACTTAATTTGGCCTAAAATTTCAAGAAAATGTAAATAATCTGAGTTTTGGCCAAATCTTGAAATTTTTACCTCGAAGTGTCCTTGAGCTTACCCACTGGTTCAGGCAACTTTCAAGCTTAGTCTCCAATCGGATTGAGTGGTTTGGAGTCTTTTCATGCTATTTCTAGCCATAGACTTGAAATTCTGCAACTTCCAATAACAACTCACAATGACTCTTTCAAAGAGAGCAATGTTCCGAAATCCATCTCGGATCCTACTTGCCCTACTCCTAGATTCTCATACAATGGGGTTGTGGAAAGTGTCCACAAACACTCGTTTTCTTGTCTTTTATGGTTTTCTAAGCATTGATATTAAGACTTGTCTCGTCTATCAATCATCCTCAAAATCCTAATCTATTTCTATAATCCTATAATCCTAAAGGCACTCAGCAAGTACGATTACTTCCAAGCTACCTCTACACAACAAAAGACGACAATCTTAGGCTATGCAATTTCTAAAAGAAAGTTTTGAACTCTATGTGATCCTAGAGGAAGTTAAAGGATAACTTCACAAGACGCTCGTGTTTTTTCCTAATTTAGGTCTCTTTGATCCTCGGCAACGGTGCCAAATGTGGGACTCGTGTCTAACCTCACTGTCTTATCTTATTGTATTATTAGTAAGAACCATGAATAAATTGTCAATCCATGGGATGAAGCTAACTCGACGAGTACACAGAGGCTACAAGAGGGTGTCAATATCTCGAAAAACAACTAACAACTCGCATCTAACTCAAGCTACACTCAAGTGACAGAAATCACTAAAAGCCATTCGCTTATTGGCAAACAAATTACATCCGTTGCAGCATCAAATGACATCCAAACGTAACAACACTTTTAGGACATGTTTATAAGACTTGAGCACACATGCTTATGGTCTCAAATCCCACTTTAGGTCAAGTGCCAAAATCACGATTATTAACAGCAGTGGATTTTTGACCTAGTCGTTCCGACCCAGAATGCATCTAAATGCTTAGCAATGATGCCCCAATACCTCGCCTATGCTTAGTTTTTTATTTGAAAGTGTAATTCCTACTTATGATGAAATTAGGCCGCGGGTCAGCGACGCCAAAAGCTACGAAATACCGTGATGTGTTTATGTCAATGCGTAGAGCTCTTACCTGCGGTTGCAATTCAACAAACGCAACTGCAATGTGACAACTGGGGAGGGAGTAGGAAGCGCGAGAAGGAGAGAGGTAAGCGTTGTTAGCTCACGCTCTGTATTTCATTATCCAAAACTTAATAATAATTTACAAAAATTGGCTTTTATACCTTAGCCAAGGTTTTTGGTGGTCAAAACTAATAATTCTACCAAAGATGGGTAATGACAGGTTGATACAATCTAGAAGCTTGTAGCCCCAGCTCATCAATTACAAGGTTTATCCAAAAAAATAAGAGTTACAATATTCATGATTTATCAAAATAATAAGTGTTTTTACAATGAGAAATCCGAAAAATGGTATCCGTGGTATCTGTGTTAGCTTGCTGCTAACACAATCGCTATCAAGTACAATCCATTCAAATTTGAATTGTGAGTAGCTCATAAAAAGGTGATTGGTGCTTGTATGAGATGTACACATACAAGTACCTCAACACTCCTCCCTCCCTCCCTCCCTCCCTCCCTCCCTCCCTCTCCCTCTATCCCTCGCGCACAAAACGCTCACCCTTCTATGTGCGCAAGGGAGAGAGGGAGAGGGAGGGAGGGAGGATGGGAGAGAGTTAGTGTGAGGCAGAGAGAGATGGAAAAGAATGGTAATTATTTGGTTTCTTTGATTGCTTTGATCCCTTCCTCTCTCCCTCTCTATCTCCTTCGCTCTTGAGATCCGACGAGCGTTAGCGCTAACCCAGCTTTTCAACACGATATAGAGAGGGAGAGGGAGAGAAAGAAGAGAGTCATGTAGAGTGTGAGAGAAAGTGATGAAATTTTTTAAAACTATTAATGCCTTTAAAAAGGTGTCGAGGGGAGAGTTTTTTTATAAACATGAAATTGATTTGGTGAACGTTTGGCCCTTTCAAGGTAAGCTTTCCATTGATGCTAATGCTATGAAATAATTTAAATTGCTTTTATAAATTTGCTCACCTCTCGGCCGCAAGGGAGAGAGAGGGGGAGAGGGGTAGAAGGGAGAGAGTAAGGGTGAAAGGAGTGAAGCATGTTAGAAGAGACGAGGTCGGTTGCTTATAAATAGTTTAGGGGTGGTATGTTATCAAACAAGTTGATTGAGTACGTGACTACTATTCCAAAAAATCAAGATACCTAGTTTGACTAACATCTATTTCAATCTGTTTTTATCAACAGAGGGTGGGATGACGAGAGATGATAGCTATGTAAAGAAGTGTGAAGAGGGTAATAGAGGGGATGGAGGTTTCCTATAAATAGGCTTGGGGAGCTATGTATTTAAGAAGGTTAATTGAGTACGTGATTGAAAATTCAAAAATATCAGGTTCTTTCATCCTAATCTCTCGCTAACCCTTCCCAAATTGATAAAGATTATGTTTCTTTTTTACAGATCAAAGCATTTGTGCTCGGCTTGTGGTTCTGATGTTGGCGCTTGCGTTGAGTTCATTTACAATGGAACGATGATTGGTATAAGTTGAATTGAGAAGACTTCCAATCTAGCTAAACTACATGGTAGCAGATTTCCTTTTGGTTGCTTGTCCGTTGTAGTGTTGGAAGTATGCAATGGCAAAGATGCCCCTTTGCCTCTTGTTCCTTCAATGAACGATGAAATGACTACTCTTAAGAAAGCAAAGAAAATCATGGTTGCATGGCCAAAAAGCGATTTGGTAATGTTTATGTTCATATCTAAAGAAACAATGTAGTTTGTTGTGTATGAGTATAATCTTTCAAAAAATTGTCAGATGTTTGCCTGATTATTGATCAATATTGCATTGTTATTTTATCAGCATGTCACCAAAACTGTAAGGAAAGAACAAGAAGAAATGTTTACATTTGCTAGTGTGACTCTATCGAAAAGCATACTAGCTGGTGCAATGCCATCTCCTCCCGCGACATCCAAAAAATTAGAAAAAAATGCAAAAGGAAAAGCAAAAGTACATGAAGGAGCTTCGTCTAGATCTCTGGAGGAGAAAAATATCTTCCACAAAGAAATTGATGATAGAAAAATGGAGGCTTATATTACTACGGGAGAAAATATTGGGGGAGAATTCCCCATCAATGAGGATGTGATTATACGCCAAGACCTATTATCAAAGCATCTAGGAAATTTAAAGGTGAGTTAGAGAATTTGAGTTTAAGGATTTTGTTATGATCTTGGAGATAATTTGGTCACCGCAGGTAGAGCATGAATCTCCACTGCCTTGGGTTCCTCTTTGCCATTTGGTAAAGCTAGAGAAAGCAAGGCAAGTAAGCTGGGACACCAAGCGGCTGCAACCATTGGCCGATACTTTCTTGTTGGAGGGGTATTATGAGCCTAAATGAAGCTTCGTATGCTCTCTTGATGCACTAGGACATACTGCCATTGAAGTGGACGACGACATCAAGAAGATGTGGGATCCATTATGGAGTGCAATAAACAAAGAGTTCGAGGTAAGGCACTAGTTGGAGCAACCTGTGCGGAAAAATGTTGTACACCTACGATGTCAACCATAGGCTCGCCACTTATGAGAGTTTTAGAAGATAGTAAGCTACATTGTAAATGATGTTGATTTTCTAGCATGTTCTGAAATGCAATGAATGGACCTCTCTTTTGATGTTAGGTGTTGCTTACGAAAAAGATGCCGATCTACATCCACAAGTTTGAGTAGAACTAGTGAACGTAGATGCATCAAATGAGGCCGACATGTTTAGCATAGTAATGCTTATAAACAAGTAAGATCTCTCTTACATATTTGAGTGTGCAGTTGGCTAGAATTAGTGTAAGTTTTTCTTTTGGGCTACATTGCTTCAATTTGTTGCAGGTTGAACAAGAAATGATATGTATCCACATCATACACAGACATGTTATGGATGGTGCGTGCAATGGGTCTTACTTTGAAGGAAGCAATTATGGAAAAACTACCATGTGTGGTGTACAGTGGGATGCAGGTGGACATAAACAGCAAGCGAACATAAACAAAAGGGTGGGAGAGAAGTCATGGTACAATGTGCATGTTGCACTGATGTCTTAGCTTCTTCATCTAGTACGAGTTTTTGGACTGTTTGATTGTTGATTGACATAAAATGTTAGGATCATAGATTTGTTTGACCATTAGTGCCATGTCTACAAGAAAAATATATGCCTGCCTTGAAGAAAATTGTGGCAAAGAAAAATAGAATGCTTTCGACTGAGTTTCGAGCCTAATACAAAAAATAATTCTTTGGGATGCGCAATCTAAAAAAATAACAAGGTATGCATTGGCGATTTTTGACCCTGCATTGGGAGATGAATGGCGGAGGTGGGTTGGTATTAGATCTCTTTGGGAGCTAGAACAAATGTTAAGAGTGCACGCCTCATTTGATCCCTTTGGACTTGTGTGTAGGACACTGTGCGGAATCGAGTGGACCAGTCGACCAAAGTGGATAATGGAGGAAAGATTGTACGAGTTGGCATGTGCAGCTCTACCCTCTGACAAAAAAACATTCATCCTACGTGAGATGTCCTCTACTGATTTGGGAAATGTTAAGAGTTTGGACATTCCTCAGACTGGTGAATCCATTTGATTGCCACGTTGTTAAACGATCGAGTCATGAAAATGGATTGTATGACATATTCATTGTTTTCATTGTCACAGGAGAGTCTGCTGTTTTTTGAGAGTGGTTCAGGGTCGAAGTTTTTGGGTCTTCCATTATTGAAGAGATAGAGAATGTATACTCTTGTACCCGCAGTATACATTTGCAATCGATGTCTGGGTTGGACGTAGAGTCATTCATCAAGGACGCTAAATTGATACATAAAATCAAGACCTTTGCTTATGAGCTGGGCGTTATGAAAAAGGAAACACGGTTTGAGGTGAGCAAGGCATTGGCAAATGCAAGAAAAAGGTGTCTTTGCATGTAAGCACAATTGACAATTTTAGTGAATCAAATAATTAAAATATGTTGGGATGTAGGCCAGGTGGCCGTGGGAAACCACCCTTACCTTTTCTTTTCCTAATCAATATAGGGAGAGAAAGTGAAAGAGTTGACTACTCTTTCACTTTCCTCTCCACTAACCCACTGTGCTATGCGGCTTCTCCTTCATCCCCTTCCCCCTTCTCCTTTCCTTCTCTTGCACACTCCACAATAGAACCCATCAATTGGTATCAGAGCTCAGGGCATCCAACCCTGAGCCCCGGCTTATCACGCACGTAGCAGTCCCTATTCTTTCATCGCCACCATTTAAGTTTTTTTTTAATGTATTGTTTGGATGGCATGTGGCATTAGAATCCAATAGAAAAAATAAGTGCAATCGGCTTCTAAAGAATGTAATGTAATAAATGTGATCCTTTTCACGATGAAATTCAATCCTTCTGATAATTTTCTCATAAATCTCTCGTCGACATTTTATGCTCTTTATACACACCCACCACATCACATTTACATTGAATAATGATAAAGTTTTGCCTTAATCACATACAATGTGGCCTAAAACAATCCTTTCCATTTTCAATTGCATGGAAATGTTCAATAATGATTTCCATGATATGTTTGGCTTTGAAGAATAGATTGTCACATGATGTCACTAATATAAAGGTTTCTTGTACTGTTATGAAAGAAAATTGGAACACAATTTCTTTATTGCAAAATCTTTGCAAATTCTTAAATAAAAATGATGATATCCGTTTGATGCCTCCCTCAATAAATGATGTATGCTCTCAATGGAAACAAAGCCCAACCCCCCCCCTCCCCCCCCCCCCCCCCCCCAAAAAAAAAAAAAAATTACCACACAAACTTTAAATAATGAAAGATCTATGTCGTTTGCACTTCTCATGAGGCAGTTAATGGTTTATTTAATCTTGCATGTAGAATGGGATGTCTTCTAGTGATTTCAAAAGATGCATCTCAAAATTGTGTGCAATAGATTGCTAAAATATTCTTGGTTTTTGAGAATAGAGTTTTCCCTTTTGTCACACCATTATACCAACTTATGGTGTTGTTATGATGAAGGATTGAGACAACCTTGTCTTACTACCTCAATGTAAGTATTTTTTATGATGTAGAAATGAGATCACGTGATATACATGCACTTATAAGAAAAAAGGATTGGCTTCCAAAAAGAGATACCAAAAAGGACAAGCTTCCAAAACTATTATGAAGATCCATTCAAAAGAAGAATTTTCAAACGTGTATATCTTCACAATATAGCTTCTCTATCTTATTTTGAAAAGTTTAATGTCCTTCCCTTATTGACAGCTTGATGCATTCAAAGGAAGAATCCCTTATAACTTCTTAATGAAGAGGATAGATTCACTCTGATTGACATGAACATATTCAACTTTGAAACATTTAAATGATCTAACCCAAAGTTGGAGTCAAGAACATCGTGCTTTACTCATCTTGGGTGATATTGGGGTAAGAGGAAAGTGAGGTAGATAAGATTATTCTATTATGCACATGCTAATCCAATTGGTCTACATAGAATCTTAAGCCTTCAAATGTCTGGCATAACATCCAATGATCCAATCAATTAGTCTTTGAACATGTGATATTGTCTTAAAAACTAATATCTAATACCCCCAAATGATTTTCTCATGTTAAACTAATCATTTAATATGGGGAAGTACCAGGGGAGTAAAAGCTAGAATATTGGTAAGGCTACCAGACCGGTCTTTCTCAGGGATCCAAAGGGGGACAGTCAACAAAAGATCAATGTGCTTCAATGGGGCTTAAAAGACCTAAGGTTCAGCTCCATTAAGACTTCCATAGGCTAAGGTTCCAAAAATTAACTCATTTATCCAATGGCCAAAGCAAAGGGCATATTGGATGGTCATGGGAAGACTTAAAAGTCTTCCCACATCCCTAGGAAGGAGGGGACGAGCCCTTTTAGTAGGGTATGAGAGAGAAACACAATCCAAACCTCCCCCTTTACACAAAGGGAATATTGGACACATGTCAGGCTCCTAGCCCAATTGGTCCCAATCTCCCCTCAAATGCTATTGGATGGCCATAGTGGTGGACCAATCAGAATTAGGCTAGATTAAAGTTAGGCTAATCAATTTTTAAAAATGCTTCATAAAAGAACCAATATAAATTAAGCTCCCTAGAAGACTATTGGACAGCCCACCAAGGGGTCCAATGAGCATCGAGCGGCCCAATAGCTTCCCTGATTCCTATTGGCCAAAAGACTAAGAGGTCCAATGAGAGATTAATTGAATTATTTAATTACCTAAAGCTCTCACAAGAGGGAAATGAGGACACTTGTCAAAAGTCTATCAATTATGCTTTTAATTTGTAATTGGCTACGCTTTATAGGAGCCAATGGGAGGCCAGCATGAGCAAATAGCAAGAGGGGTCGACCAAGATGAGAGAGAGGGATGCATTTTACTCTAACACAATGCTACAAACACACACAACTCATGTGTGCAAGAATAACTCCATCTCCTTCTTCAAGCATTGAGAAGTAGAGGCCTACACCAACAACTCTTGGCTATGGAATGCAAATCCAACCAAGAGCCAAGTTTCAATGGCATGCTCATATGCTCTACCATGCTAATTACTAAGATAAGCTATGCTATTAGAGTGATTATGTGAGGAGAATACTTATTTCTCGTAAGATACACCTTCCTCTCAATCTTTCCTCATTCCTTGCTAGCTCTCACCAATTTCGAAGGTGTGTGAGGTCTTGGAACTGAGGCAAGGGACACTAGGTGTGTTTCTAAAGCATAATTTGGTGCATGAAGCTTCCATCTTCATTGTACCAACGAATTTTATCAATAAGGAACACAAGAATTGTATTGTACAAAATTCTCCTTTGATGGGAGAATCTATAATACAAAGCCTTTATGGAGGGGGGACCGGCTCCATGTAAATATGATCCTCAATTGTTCTATTTCTCTCTCTTTTCAAGTATTGTCAATGTCAAATTAGCTAGGTGTAAATTTCTAGGTTTCTTTCTCAAATTAAATACTCTCTCTATGCTCATTAGGAACTTGTTCTTAATGAAATGCTCACTATGTTTTCAATTTCCACTACACACAAGTTACTAGTGCATTAAATGTTACATTGGTACCAAAGCTATTGGTTTCTCTTTTCTTGCTCAAGAAGAGAGGCTGGTATTAATTGCAAAAGATTAAGTAGAATAGGGATTTTTCATCCTTGAAGCACACATGCTTTATGCAATTAACGGGGACACCGTCGAGAGCTATGGTCTTAATAATGGAGTCCTATGGGGCTTGCCTATGGCTTAACCATTATTGAGCTATTAGAAGCTTGACAAGAACCGGTGTTGTCCTGGCTGTGTTGAACTTTTTATTCCTTGGAGTAAATAATATTCGAGCCATGGGTATAGATGCTTGAGCTCTTAACTTTGAAGGTAAAGAGGAGTAGCAACTAGGGGCTTGAAGTTCCCAAGTACAAGTAAAAATTTACACCTAAAATTTGCTAGTATGGATGACAAGGCAAAAGAGATTGAAATGAATGTTGATAGCTTTGATTTTGCTAATGAAAGAGGAAGTGCTACAACAATTGTGCACCCACGGCATTCTCCAAATTCCCTACCAAGACTAGAGAGTACCTAGGAAGCATCCTTGTGAGACTTCCAAAAGAGGACTCTCTCTGAAAAGGGAAGAAGAGGAGGATCCGTATGAAGAGCTCAAAAATCACTACTTGATGACATATCTCGCTTTCAAAGGAGAACCCAAGTTTCAACGGTAGAGCCCCCACCAAAAGAATGAGAAAAAAGTGAGTCTCCTACCACCTCGGTGGAGATGGCTCCAGGAAGACGAAGGGCAAAACGCTCTACAACACTCCCTAAACGGAGAAGTCCATCGCATACTTCTCTATACCATAATTCAAAGAGGGAAGAAATAAAACAAGAGAAGAAAAAGGCGAGAAAGAGGTCACCCTCTTCTTCATCCTCTTTCTCTTTTGAAGAAAGTGATGGTGCAGACAAGGAGAAACAAGGGAAGAAAAATGCGAGAAAGAGGTCACCCTCCTCTCCATCCTCCTCATATTCTTCCTCTTTTGAACAAAGTGATGGTGCAGCTCTCAAACCACCTAAAAGAAGAGGCCATAGGAAATCCTATGCGGCCTGGAAGAGGTCATCCAAGCTCAAAAAGTTCAAAGAGGGAGGAAAGAACATCTCTTTCCTTCCCTACAATGGCACCTTTGGTGCTACGGACAAAGTCTTGGCCTTTAGGGCCAACAATTCGATGCGGCGTTTGGAGATGAGGGCTTCATGGAGTCCTCTAAGCTACATCATGTAGCTATGCATTTTCAAAAGTCCGCCAGGCAATGGTGATCTATCCTACAAGCAAATGATGAAGCTCCACAAACATAGAAAGCTTTAAGAGCTTCCATCATGAAGTAGTTTTTGGCTACCGATGCCAAATACAAAGTACTCACCGAATGGTGAAGCTTGAACCTCTCTCCCTATGAATCTATTCACAAATATGTGGACAAATGTTGGGATTTACATCTCAAAGCCACTGTCTTCAAAAATATGGAATTTGGAGAGCAAAAACAACACTTTTGTGCGGGTTGAACTGAGGATATGGTGGAGTATGTTAACTCCCAAAGGCCACACACCATATCTACAGTCATACACCATACCATGGTGGATTCAGAATCAATTTCCAACAAGGGGCTAAGAGAAATCTTAAGCCCACGGAAAACAAGGATCGTAACGAGCCTAAGGGGGGAAGGACAACATCCAAAAATCTCCCAAAGGCAACACCAACAACAACAAAGCTAAGGAGAAGGGAGTTTATAAAGGCAAAAATAAACTCTCTCCTGAAGGGCTAGAGCATTATCGAATAGATAACCATTGCTTCAAGTGCGGGGAGTAGGGGCATGCCTATCGCGCTTGTCCCCACAAGAATACATGTAATGAGCCTCCTAGAGCTACCTTGGTTGAAATTCAAGAAGAGGATGCTCATCACAAAGGATCTCCTCTATGCCATGATTGGGGAAAGGTAAGATAACATGATGCTTTCATTCTCTTTGACCCTGGTTCTACTCACAATTTCATATCCATAGAGTTGGCCACCAAGCTAGGCATCCAAGCCTATGAGATGGGAGATGTCCTACCTGACGATGGTGCTTTCAAGGGGCAAGAAGCTTCAGCCACTTGTTACAATATACATGTGGTAGTGATCTGTGTGAACACACTAGGACCGCCGGGGCATTTTTTCCCTCTTTAGGAGGTTTTTTCCCCCGTGCATTGTATATACACCCATCACTCTAGGGCTATCTATCTTTCCATTGCACACTAAGTAACACACTCTCTATTGTGTGCCTTGAGCTTCCTTCGTCTTCTCCAAGCTGTGTGTGTTTCTCTACTCACTTACTCCGATTTCAGTGAGCTTTGGCGAGCGTTCGCAAAAGTCAACAAAAATTTTGGGAGAGCTCGAAGAGCAGGGTCTGCTCAGAATTTTGATTTGGGCTCATTTCGGCCTCCATTTCCACTACAGGCAGTACTGCACAGGCTATTTCGTCATTTTGTGCAGAATTTGTGTCAGTGCCGTTTTCTGCATAATAGGTGCCTTACAATCTTCTACGGTTTGTGCTATATAGCACAGGTTGTTCCCACTCAGTTTCTCTTATTTTTGGGTAGTTTTCACATCAGGTGCAGCATTTACCATGGCTGACAACAACAACACAGATGTGTTCAGGATGTTTGCTGCTGAGGACAGGTTGCATGGGGACAACTACCCTATGTGGGCTTATATGATGCAACATGTTCTTGTGTCAAACGGTGTCTGGAACATTGTGCAGGGCACTAATGTACGTCCTGGTTCTGAGGATGTAGGCGATGTTGAGGATGTTGCAGGTCTTGCTGCAAGGATTGCAGCTACTAGAGTTGTTTTGCCTACGGCAGAACAAGCTCGTTGGGATGTTAAGGATGCGCAGGCTCATGCATTGATTGCGTTGTCTATGAAGCGCACAATTGTTCCTCACATCTGTTCAGCAAAATCTGCAAAACAGGCTTGGGATATTCTAACAGGTCTTTATGCAAGCCGCAATGAGGCTAAAATTGCTTTGCTACGTAAAGAGCTGGAGTCGAAGATTATGCATGAGGAAGACGATATGGACACTTTCCTTGCTAGTGTCAAGGATATCAATGAGAAGCTTATTTCTGCAGGTGAAGTCATTTCAGACAGTTCCCTTGTGCAGACTGTTCTTGATGCCTTACCAGATTCCTACCAGACTTTTGCTAGTACTTGGAGACTGATGACCCAAGGAAATCCTGAAGTTGTCAAGTTTGATGCATTATGCACATTGCTGTTGCAAGAGTCACTTTCTAGAAAAAACAGGACTAGGCAGCGTGCAGTTGAACAGGCTTTTATTGCTTCTCAAAGAAAGGGTGGTAACAGTAATGCAGCCACTTCTTATGGTTCTGCTGCGAGTGGCAAAAATTATGTTCCTAATGCTTCTGCTGGCAGTACTTCGTCTGGTAATTCTGGTGATAAGGGAAAAAAGAAGATGCGTTGCCATTATTGTAAATCCAATGATCACTTGATCAAGTCGTGTCCTAATTTGAAGGCCAAAGAGTCTAAGAAGAAAGAGAGTGGTTCCACTGCAAATGCTGGTTCCACTACAAATGAAGCCATTGTTGAGTCTTCTGTGAAAGGAGAGTGTAATGCTGATGTTGATGCAGAATGGGCTTTTAGTGCAGAGTGCACTTACAATCCTGTTGTCGATGATGCATGCTTGTCAGTTGCTGCAGATTCACATGTGTGGTATTTCGACAGTGGTGCTACAAAGCACATTACCTCACATCGTGAATTGTTTACCTCTCTCGAGTCTGTCCATCATGGGAATTCAGTCACTTGTGCCAACAACGCCTCTTATCCAGTTCAGGGAGTTGGAAAGATTGTGCTCACTGCTGCTAATGGCAGTTCCTTCACACTTGTTGATGCACTTTATGTACCTGGGATCAAGAAGAATCTCTTGTCTGTATCCGCACTTGCTAGACTTGGACTTGTAGTCAAATTTGTGGATGACAGATGTACAGTTCATGATCTCAGTTTTGGTGATGAAATTGTTGCATCTGGCCTTTTGTGCCATGGGCTGTATAAGCTCACTTTGTATGACAAGTGTGGACAAAATTTTGCAAATGCTGTTGCAGATTCAAGGGCTATTTCAGATGCAAAACATTGGCATGCACGTTTTGGTCATCTGAATTTTGCCAGTTTGCTGCGTTTACAGAAATCTGATATGGTTGCTTCTTTGCCACCTCTTGAAGCACCTGTCAAAAATGTTTGTGAAGGCTGTATTTTGGGTAAGATGTAGTGTTCTAAGTTTCCAAAGGATGGTTCAGTTCGGGCCACATGCAGGTTGCAGCTTGTGCATAGTGATGTTTGTGGGCCCATGCAAACTCCGTCCTTGGGCAATTACCTGTACTTCATGACTTTCATTGATGATTACTCCAGGCATGCATGGGTATTTCCGCTTAAAGCGAAGTCCGAAGTTTTTATGTGCTTTAAACTATTTTTGGCTATGGCTGAAAATGTCTCGAAATGTACTATGGGCACCCTCCGTTCCGATCGAGGGAGGGAGTATATGTCTCATGAATTTAATGCATTTCTGGCTAGTCGTGGGATAAAACACCAATGTACAATGCCTTATACACCTCAGCAAAATGGTGTTGCTGAGAGGAAAAACAGGTCACTTACGGAAATGGCACGATGTATGGTCAAAAGTCAAGCTTTGCCGCATTCTTTTTGGCTTGAGGCCATCATGTGTGCCACTTATGTACTTAACAGGTGTCCTACGAAAGCTTTGCAGTCTATTACTCCATATGAAGCATGGCATGATAGAAAGCCTTCTATTGAGCACATGCGTAGAAAATTGGATGATAAGGCTGTCAAATTTATTTTTGTTGGTTATAGTGCTGAAAGCAAAGGTTACAGATTGTATCATCCGTAAACAAAACGTATTCTGGTTTCTCGGGATGTAGTGTTTGTGGAAATTCTCTTCAGCCCTTGCTGTCATGTACTAGAGACAGTAATGTAAGCTCACAGGACATTTATGACACTTTGTTGCCTCTTTTCAGTGGTGGAAATACGAATGTAAGTTCCAATGAGGCAAATGTACAGCCTATGGGGGTTTCTGAAAATGTTTTAGATCAGCCTATTACTGATGCAGATGTACATGATGTACTTGATGAGGAAAGGGCTGAAAATGAGCAGGCTAAAGGTATGCCAAAATGGTTGGTGCACACTTTGCGTGACAGTAAATTGGATGCACCTTTGTCTAGTCATACTCATTCAGGCTCTCGCCATGCATCTTATGCATCAGATTGTTATGCTTTGGCTATGTCTAGTTTACATGATGTTGAGGAGCCTCTGACTTTTGATGAAGCACAGAATTCAGAAAATTGGATGGTTGCCATGCAATCAGAATATGATGCACTTATAGAAAATGACACATGGACTTTATGTGATTTGCCTCCTAGCAAAAAGGCCATTGGTACGAAGTGGGTTTACAAGTTGAAACGCAAGCCGGATGGTGAGATCGATCGCCATAAGGCTCGACTTGTTGCAAAAGGTTATGCATAGCAAAAAGGCATAGATTATGAAGAGACTTTTGCTCCCACTTGTCGTATGACTACTGTGCGTTTTCTATGTGCATTGGCAGCTCATTTTGGTTGGGACGTACATCAATCAGACATTGTTACTGCTTTCTTGAATGGTGACATATTTGAGGAAGTTTATCTAACGCAGCCTCGCGGTTTTGTCATAAACGGACAAGAGGACAAAGTGTGCAAATGTAACAAGGCTTTGTATGGGTTGAAGCAATCTCCTCATGCTTGGTATGAGAAAGTTGACACTCATTTGGTCAAACAAGGCTTTCGTAACAGTCCAACAGAAAGCACATTGTATGTAAAGCGTGAGGGTGATGTATTTCTCATCGTGGTTTTTTATGTTGATGATTTGTTGATCACTGGACCAAATGATAGACATATTGCTGAATTTAAGGCTGATTTGAATGCTACTTTCAAGATGAAAGATTTGGGGTTGTTGCATCATTACTTGGGTATACAGTTTAAGCAGCGTGATGGTGGTATTGCCTTGTGTCAGAAAAGTTACATAGAGACATTGCTATGTAAGTTTGGACTTGAGGATTGCAAACCTATTGCCACTCCCATGGAAACAGGTTTGAAGTTGAGTCTACATGATGCTGGCGATCCTGCTGATGTCACTATTTACCAAACTGCTGTTGGCTGCCTCATTTATGTATGCAGCACGAGGCGGGATATTCAGTTTGCAGTCTCACAGGTTAGCAAATTTATGCATAGCCCAGGGTCTAAGCATTGGCAAGCTGTCAAGAGGATTTTCCGCTACCTTAGTGGCACTTTACATCTTGGCTTGTTTTATCCCAAGGGGGGATCATTGCCGCCAGACTTACATGCTTTTTCGGACTCAGATTGGGCTGGTTGTTTTGACACGAGAGTGTCCACAAGTGATTTTTGTTTCATGCTTGGCAGTTCATGTATATCATGGTTGAGCAAGAAGCAACCTACTGTGGCCACTTCGAGTTGTGAGGCTGAGTACAGGGCAGTCTTCACAACTACGGTTGAGTGTGTATGGCTCAAACGCCTTATGGCTGATTTGGGTGTTGGACAGGACACTGCCAACACTATCTACACTGACAGTCAGAGCACATTGGCAGTTGCGAGGAACCCAATTTTTCATGCTCGCACAAAGCACATTGAGGTGCATTACCACTATCTCAGGGAGAGGCTCTCAGCAGGAGAGATCAGCTTGGCTTACGTGCCAACACAGGACAACCTTGCAGATCTTTTCACAAAGGCATTGTCTCGTGAGAAGCTTGAAGCTTTCCGCAAAGCTTTGGGCTTACTCCTCTTTGTGGACTGATCCTGTCCTCAGGGCATGGCACTTCCATTTACTCATGTGCCAGCTCTCGTTCACCGCATCACTCCAGGGGGGATTTGTTACCATATACATGTGGTAGTGATGTGTGTCAACACACTAGGACCGCTGAGGCATTTTTTCCCTCTTTAGGAGGTTTTTTCCCCCGTGCATTGTGTATACGCCCATCACTCTAGGGCTATCTATCTTTCCATTGCACACTAAGTAATACACTCTTTATTGTGTGCCTTGAGCTTCCTTCGTCTTCTCCAATCTGTGTGTGTTTCTCTGCAACCCTAATTCCAACAACATATCCCCTCTTCCAGCCATGCCTCTTCCTCTACCACCTATAAAACCCTCATTTCTTCCATAACCACGTCCATATCCATAGCTTTGACCTCTTCCACCTCCCATCATATGCACACTAAGATTCTTCATAAGACCTACAACCTCTTGCATCTCCTTGTGAAAAGCATTCACAACATGAGAAGCTTGTTAATCAAACCTGGCTCCCTAATGAGCTACCGCTTTCACTTCAACCTTTGGCTGAAAATTTATTCCAAGTTGATGAAGACGCTCTGATTTCCACTCTTTATTCTTTGCAATTTCAACTTCCTCCTCAAAGGTCCTTGGCTGCTTAAGCTCTAACTTCAAGCGTAGGTTACTCCTCAAGCTTGCAAGAAACCTGTCCTTCTTCAACATGGTTTAAGTAATTTCAGCCCCCAAATATGTACACCATTTTGCCCATAATGCATTGAATGCCTTCACAAAGTCTTCTATGGTCTGGCCTTCACCCTGTACCAAGCCTTGAATAGACTGCCATACTTTTTGTGGGTCTTCCACCTGTTGAAAGTGTGTAAGAAAAGCATGCCTTACCATTTCATAAGTCATAACTTGAGCAGGTTGGGCTGATTGTAGCTCCTTTTTGTAGCCTTCCAACCATTCCCTAGCATCTCCCTTTAAACAGAAGTAGAAGATTCGTAGCACCAACACTGGGTCTTGCTTGTCAGCAAGACCCAGCGTTGCCTTCTTGCTTGTCAACAAGAAGGCAAGCAAACTCCATTCTCTTAATGAAACCTTTAGAACTTTCACTTGATTTCCCACTAAACTCCGGAAAATTAAACTCCATGTCTTCCAAAACCTGTAAACTGAAGGTAACTTGAAGCAATTCCTCGGTGGCGGGCACCAAAACATTGTTGGGTAACAAGCAAACTGAAACACCTCTATAGCGATGTCACCCAAGAGCGTTGAAGGAGGACTACAAGAACACTAAAAGCCTTGGAAAATCCCTTTGAAACACCACCAATCCAATAAGAGCAGACCCTTGGGAATTTACTAGCTGTCGCCCACCCAAGAGACTATGTCACCTAGGAGCAAAACCCTGTCAAAGCACTGGTTTACAGCACACGCCGACCAATGCATATGAAGACAAGAGCCTCTCCTTTCAAAATCTAATGACCCAAACCCACAACTTCAACATCAATTCCACAATTCATAGAAACATGCCCTCCGAATCTGCCTGCACACAATTTGCCACTAGGCTACCATAGCCAACCCTGTAGAGAACTAGTCGTAACTTGAAGAGAAAAACTCCAATTGGGGCACTTTAAAGCTTGGGAGAAATCTTGAAAAATTAATGGCGAGAAAGGTTAAGATGACCCAATTTGAATCTACACGCCGCTACATGCAAAATTGATGCGAACAGGGAGCTGTCCCAACACAACTACATGTAAAGTAGGCAAGGCAAGGGCAAAAACTGCAACAAAAACAATCAAGGAGGCACAACAAGATTAAACCTGCAAAATTATGGAGTTTGGCTGAAATTTTTCTAAGTTTGTACATGAGTTTAAGTTATATACAAGTCTCACTTTAAAAAACTCACTCACGGGCACTAACAGTAGCCCGACGGTTCTCATTAGACTAGCAACTTGCAGTGCATGTACATGTGCTTGCTAAAGCAAGCTAAAAACCCCACAAAAAGAAAGCCCACAGAAATGCGCCCAACAAGTAGAGTTTGTCACTCTACTATGGAAGATTGATACGGACTAAAGTGCAGACATGCTTGTGGCAGCTAAGGATCTCAAGCACCAAATGAACTAGTCATCCTTTCTGGAATGGTGTCACAGGGTAAAATAGGGATCCTCTGCCCGCTAGCAAATGGACTAATGACTAGGCTTTATCTTCTCCACCTCATAGTCAAGGACGATTATGATTTCAAGAGAGAGGTAATGTCTTAAAAACTAATACCTAATACTCGCAAAATGATTTTCTCATGTTAAACTAATCATTTAATATGGGGAAGTACCAGGGGAGTAAAAGCTAGAATATCGGTAAGGCTACCAAACCGGTCTCTATCACGGATCCAAAGGAGGGAAAATAGGGATCCAAAGGGGAAAAGATCAATGTGGTTCAATGGGGCTTAAGGTTCAGCTCCATTAATACTTCCATAGGCTAAGGTTCCAAAAATTAACTCATCTATCCAATCGCCAAAGCAAAGGAAAAATTGGATGGTCATGGGAAGACTAAAAAGTCTTCCCACATCCCTAGGAAAGAGGGAGCGAGCCCTTTTAGTAGGGGATGAGAGAGAAACATACACATACACAAATCCAAATCTCCCCCTTCACACAAAGGGAATATTGGACACATGTCAGGCTCCTAGCCCAATTGGTCCCAAGCTCCCCTCAAATGTTATCGGATATCCATAGAGGTGGACCAATGAGAATTAGGCTAGAGTAAAGTTAGGCTAATCAATTTTTTAAAATGCTTAATAAAAGAACCAATATAAATTAAGCTCCCTAGAAGACTATTGGACAGCCCACCAAGGGGTCCAATGAGCATCGAGCGGCCCAATAGCTTGCTTGATTCCTATTGGCCAAAAGACTAAGAGGTCCAATGAGAGATTAATTGAATTATTTAATTACCTAAAGCTCTCACAAGAGGGAAATGAGGACACTTGTCAAAAGTCTATCAATTATGCTTTTAATTTGTAATTGGCTACGCTTTATAGGAGCCAATGGGAGGCCAGCATGAGCAAATAGCAAGAGGGGTCGACCAAGATGAGAGAGAGGGCTGAATTTTACTCTAACACAATGCTACACAAACACACAACTCATGTGTCCAAGAATAACTCCATCTCCTTCTTCAAGCATTGAGAAGTAGAGGCCTACACCAACAACTCTTGGCTATGGAATGCAAATCCAACCAAGAGCCAAGTTTCAATGGCATGCTCATATGGTCTACCATGCTAATTACTAAGATAAGCTATGCTATTAGAGTGATTATGTGAGGAGAATACTTATTTCTCGTAAGATACACCTTCTTCCTCTCAATATTTCCTCATTCCTTGCTAGCTCTCACCAATTTCGAAGATGTGTGAGGTCTTGGAACTGAGGCAAGGGACACTAGGTGTGTTTCTCAAGCATAATTTGGTGCATGAAGCTTCCATCTTCATTGTACCAACGAATTTTATCAACAAGGAACACAAGAATTGTATTGTACAAAATTCTCCTTTGATGGGAGAAGCTATAATACAAAGACTTTATGGAGGGGGGACCGGCTCCATGTAAATATGATCCTCAATTGTTCTATTTCTCTCTCTTTTCAAGTATTGTCAATGTCAAATTAGCTAGGTGTAAATTTCTAGGTTTCTTTCTCAAATTAAATACTCTCTCTATTCTCATTAGGAACTTGTTCTTAATGAAATGCTCACTATGTTATCAATTTCCGCTACACACAAGTTACTAGTGCATTAAATGTTACATCGGTATCAAAGCTATTGGTTTCTCTTTTCTTGCTCAAGAAGAGAGGTCCTCAAGCTTGCTACAAATAGTTGGTATTAATTGCAAAAGAGTAAGTAGAATAGGGAATTTTCATCCTTGAAGCACACCTGCTTTATGTAGTTAACGGGGACACCATCGAGAGTTATGGTCTTAATAAACGAGTCCTACGGGGCTTGCCTATGGCTTAACCATTATTGAGCTAGTAGAAGCTTGACTAGAATCAGTGTTGTCTTGGCTCTGCTGAACCCTCTCTTTTATTCCTTGCAACTAATAATATTCGAGCCACGGGTATAGATGCTTGAGTGCTTATCTTTGAAGGTAAAGAGGAGTAGCAACTAGGGCTTGAAAGACCAAAGTACAAGTAAAAATTTACACCTAAAATTTGCTAATATGGCTGACAAGGGAAAATCAATTGAAATGAATGTTGACAGCTTTGATTTTGCTAATGCAAGAGCAACTAATAATGCCCCTATGCTTGTAAATTATCTTGTTTCTAGGCTTCAACCAGCTTTGGGCAATCCATCCCTCCAAGCTGAAGTGCTACAGCAATTGCGCACCTACTATATTCCTTAAACTCCCCACCAAGAAGAGAGAGTACCTAGGACACCTCCTTGTGAGACTTCCAAAAGAGGACTCTCTCCGATAAGGGAAGAAGAGGAGGATCCGTACGAAGGGCTCAAAAATCTACTACTTGATGACACATCTCCCTCTCAAAGGAGAACCCAAGTTTCAATGGTAGAGCCCCCATCAAAAGAACGAGAAAGAAGTGAGTCTCCTGCCACCTCGACGAAGATGGCTCCACAAAGACGGCGAGCAAAACTCTCTCCAACACCCCCTAAACGAAGAAGGGCATTGCATAATTCTCTACACCATAATTCAAAGAGTGAAGAAAGAAAACAACATAAGAAAAAGGCAAGAAAGAGTTCACGCTCTTCTCCATCTTCTTCATTCTCTTCCTCTTCTGAAGAAAGTGATGGTGCAGACAAGAAGGAACAAGGGAAGAAAAAGGCAAGAAAGAGGTCACCCTCCTCTCCATCCTCCTTATATTCTTCCTCTTTTGAAGAAAGTGATGGTGCAGCTCTCAAACCACCTAAAAGAAGAGGCATAGGAAATCCTATGCCACCTGGAAGAGGTCACCCACGCTCAAAAAATTCAAAGAGGGAGGAAAGAACATCTCTTTCCTTACCTACGATGGCACCTTTGGTGCTACAGAAAAAGTCTTGGCCTTTATCCAACAATTCGATGCGGTGTTTGGAGATGAGGGCTTCACGGAGTCCTCTAAGCAAGGTCATGTAGCTATGCATTTCACACAAAAGAATCTACCCAATTTGCATCCAATAAAAAATCTCACCCATTGGAGAGCATTTGTGTGACTTAAACTAGGAGTCAATCTGCAATGACTCACCTTGGTCATATCAATAGGCATAAGCTTTTACACATAGTTGGGGGAAATCATTCGTTATAACAATCCAAGCATAATAGCAAGGTAATCCAATCTCTTCCTTTATAAAAAGAACCAAAGGATTTGATTTTTCAAGTTTTAGATTGGATAAAGACCATCGAACAAGATGAGCTACTGAAGAAAAAGAGCCACATACTTTTCATCAAGCAGTTAGTGCTTATATATATATGTGATTTAAATTAGATAGTCAATTTAAAATCTCTTGCTGGTACGGTTCTACGAAAGATATGGCTCCCACCAAAGCCAAGAAATCTATCCCAGTATCTAAGGCCAAAAAAACCCTGGGTACTCTCATAGAATTCTTGAGCAATGGAGAAGACATTGGATGTTCTACATGCGTTGAAGATGCCAAGAGGACGTTATGGAGTATATGTGCTGCAAGTTTGTGTTGGAAAGGATGCATCTTTACATCATCCCGATCCTATGGATAAAGACACTAAAACTTTGCACTCTACAGTGAATACAATTGTTTCTTAGCCTAAAAGAAGAATTGGTAGCATTGTACGCTTAAAATTTTTTCCTTTGTACACTCTAAAAATTGATTGGTTTATTGTGATTTTAATCATTCTAGAAAATTCTCCAGACCGCTAGGCGAGAAGCCATATCGACTAAGACTCTAGGAGATATGCCATCTCAGTCATAGCTAGGTGGAGAGACTGTGACAACAATTCATGATGTTAGTGGTTGTGAGCCCGCTGGCTGCCAAGCTTCGTTATCTTATTGTAGAGATAGTGAGAATCACGTACATGAATGTCATACCGTGCTCACTGCCAGTTCCCTGCAGCAATAACCACTGAAACATAAAAAATATATATATAATACATATACCTCCCTGTTCAAATGCACGCTAATACGCACATACATACATCCATACATTCACTCGCACAGTCACATATATATACACACGCTCACGCACACGCACCCATAAATACACACGCACGCATATACCAGTAAAAAAACAAAAAAAAACAAAGGACTCAACGACATCGAGGCCATCGACAAGAAGAAAGACGACCTAAATCTTGCGACATCGATACCAAAACAAGCAAAGGCGCAGAAGGCATGTCCCGGCCAACCCCGACATGACGAATGTGCTACACCGACGCACCAACAAGGCTTCCATTCACCGGCATCGCATCCACGACACCCTCTTCAGTAAAACCATAGGTTATCATCATTTTTTCCAGTTTCAACCAAACCTTGTAAAAATCCCAAATTTGTAAATTCTCATCTCTCTAGGTGATGGTCACAAAGGCCCACCTAACTTCTACCAATAGCATGAAGTGTTTGGAAAGAGAGACTTCAACTCAACCATGCACAGACAAATTTCATTGGATGTCCATTTAATATTGATGGTATTTATAGATCTCAAGGAATAACTGTAACCTACAATGAGTACAACAATATCTTCATGGACCTCACTTTGTTGCAAACTAAATTGGTGGAGTTCTACAATGTAACATTTGAAGAGATAGGTGACGTTCTCACTTTTTTTTTGAAGCTAGATGAGTGTGAGATCCTCAAAAGAAGAAGCTAGAATGAGTCACAATAACATTGATGAATAGGGCTCTTTCAAAATGCCCCACTGATGATCCTTCATACTTCAGTGTTCAATCAGAAACAAACATATGGTGGCTTGGTGCTTTCCAGATATTCCATTTCCACCTTCTCTTCAGCTTTGGTGAGCCCTCTTGAGGTTTAATTTTAGATTTACTTTAATGTCTCATGTGGATTTAATCTTGAAGGTAAAGAAAGAAGACCACGAGATTTTATATTGGGTATTCCATCTAGCCCCTATCCCTAATATCATTGATAAACAAATGAATCAAGTAAAGGTGCTGGTTGTCAATGGGAGGGGAGACTTTCAGGTCCAATGGCATCTTGCAGGTGACCTTAAAACACTGAAGTGTATGTGTAATTGTGGAATGGGTGTTATGGTAAAGGCTCCATGCTTGTATTATATGGAGCCTGCAAAGACGATGGGCCCAAAATGGTGGAGAAAGACACCTACTCGCAACAATTAGGATCCTAATTTCCACTCAGTTCTAGATATTCCACTTGTCAATGTCCACATTTGTACAATGCATGCTATTTGCAGAATTGTGGAGAAGTTGGTGTATTTGTACATTGTGTTTCCTTGGAAAATCAAGAACTCAAAAGAACAGAAGGTTGCAGTAGGGGTGCTTGAAATAGTTTTGTTAGAGATGGGTCTCCATGGGGGCAATGTGAAAATCCAGCGGGACGAGAAAAGGTCAACCAATGATAAAAATGTACCTTGAAAACCATATATTGGTGGGGTCAAGGCACTTTGTTATTTATCAAAGACAACAGGCGTCAAAGATAAGAAGCTAACCAAGCGTGGAAGGATGTATCAATCCACTTATGTTAGCAAAATTGAGTTTCAACAATGGAAATATCTCCATATGGCAGTAAAGGAGCAGGAACCCACAACTCACAATGCCAAGGGTGAAGTGTGACGTTCCATCGATGTGCATTTTAGATGTGTGACAAAGATGAGTGGACATAAAATGATTTAAACAAGTTTAAGGAGAACCTTCAAGTATTAAAGAAAGCATTTAGGTCAGCATGGACTGAAACTCAGATTACTCATTACATGGTATTGTTAACGCACCCTTTTTTTATGATAAGGGCTAAAAGGTTGTTTAAGAATTCTTGACAACTTGTTTTATTTGCAGCACATCATTTTCAATCACTTACCATACTTCATTCAAAAGTATGGAACCCTGGCATATGGAACACCCAAGCTTGGAAAAGTCTCATTACATGGCCAAGAATGCATATTTCAGACACACACGACATGGTGGCTCTTGAGATAAGGCAACCATTTTGAAAGAGCTGTTTTAGTGGTTTTATTGCAGAATCCTTCATCGAGTGCAACAAAAACATGTATTGGACTGTTCGGCAACAACACAAGCAATTAGGCATTTGCAACAAAGGAAACAGAAATGAGCAGAAGCATTCAACAACTCAAGTGCTTGTGAAGGCCAGAGGAAGTGGAGAGAGACAATGCAATATGTTTACCATAGGTGGATCAAGAGATTTTGATTTTAGGTCACAACATGTACAAGAGATGCCTAATGATATAATAGATACAGTGTGAGCGGGAGGAAAACACACACATCGCCTCTATAACGACCCGACACACACTCTTGGAATGATACACACACGCACACTAGGGGGCATCACTCGGCTTACACAACACACCTGGCCGAGACAGGGAACACACCTCTGGAGTGAGAGGAGAGAGACTATCCAATTTCCCACTCCACACAGAGATACAATAGAGCTTGGGCCAACACCAATGGGGCAAATAGCTCACACAATATGGGTAAAAGATACCAGATACAATCACAAATTGGAGCAGAAGCTTCACTCATTGGAGAAGATTACACAGTCAAAACAACAGAAAAACAGTGAGGAATTTGGCAAAATGGACAGCGCCATCGCGTCCGGAACGGCCCAAAACCCCGGTCTACAATGTCAAAGTGCTCAAATCCGACCTCGGATGAGCAGTTTACGGCCAAAATAGGCTCCAAAAACCCCAAAAACACACCTGCGGCTGTTCCTCCTCTCTTCTCCACGTTTTTTCTGGTCTTCTCTCTGTTTTTTCAGTTCCCACACTTAGCTTTATTACTTGGGCACCCTTGGCCTTTTAGATGACCTCAAACGGACCCTGAACAGGCCAAAAACTGACCTCGCAGTGCATAGTTGTCACCTTTTTGCATCATCCGCACACCTGGCACTCAGCTTTTTTCTATAATGCATCCCGCCACCACATGAAGTGGCCCCAAAATATGGTCCTCATGATGAACTTTTTGCATAATTATCACAAGAAAACATCCACGTTGTGTCTATACTTCTCCACGTGCAAGTATTGACCCCATTCAACCTCCTGATGCCACTAGATGCCATCCGACTCACCTGCTTACCTCATATCGTCGGCCCGCGGATAGCTTCCTTGAGAAGTTTTATGCGCAATCCCTTGCTCCAAAAAACTCCTGACATAATTTGCCCACCCCCTAGCCTGCTAGAGCATTCATGCTCAGCAGCAACACTAGTAGATGCTCATTCCACCTAGATCAAAAGGCCAAAGGCATATCGCCTGATTCACAAGAAGCATCATAACACCACACCTACATTTGTCAACAATCAACTAGAATGCACCATAGTCATATCCAACTAACACATCCGCTTTGTCTGGAGTTCCAAAAGCATAAATATAGCATGCTACATTCGACCCAACCGATAGAGACAACTCAAGTGACTCATCACCTGGCATCTTGGCTTCACCAGCCGTAGCAACAACCTGCAAATCATGCAACCAAGTAGCTAAAAGAATTGTGTGAAGGTAAAGTTGTTGATATCCAAAGCACAAAAGTATCCCCGCAGCACACATCTCCCTAGCATAGACATCCACATAGGTGAGATTGGTGGACTCATATATGCCAAACCCCTTCTCATCATCATAAGCATACTCATCATCACACATAACTTTATCCACATCATAATCATGGCTAGCACCACTATCCATAGCTTCTAGCATGGGTTCATCAGTCTCCAAGAATACAGATCCTTGCTCTAAACCACAATCATGCTCATAAATCGGTTCAATCACTGCACATACATCAAAATATGGCTTCAAAATAGGCTCCACATCCAACAAATCCACAAAATGGCTCTCAACCTTGCCCTCTTCCCTAATTTCCAAGGAACTAGTCCCCAAAGATACGTGCTCATCATCAATAACCTCGACCTCACACTCACACCCAGAATCACAAGGTACACAAGTAGCCAATGCATCCTCTTCAAGACTTTTCAATCCTGTATCCAAAGCATTACTCACCTCTTTAGGCTCTTCCATAAACCTGTCAACCTGCAAGACCTCTTTACGCTTCACAATAGACCTTGGGAAGAAACGAGAAACATCATAGGATAGGCTACTTTTCACCTGCTTAGGCTTAACTTCATCTTCCATGTCAAATCCATCTTGCACATGCATACTTGTACTGATACCATGTTCCTCAAGACGCTTAAACTTCCATTCCTTGTGCTTTGCAATGCATATCGCATCTTCAAAAGACTCAGGCGTCTTCAACTCAACCTCGAACTGCAACCAAGGTGACAAACCATCAACAAAAGAACTTTTCTTCAATGAACAAGGGGGGGTCTCATCCTTAAGAGCAACACACCAACGAGTTCATAAATCTATAAAACCTTGTACATAGGCATCAACACCTTGACAATAACCTTGCTTAAGAGCATTGAGCTCATTCCATACTGCATTTGCATCTTCCACAACCTGGAAACGCTCTAAAAAAGCTTCTATAAACTTGTCAAGACTCAAACCATAAGAAGAAGCCACTGCTTCTTTAGCTTCCAAATCCATGAACCAAACACGGGCCTCATCTTTCAAAAGCAATCAAAATAGCCTCAAAATCTTGTCCTCATCACACATATTGTTGCTTATGCATGCCACCTCGACTTGCTCCAAAAAGGCTTCCGCATCTTCACCACTTCTTCCATGAAATTCCGGATAAGAGAAAGCCATGGCTACCCAAGCTATGATGCTTTGAGAACCCCTTCAAACACACGTGCAAGAACCCAAGACTTTTGACTGACTCAATTCCGAGAAACTTCAATGGAGCTCAGCTTTAGATAAGGACAAATACATGCACATCAAATGAGTTTTCATAGTTAATCATCGGAATTACAACAGGCAAAGGACATTCCAGGGTCTCTCTTAATCTTCTTGGCCCGAACATAAAGACTACGCGCTGCTGGAAAAAAATCTTCCTGGACACATGAACATTTATCTGGATTCTTTGAGTTAAATGAAAAGTAGTGAATTGAGGTCCATTTTGATCATCCATTAAAGCCAACCATGAAGCTCCCAAGAAAGCACACCTGTCTTATCCTCTGATTTTGCCAAAATTTCAGTAGCATAACATCATAAATTCCTTAAAAGACCAAAAGACCAGCCATCATAACTTGGAAAAATTTTGGCAGAGTTTCCCCAGAAGTAGAGCAGTGTGAACCCAAAATATAGACTGTATATGTATGCATAAACTGCCAACAATAGAACCCGAGCATCAAATAAGAATCATTAATACATAGCCTATGGCGAGGTCACGAAAAGGGTGCTCCAGCTACCTGTATCACCGAAAGGATCTCCACATTTGAGAATCCCCTAGCTCAATAAAACCTCACGCTATCGACCCTCACACGAAGGCTAATGCAAATCTCGTATAGTCAAGTCTCAGAAATGACTATCTTCCAGACCAAGTCTCAGAAATGACTGGGACTACCAAATAAAACCAAGTATGGCTCCACAAAGGCGTACAATGGAAGTTTCCACAAGTAACGTACAATCCAGCAAACATGCGCTCAAACAGGCGCCAAATGATGCATACCCACAACAACTGCAAGTGACACCACTGCTAGTATATCACTGTACTCCAGCTACTTGTACCTGTGTGAATCACCTGTACCTGTCCCTGTAACCTGTAACCTGTAACCTGTAATCTGCAACCTGTAATCCCGAATCTCGAAGCTTGAAGCTCAAAGCAGAAGGTACTCGAAGAAGATCCTCCGTGGGGGCACCAAAAGAATGTGAGTGGGAGGAAAACACACACAGCGCCTCTATAACGACCCGACGCACACTCTTGGAATGATACACACACACACTAGGGGGCACCACTCGGCTTACACAACACACCTGGCCGAGACAGGGAACACACCTCTGGAGTGAGAGGAGAGAGACTATCCACTTGCCCACTCCACACAGAGATACAATAGAGCTTGGGCCAACACCAATGGGACAAATAGCTCACACAATAATGGGTAAAAGATACCAGATACAATCACAAATTGGAGCAGAAGCTTCACTCACCGGAGAAGATTACACAGTCAAAACATTAGAAAAACAGTGAGGAATTTGGCAAAATGGACAGCGCCATCGCGTCCAGAATGGCCCAAAACCCCAGTCTACAATGTCAAGGTGCTCAAATCCGACATCAGATGAGCAGTTTACGGCCAAAATAGGCTCCAAAACCCCCAAAAACACACCTGCGGCTGTTCCTCCTCTCTTCTCCACGTTTTTTCTGGTCTTCTCTCTGTTTTTTCAGTTCCCACACTTAGCTTTATTACTTGGGTACCCTTGGCCTTTTAGATGACCTCAAACGGACCCCGAACATGCCAAAAACTGACCTCGCAGTGCATAGTTGTCACCTTTTTGCATCATCCGCACACCTGGCACTCAGCTTTTTTCAATAATGCATCCCGCCACCACGTGAAGTGGCCCCAAAATATGGTCCTCATGATGAACTTTCTGCATAATTATCACAAGAAAACATCCACGTTGAGTCCATACTTCTCCACGTGCAAGTATTGACCCCATTCAGCCTCCTGATGCCACTAGATGCCATCCGACGCACCTACTTACCTCATGCTGTCGGCCCGCGGATAGCTTCCTCGAGAATTTTTACGCGCTACCAACTCCTCATTATTATAGCAAAACACACTGGTACTGGTAACAATGAAAATCTATGCACTATGTACATGCTGTCCTACTTGTACACATGTGGACCCCACGTAACCACCTGGCTATGGAAAATGGGCAATCCTTTATTCGATGCACCATGCATGGATATGTACATATGCACAATCCCTTGCTCCAAAAAACTCCTGACATAATTTGCCCACCCCCTAGCCTGCTAGAGCATTCATGCTCAGCAGCAGCACTAGTAGATGCTCATTCCACCTGGATCAAAAGGCCAAAGGCATATCGCCTGATTCACAAGAAGCATCATAACACCACACCTACATTTGTCAACAATCAACTAGAATGCACCATAGTGATATCCAACTAACACATCCGCTCTGTCTGGAGTTCCAAAAGCATAAATATTGCATGCTAGAAGTCACAAGTCTCTCAACTTGATGACAGATAGTGGTTATCTTTTGGCACATTACCCTTGTATCATATCATCATTAAATGTTTGCTATAATCTAATTGCTCATTTGAGTTTTATTTCCCCAAAGTGAGTGCCGTTGCTTTGTATGTGTAATAATAAGATGCACGACCACCAATGGACCCCGGGTAGTATCCAAAACATTCTGTAGCAAAAACATTGTCAATGAGGATATCTTTGTCTGCATTTTTTGGTAGCATGGGTCCACCTAGGAAGCGTGAGAGCGTCTTGAGGGAGAATGTTGCAGTACTTCCCTCTTGGGTCATTCCATTGTGAAATACTAGTATGCGTGCCTCACAGAGTCTGGCAAGATATCCTCCTAGTGTTGCATCCCTTCCACAATACTCTCTTGTCCGATGGCAAAGGAAATCATCCTTTTCAGCAATCCATGACTGTACACAAAAGGATGAGTTAGAGAAAAACAATGGCATCTTTTTTTTTTTTTTTTGGGGGGGGGGGGGGGGGGGGGTTACCATGTAGCTCTCATCTTGCATATATAAGTCATCCGTCCATAGGTCCACTGACCTCGTGGACCCTTGTGCACGACACGTAAACGAGTCCTCTACTTCTTGAGTACTGGTTGATGACGTGAGGTTGTTTATGATAGCTTGGAAGGTGGCCTCATCTAGGAGTGTCTCTCTATACGTGCCTTGTCAAAGCAGAGTTTGAGGCACTCCATTGGGTTACTAGAGGTTTCCATTGCCTCGTCATCACTGCTATCATCAGATACAAATCCACTCCTCCCCTCTTGAAATTTGGAGGGTGTGGCAAGTGCAAAGTCCTCCCTTAAAGAAAATATACTTTGAATGTCATGGAGAAAAATGTATGATCTCTTCCAAATTTGAAGTCTCGCAGTCCAAGAACATGTGGCTTGATTCTCATTAAAGCCAGAGACATATAAAGGTAGTTTGATGTCAGATGTTTTAACTGTAAGTATTTTGCTTTGTTGCACCTCTTTAGCCTCTACCTCAAGATTAATATCCTCCTCAGTCTTAAGAACCTCATTGGACTCCAAGTCCTCATCATCTTGTTCATTGGGTGGTAGATCCTTCTCATCCATTACCTTTGAAGGATCTTTTAATAGACTAGCAAATACAAAATTTAAGAATAGAGGGAACCCAAAGGATTCTTTAACTAGCTTGCAATCTCATTCGTGCAGAGGACACCATGAGGGTCTATAGATAATATGCAGCTAATGGTACTTCTTGTATGACCGTCTTGTGGAATCACAATCGATTAAGTGAACCACCACCATGTCAGCAAGAACCACCCTGCCCCTGTGGACCTCAAGCTCAAACTTGTCTCTTTTAGACTTGAGGAAATTGTTGTGCTGAGCTATAAGGTCATCTAGAATGAATGGGGCATTGAAGATAGAAGAGACCTTGTCCAACATTTCAGCAACTCCTTCATATACTGCAAAATCAAAAAGTCTTTCATCCACACATGCAGGATTTTGAACCCCTTGATTACATTTTGAACCCCTTGATCACTGGCAAAAGAAAGATCAATGTTTCTCTTTTTGGTACTAGTCACTTGAAGCTTCTGGCTTACAGGCACTTCTTCCTGTTCTAAAGATTTTGAGTCATTGGGGGTTCCTCTGTCCCCACAACATCATCTCCAAGAAATGTATCTTTAGCCAGAGCAAAGTTCACATCTCTCTTTAAAGAGCCTCTCAGCACCTTAGGCTGTCTCTCTTCTGCTTCTAGTTCACCTAAGACTGGTCTCAAAGGTCATGTTCCTTTTTTACAGTTACTTAGAGCAGCTCATTTTATTTGAGTTCCAACTCCTCTCTCTCCCTGTTTTGCTACCCCTTATATGTTCCACAGCGTGCGTAGAAGATCAGCAGACCAATACTATATATATGTGTGCCATAGGACAATGAATAGAGGTTTCTTTTCTCTCTCACTCTGTGTCGGTCTTATTTGAGTGCATATCCCCCTACATACCCATTTAGTGCTCTACGATGTGCGGACGACAATCAATTGACCAAAAACACCCGTCTGTGCACCATAAGACAAGTAAAATTGTCATGTCTATCTCTCTCTCTCTCTCTCTCTCTCTCTCTCTCTCTCTCTCTCTCTCAAAATGTACATTAAATCATGCCTATAACAAAAGAACAAGAGTAGGGGATACCTTTTCCTGGGGTTGGCATGGCGACCTTCAAGAGATACTATTTTTGCGTACTTGTGTGTGTGTGTGTGTGAGCTCTAGTGTAATTCCACTTACAAATTTTGAAATCTACCTAAGTGAAATCTCTCTCTCAACCTAGTGAAATGTGCAGAGCCTTCTCTCTCTCTCTCTCTCTCTCTCTCTCTCTCTCTCTCTCTCTCTCTCTCTCTCTCTCTCTCTCTCAAACAAACAAATCGTTCATAGTATCGTTGCAGACATGCACAAAAAATAACTACATGCTTTAACGTGTCAAACGGTTAAAATTAACTAGTGGGCATTTATTGCACCGTATAATTTTGATTCAGAGGTCACTTTCACACTTAATGGGTTGCACAATATTCATTGGCATGCTTATTGTAGCACCTTAGAGAGAGAGAGAGAGAGAGAGAGAGAGAGAGAGAGAGAGAGAGAGAGAGAGAGAGAAGAAAGAGATACAGCCTGCAGCCTACAAACTTCATAGAGAGAGAGAGAGAGAAGAAGATAGTGCAAGCATCCATCACAAGAGACAATGACAGAGAGAGAGAGAGAGATAGGGAGGGACAACAGGTCAGAGAGCAGCACACAAGGTGACAACACAGAGGGTATTGATGTCCACATATATCTACATGTATGAGAGAGAGACATAGAGAGGAGACAGAGAGTAGTGTTTTGTGTGTTAGTGTGGATGCTAAAGTCAAAATGGTATGTTATTGGGACTTCTACACAAGCCAAAATGACAACCTTCCAAAAATTTGACGAGCTTCCACGATGGCGTGCGGAGATGATTCTACGTTCAGCTAAATGTCTTACACGCGCCATAGTGACACTTTGTCCCGATGTGTATGTGTGTGCGTGTGTGTCCCTATGTGCGATAGAAAATAATTTTAATGTTGTTGTTAAAATAAGAGCCCTTGTGTGCACAATGGTGCATGGATATCATTCTATCAGTCTCTGAATCGTTCTCGCGTGCAATAATGCCACTCGGGGGGGGGGGGGAGGAGAGAGAGAGAGAGATTGCTAGAGAGAGATATAGAGAGAGCAATCTTAGAGAGAGAGAGAGAAAAGAACTTTAATGTTGTGATAAAAACTTGAGGCCTTGTGTGCACAATTGCGCACAAATATCATTCTATCAGTCACTAAATCGTTCCCGTGCACCATAATGCCACTTAGAGAGAGAGAGAGAGAGAGAGAGAGAGAGAGAGAGAGAGAGAGAGAGAGAGAGAGAGAGAGAGAGAGAGAGAGAGAGAGAGATAGCTCTATTATCGTCCTTGGAGGTCAAATATGACCTATGGGACCAAATGAACATGTCACGTGGGTGTGAGTGGAGGTCATAAGTGACTCTCAATGCTCAAAAATGTCTGAAATGAGCGACACAATATAGAGTCCACATCGTGGTTGGGAGAGGAATGTATGTAGGGAGAGCTCATGGTTGAATATATGGGGAAAAGAGGACCTAATGTGGTCAAAAGCTGAGCAATCAAGCAGTGTGTGGTACTCACTCTCTCGCACTTGACAAGGGCATAAGGTGAAAAATCGATGAGACTCCTCACAGTGCCCCAACGTCCTGTCTCGTAGCGTAGAGAACGGGAGCTAAGACGAATGGAGGCAATAGTGCGGATCGCACTCAACCGGATGGGCTCAAGGATGTAGGGATGGGTTCGGTTACCTCATTCGGATAAGAAGAGAGATTTGTAGTTTGGGGCAACGTGTGTGGTGTAATGGCTGAAACGAGAACCTCAGTATTTCTCCCAAGTCATGATACATTGGCGTTGTAAGAAGGCCTCATTAACTTGGGAGTCGATCGACGCATCCTTGAAACTGACATGCATGCCATCTTCCAAACCATTTCTTGATGTCAAGCATCCACCCCGAACTTAGTATTTTGCTCTTGCATGTCTTTTGGACCTTTTGACTTGCTTCATATGCGATTCTAGGAAGACGATACAAAGGGCTACGTTTTGTCTTAAGCATGTACTCCACAACCCTTTGCATGCCCAAGACCTCAATGGAAAGCGATCCGGACTCAAGAAGTAAGAGCATGTAGGGTGTTTTTGTCTTGACTTGGAGAAAGTTCGTGAGAAAACTCTTTTGGAAATTCTCAAACTCTTTCCAAGTAGACTTTCCAATGCTACCACCCCACACCTCCACTCCATAAAGAAGCACCAGTGTCACCAATGTGTCAAAGAGGTACTTTTTGAGAGCCCAACACTTGCACATGTTCTCAAATGCATAATAAGTCCTCTTTCTGGCTTCCAAGTGACACATTGTGCAATCCTTCCATTTATGATTGGATGGAACCTCAAGGCCAAGGTACTTGAAGCTATCTACCACTTCAAGTTGCTCATTGTTGTATACAATGCATGGATGCTTGTCATTGAGGGTCTTTACAATCATAACCTTGGTTTTTGGATCCATTCATGATCAGCCCACTATGTAGGCAAAAGAGTTCCAAGACACTCATAAGCTTTTGTGCATCTTCTAAAGTATGTGCCAAGAGCACTACATCATCGGCATAAAGCAAAAGCATAATCACCGTCTTGACCTCTTCTATGACTTCTTGCTGCATAAAATCAAGAACCATGCATTCCAATTCATCAATGAGTAGCCCAAAGAGGGTTGGGGAAAGTGGGCATCCTTGTTTGACACCAAAATGGTGCTTGCAAAAAATTCTAAAATTCCATCTCCCATACGTAGTTAACACATCACTTTTTGGTAGATGCAAAAGACTGCATGCATAAATTCTCTCGACACTTGAAGGCTTTGCATACGTCTCAAATTATTTCCTAGTGGTACCATGTCAAAAGCTTCATTGAAATCCACAAAGCAACAATACAACTTTTTTCCTTTCAATCGAGACGCTTCCATAAGAACTCGAAGATTACAAGGTGATCAATAGTGCTATGATGCTTTCAAAAACCTGCTTGGCCAAGCGCACACTTGCCGTTCTTTTTAGCCCATTCACTTATCTTCATCTTCATGATACATCCAAATAACTTTTCCATCAAAGAACCAACCATTATAGTGTGATTTGTTCACATTGTTTACATCTCCTCCTTTGCTCACACACACACACACACACACACACACACACACACACACACACACACACACACACACAGATTGGCTTACAGGTAAATGGAAAGAACAAAGGTGACTGCGAGAAAGGCAGGCAAAGGACCAGGTTTGGTTGCAAAAGCAGGAGGAAGATTTGCTAGTAAAAAGAAGAGACTAGGGAAGCCCATGAAAATCTTGAAATCTCCAAGGATGAATAGGCTACAAAGACACATCAGACTATTTAACAAAATTAAGAAGGCTTAGAAAATGTATCGAGCTTCTCGTACCAAAGATTCCATTCCAAAGACTAGTCAAGTCAATATGTGAGGAGGCATGTTTTGTGACCTGAGGTGGAAACCTGTTGCACTGCTAGCACTACCAGAGGCAGCAAAAGCTGGAATATTTCAATGACATAACAATTGTTGCAACACATGCACACATGGTAACGATTATGGACAAAGATAGTGAAACTCTGAAAAGAGTAAGGTGGAGATATGATAAGTTACTCCAGCCCAATGAATTTATAGATAATAAAATGAAGGAAATTTTGCTTCTTCCTCCATCAAAGCAAGAGGCGGTGAAGATTGTAGAAGTCACCCATGATGTGAATACCAAGGCCAGAGCTGAGGAGGAAAATTGGTGTGCAAAGGAGATAAATAAACTAAAAGAGAAGGAGAAGGCATCACATGCTATAGAAGAAGAGGTTAACACCTACCTCATTGTTACACACGAATCGATGTCAGCAACAACAAAATTTTGTCATCTATGGAGGAAGGATTAATAGTAGATTTAAAGCTAGAAGATGGTATAAGAAGACTTGCATTAGATTCTACGGATATCAATATATTGCGGGATCCAGATGCTCAAATCACAGATTCAATTGTATATATATTCTTGATGTAAGATGCTTTCACCAACTCTAGCATACTTTTATTTAGCCTTGAGGCTAGAGACTAACAACATCAGATTGTCTTGTAGTCTGATAAAGAGCCACCTACCTCCACAAATCCATGCATAAATATATATATTGGATTCCCAGATTTCTCCCTTTCTCATAATAAAAAATACCCCTATTGGCACATTCGAGAAGTGGCTTGCTCATTGTCCAATGCTGCAAGTAACAACCATAATTTTTCCATATGAGAGCAACCACCACTGGAGCCTCATTTGCATTGAACTTGACAAGCCAGCTGTCTGGACACTAAAGTCAATTCGAGAAACGCATCCAAAATTGAGACTGTGAGTATTGAAAATTATAAATTGGTTTTATTTTTTATAAACAATGGAGACAATTATTGTGTTGGGTTCATACCAACTCCTCCAGCTTGCAGATACATAAAAAGACTATTGCATGTATATGGAAGGCTGTGCAGGAATCTAGAGCTGTACAGGTCAGAAATTAAGGAAGTCATGGTGCCTTTACAGACTGATGGCAACTCATGTGGATGGAGATGCCTCCTCCCTGTTGAGTATATATTGTAGATCTTCTTTGCATTAGAGTTATTCATGTCAAAGGTATGCATTTTGCACAACATTACTATGATATTGTGACAGTTTGGACAAAAATGTGTCTCAGTTCCTTTTTGTTTTTGTTTTTTCTTTTGCAAAGTGCATTGGAGAAGTAGACCATAGAGTATTAGCACCGATACCGTGCCACCCTAATCAAACATCTACTTGCAATTTCACATATAGTGAGCATGGATGCAGAACAAAACAAACCCTATTGGATGACCACATTGTAGAGTTAATGATGATTGCAGATCGAGGGGAAGACGAAGAAATAAATGTTGAAACTCCCTCTGTGATTGGAGGATTTCAGAAGGATGAAGTTTATGCAGAGGGAGGGGCTGAGAAAGAACACTCTAACCCTCAAGCAGAGAATACCTCTGCCACTTGTTGAGCTTGAAATCAAGAGTCTTTTATGCTTGACACACAAAAAAATCATAGCATATTAGAGAAAATTCAGGTGCAATGGAGCCCTCAACACTGGAGACACAAGAGTCTCAAACAACAGAAGAACAAGAGGAGACGCTCCAGGATGTCAACATTGGACAAGAAAACCTCGATGGTAGGCAAACCCAGTATGGACCCTTGCTAGACATCCCTATGATTGTTCCGGTAATAGCCTATATTAGGTAACCTATATCAACCTATTGTCTAACTACTTATTTGTTTTACAAAATGTTTACAGAGACTGATTATTTTGGACGTCAATGGATTGTTGTTGTTTCGAGAGCCGTATGATCCCCACACAGAAGTTTTCAACCTGTGCAATTTCAAGATATGCGATCGCAGATGCATTGTGCATCTAGGAACTAAGGAATTTATACATTTTCTACTTCCAAGGTTCCGGGTTGCAATATGGTCCTCTATGCTGCAGAGAAACCTCAATCCCCTTGTAAATATGGTTTGCAACGTAGTGGGAATCAAATGTTCGCAATTTGATTTTTTGTATTCATAGAAGGAGTGTGTTTACATTGAAGGCGACTAAAACCCTACCAAACCAAATGTATTGCTATTCATTTATGACATTTTTGTTTTCCAAGCCTGTTGACTCTTGATCGATAGGAATAAACTTAGAGTAGCCTGCAACAATTTGAGAGTGCCGGTACCAGAAGGAGATGAGAAGGGATTGTGTGCCAATCATGTACTTGGCCTTCAAAGTGTCCACTTTAACCTCTCAATGTATGCCATCCACCTCTTTAACATAGCACCCTCTATCAAGCATCTTGTCACAGAAGCAAGCATCTAGAGATTTACATACAAGCATTGTCTTTGCAACATGTATGCGACATGTGTGAAATAGTTCCACAAATAAACTTAAAGGACAAAAATTAGCAATCTTTACCAATTTAGTGGGCACTGAATTTTGTAGGGACCTCTGCACATCCCTAAACAGCTTGCTTCTGAGAGCTTCACACACGGTGGTGTCCGTGACTGGCCAATCAACACAGCTCCAAATGGTAGGGAGAGGGAGTTTAACCAGATCACCTTTTTTATTTTTTTGGTTGAGCTGGTAGAAATGCTCGTAGAAGAAAATTCCCTCATCTGCAAGACTCTTGCTAGTTCTTCCATCATACTGTAAAACACGAATGTCAGTGTGGGTTACAAAGATGAGACCTACATTCCTTGTATGATGAAGGATAGACATATGCAATTGCAACAACAAAATGTAATAGACACCTAGTCTAACTACTAAAACGAATGAAGAACTTATGAGAAATTGATCTTGCTCTGTTAATATTGTTCTACCTGTTTAAAAGAAAAAAGAAATAAAGAGAACAGCAAGGTCGAAGAGAAAGAATAGAGATGGAAGGCAATGAACACACTTATAATTGCATTGAAGATGATAAGCCAATGAGACATCTCCGCCATTAGCAATCACATCGGAGTGATTATAGACATGTTGTACCAAACCCTCCTTAACAGTTTTCTTGCCCACCTCCACTTTGAAATCTAGCACGCTGCTTTCCATGCTGAAAAATATATATTTTTTGTTGAGGATATTTTCCTCCTTGGTTGCATAAGTACCCAAGAACCTTTGTATATTGTTTGTTGTTGCCATTGATTATCTATATTGATGGAGTTTGAGATAGTGATAGAGCTTATGGTGCTACTTGGCCTCCTTGGGAGACTGATGGCAAGGTTGGTTGGGGAGAAAGAACAACAACCCCTAGAGCTATTATGGTGGGAAGAAGAAGAAGAAGAAACCATGTCTCTTTCTGAGTGGTAGAAAAAAGCATGAACTTGCTTCCAATGGAGGGAAATTCAATTTTGAACGCTTGGTTAATGGAGCAAGAGCTTTTGGTGGTGGGAGAATGATACATTATCGTAGCTATCTTTCAGTACCATAACTACATTCAGGCCCTGGGCCCACATATAGATACCTTAAACGTCGTAAAAACGAGGTTTTGCCTCATGTTCTTCTCTTTATTTTCCATTTTTTGATTTATTTTTTCCTATTTCTACGCTATGTTGGCTTGCTGTTCATTGGATGCGTCTCTTTTTCTCTCTCCTCAACAACGCCTCAACAACGCCCTCCAAATAACCTCCCAAATTCCCTAATGTTAGAGACAAAGAGAGTAAAAAAGAGACGACAGAGATCACAAGAACAAAAGTATTCATAACATTGAAGTGTTGACTTTTTGGTTTCTTAAACAAGCCTTAGAGAAGAAGAGATAGGGTTGTGGGTGCTTTTGAAGTCAAAAGATCAATCAAGCAAGGCTACCTGCTCACCTCACTGTTGTTTGCTATAGGCTCGCATGCGTTGGTGACCATGCTGGAAGCTAGTGCCGCAAAAGGGGAGATCCAAGGGCTGGCCTTGCCAAACAAGGACCGGGTCTTGGCTAAGTTGTTCGCAAATAATTCCCTACTTTTCCTCAAAGCCCACCCGCAAAGTGTTGGAAGGTATTTGGAGAGTCCAAATGTTCGCCCTAGCCTTTCGATCAAAATGCAGTATTGAGAAATCTAGGTTGATCTTGCTATCTGAAAACGACTCTTCTGATCCTGCTATGTGGTCTAGAGAAAGTTGTATTCAAAGGAAAGATATTTTGGCACCCGGGTGCACCACTAGGGGTAAATGTGACTCATAAGCAGAGATTTCAATGGATGATGGACAAGATTAGAAACCAGATGAGAAGATGGGATTATGTGCTACTTCCCTTCTCGGGTAGGATGAAAGTGATCAACTCATTTTTTATTTTTTACATAGCCTTCACCAACCCGCTTCTTAAATTATCCAAATTCAATTGGAAGGAGTTCTTGAAACCGGTAAAAAGATTCTCTATGGAAAAATAACACCAAAGGCATGACACTTTGGCAGCGGGCAAGCTGGGAGATTGTTGCAAGGCGAGTGGAGCGAGGGGGTATCGGGATTCTCAACCCCTCTATCCATGCAGAGGCCAAGTGTGCCAAGCTATTCACGTCAATTACGATGCAGGACCAAGCATGGGCGGTCATGGTAGAGGACTTGATTAACAAGGCAAAACTGAGTTCTAAGGGTGGCGAGTGGAAAAATTTAGAGTTCTATGACAAGCTGCTTGCCCCTCATTGGTCCACATTAAGATTGGGGGGTACAACAGGTGAGATCATTCGAAAGTGTAAGAGAGCATCAAAGGCGTTAGAATGGGGAGAGGTGGAAAGGTACTTCCGCAACTCCATCTCTTATTGGTCCCCCTGGCTTTCAAAGGTGGGTTGTATATAGCTCAACCCATTCTAGAGAGAGGTAGCTAGGAAGGTCAACAATAAAGGGCTCAGCCATCTTGGCCATTTGTGGGATAGCGAGACCATGAGGTGGAAAGATGTCGACCTCCTTACCACCCACCAAAATATTTCTGGTCATTAGAGTCTTGGCTGAGCTATACATGTATTTTTTGCCGGTTTTTGCGAGTCTACGTTCAAATGGAAGGCCTGACTGTGGCCCAAAAATAGACCTCTAGGCAAACCAAAGACCAAAGACGTTTACCATTGTCTCTTGGCCTCGCTAGAATGGTTATATTCCCTTAATAGACTCTGGGGTAAGCAATGGTCAGATGGTGGTCACTAACAACGTTTGGAGCCAACAATGGCCTATGTCGATGAAGATCTTTCTTTGGAAAGTGCTATGGGGGGCTATACCAATAGGAGTGATGAGTGAGGACCTTGTGCACCTTTTCAAGGAGCGCTTGACTATATGTGGTTTGGCAGGGGAATGGATTCAAAAGACCTGGAAGATTGGGTTCTACAAGAACGACGTAATCCTTGGTGGTAGGGGGATGAGAAGCCGAGTGCTACTAATTTGTACACAAATTGTCAGATTCTGCTATTTCAAGCAAATTTGGAAGGCCAAGAATGGTCGGGTCTTTGAGAATGATCTCTCTTATGCCTGCTTCTTGGAGATCATGCAAGAAAGTAAAGAATTGGTCGCTTCCTTGGCAAAAGCAAGGACCTCGGTGAATGGAATTGGGTCATCAATGCGATGTCGGTAAACTAGGGATATCGTGGGTCATTTGTGTGCATTTTCAGAACCCCCCCCCCCCCCCCCCCCCTCCTCCCTCCCTCCCTCCCTTGTATCCTCCTGATCCTATGGATACCCTAGCTTGGATTGTGAGCAGGGCCAGTCTTGTAATTGTTTGATTTTCTTAATACAGCATCACTCACTCCTATGAGTTTTTCCAACATTTTGTATGGCCTACGAACAACCGGTTGAGCTCCTAGAATAAGCTCTATTGCATTATCAACTTCATGCTTAGGTGGTAACTGTGAAAGTTCTTCAAAAAATTTATCATCAAATTCTATTAGCCACTCTGATTCATGTGTTTTTCACTTGTTCTCCATTGGATTAAGCATGAATGTATCAATCATCTCACTCTTTCCATAGCTCTTCATTAATTTAGTGAAGTTCACGAGTCGAAGTTTAGGTTGTCCCCGTTTCTTGGTAATGGTGACCGTGGAATTATGCTCATTTACAAAAGTTAAAGAAGTATTTTTACAATGTAGGTGAGCATTATTGGCCTAAATCCAATCCATTTCAAGAATTCCATCATAGAATTCTATGGATAATACTCTAAAATGAGTTGTAGTATTGTGACCATCCAAAATAAAATTCAAGTTACCCAATGAAATAGAATATTTGACCTTCGTACCCATAGCTAATTCCACTGCAAGTTCTGCTTCAAGGTGTTCAGGCATAAAGAGATTTCTAATGCATCTAGGAGAGATGAAAGAATGTGTACTCCTAGAATCAACCAATAAGGTAAAATGCTTACCTTTATACTGTGTTGAGGTCTGAAATACTAAATGTCTCATTATTAGAGTTATGTCTTCTTGAAATGCTGCAAGCTATTATCACAAAAGTTTCAACCCCCAAACAGTGTCCTTCCTACGGCAAGAGACAAACTGAAGAAGATGATGACCAAGCTTGGGTTGGACTACAACACAATACACGCATGTGCCAATGATTGTATTTTGTACAAAGGTGAATATAAGAATAACGAGAGATGCCCAAAATGTGAAACATCGTGCTATAAAGATACAAGCACAAAGATCATAAGGTGTTTTGGAATTTTCCATTGGCTCCCCATCCCATATACAACATATATTTTGGACCCCAAAGGTAGCAAGATTCATGGATTAGGGAGCAAAGAATGTAGGTACGAATGGGATTATACGAATTTTTTTGGACTCTCTTGCCTTTAATCATATCGATTCAAAGTGGCTAGAATTTGAACAAGAGCCACGACATATTAAGATGGGTGTTGACTTGGATGGTGTGAATCCATTCTCCATGCGCTCAAGTAGATGGTCTACTTGGCCAATAGTTCTTGTTAACTACAACTTGTCACCATTTATTTATTTATTTTTTAAACACTAAATTTTGTCCCTATGTGGTGATCGGTTGAAATCTATATATAATAAGCATCTCAACAAAAACATATATATTTAGCATTAGAAGTTATTGCTTGAAGATCACTTACCACGTCGAAGAACACAAGCTAGACACTTGAATGGAAATGCCAAGAGTGGACAATGTCCAATACCAATTATGCCTATAGATTGATACAAAAGTGGACAGAAGGACCTATCATTGATCCAGGGTGGTATCTTGCAAAGCAATGAAGACGATGAGCATGGTCGAGGAAAAATACTCTAGCTCCCTCTATCTCTATATGGTTTTGTCTAGACTATTGGAAGGATTTGAAGAATTGTCATCATCTTGATAAATCTTGCAAACGATGAAGAACATGAGTGTGGTCGAGGATGAAGTACTCTAGATCCCTCTATATCTATATGGTTTTGTCTAAAGTATTGGAAGGATGTGATCATTTATTATTTTCTTGATGTTAAGCATATATTCAATAACGTAGGACACTCTTTATGGAAACATCTTATTGGTTTGAAGGAGTAAGCCAAAAACAACTTAAAAGAGAGAAATTGCAAGCGTAACTTATGGCCTCGAGTTGATGAAGATACATAGAAACGTACGCACATGCACCATGGATATTAATACGATCGATCAACGGATACGATCTTTCTAAACACTCATAGGATATGGTACCTCATTGCAAAACATATTTATTGTGGATGACATGAGTCATTTCAACTTGAAAACACAAGACTGTCATAATTTCATCAAGGTAATTCTTTTTAAAAAATTATCGCAACTCGTTATTGTCTTAGCGACTTGTCTAATTTAATTGTAAAATGGACTATGTAGCATGTTCTCCATCTTGTCATTCATGGTTGTCTAGCGAGTGGTATTTGTGATGTTATCTACTGCTTGGGGAAGCTTGCATGGTACATCTATACTTTGCACATGCCTATATCTATGCTTTAAAAAACATTCCACACGATGCTTATCTATTTTTTTAGATGGATCACATCTAAGGAGATATATATTTTGTCAATACTGCAAAAGAAAGTGGAGAGCATTGAGCTCCTTTGCTTGATGGAGAAGGAGCTACCAACTTCTTTTTTTGATATTCAAGTCCATGTACTCGTCCATTTGGTGGATGACATAGAAATTGCACGTGCTATTAGCACTCACATGATATTTTGGATGAGACATTAATGGAAGTTTTGAAGGGGCTTGTTTGCCAAAGAGCCCGACCACAGAGTTCAATGTTCGAAAGATGGGTGCTTCTGAGTGCATATACTACTTTGCTGAGTACCTTGAGCATGTTGATGAGGATGGGATGCTCTTCACAATGGACAGTAGATGAGCCTACTACACTGTGGAGGGAGATACCAGAAGGGCATCTTATATTGCTCCTCAATTGGTATCACTTGCCTTATTTTTTGAAATTGGTATCGATGGAATTTTGTGGTCGTTGTTTACTAACATGGCATGTTAAAGTGCTCATGGACTTCGACTCATGGACTTTGATTGGCTTCCTAAGTAGGTAGCTATTGCTCTTCATGTGATGTCATCTTTGGTAAGCAACAACTCTTCATCGTCACCCACTCCCAAGCTTCTTCCCACAAGTGCACCCCTTCCATCACCCCCTACAAGTATACATCCTTCAATCGACATTGTTTTTTATGTTTGTTACTTGTTGTTTTTCTCTAATTTTTGCCCCTAGAAGACTGAGATTCACAAGGATTACTCAGCATCAGCATCAGCTTTTGCAAGTGCTCCCAAATCAATCGGTGGCATGAAAGCACGCTGATTTCAGCACTATAGTAACATTTTTAGCACTCTGCATTTGTTTTCTTGGGTGGATAGTAGGCTGGACACTTGTTCTTAGTGTGATAGATTACTCCAATGCTTGTTGGGACACCATCCAATGGTTGTCTTAGCAGTTATCTTTGACTGTACAACTTTTGAAAGACAGTACCTTCACATCGACTTGATCTATATGACTTGGATCGGCATATGATTCCTCTGGTTCTTGCTGACAATGATAGTTGACATCCTTCGCTTTAGATTGACCCTCTTAGGGTCCCTCACTCCATTACCATAATGGTATATTCTTTATGGATAACACAAATGGTTGTAAATGTCAAGAAGTGATTCCCTATACAATGATGCGATGGAGTGGAGCCTATACGAGTTGAAAATGGACTATTTTGATGGTTGGTTAGCCTACAATAGCTATGAACAACAAATAGATAACGAGCTGAATATCTTTGTATTATGATGGAGACTTCCACAAATGGCTGGCTACAATGGGTTGGCTTCAAGCCGCTTCTTGAAAGGTTGAGGATGGCTGACCATGACAAAGACAATGGCTGAAAATGTAGATAAACTGCAGGGTGTCAATGGGAGAAAAATCCAGCACTCCAAACTATTGCAAGCTAGAAAACATTGATGCTCGACTGAAAATGCAAATGGGAAACTGATGGCAGCAAGGTTGATGCAGATGACTAAAAATGCTAGCATTGAGGTTGAAATGCCACCGTTGGTAGGTGTATACTAATGGTGATGAAAAAACACTATGGAGGGGGAGGAGGGATCGTTGATCCTTTTGACCTCTGGCTGCCCAAAGTGATCTGATGAAAAGAGAGGCACTTAGTTCTAGATGCCGATAAATACGTAGTAACACCAGTAAACCGCCTTGTACAACTAGTTTGTCTTGATTGATTCATTGTGGAAATTGTGTGAATTAAAGAAGAGGAATGTTGTACCTTTCACCTCATATTGTCTCTTTCGCTAGAGGCTTTGAATAATCTCTCCTCAAAGCTTTTACCAAAAGCTCCACGACCTCCCAAGCCAAACAAAATTTGGCATTCATGGATGTGTGGTGAAAAATAGTTGCAAACGGTAAAATTTTAAGATGGAAGAGGATGCATTTCATGCATTGGGATGCTTGTGCCCATTAAAAAAAAGGAAAAATGAAACATACACGTGTGGAGTTGGCATTGTCCTCCACATTTATACGAATACCATAGCAAATGTGCCCTTCCACCGCCACTTGTATACCCTCCAGTGTTCAAGGGGGACTTATGCTTCTCCTCTACTGTTGGATGGACTTTCTTATTTCAAATCTTGCATTTGCACGAGGAAGGAACTCATTACGGTTGATGGAGCGAAAGACGTCGTGCACACACTTACACACCCAGACAACACAAGGAATTTACTTAAAACTCCACCCCACACACACCACCACTCAAGAGATGCATGGAAATTCTACCCACAAGATCAATTCAAACTCCAATCACCTCAACCTACAAGCCCTTGCCTGCCCGCAGACACTGTAAGGTGAGTCGAGTTGATCAACACTTGAAATCACGCTCGATGGTGACCAAAATATACAAGAAAAACCATCAAAAACTAAAAAATTTAAGCCACAACATTCAAAACATTGCAAAGCCTTCAGCAAACTCCACTGTGCTGGACTTTTTGGAGTAGCCCCAACCCTAATGGCACTGATACAGGGTCACATAATCTTGCAAAAAACCACACCTTCTTCCCTCAATTCCTGGAACACACACATCCATGGAAACCTCAAAACTTACATATACTCTCCCAAGTGAAAATTTGAAGAGAAAAAGCTCTCATTCACTCCTCCACACACTCGAAAACAGGATGCGAATGCTACGGGACTGCATTAGACCACCTATAGGAACCCTGCCTCCTTACACACATAGAGAAGTGAAAGTGCTTATATTGGGCTTCCAAAGTCCTCCTTCAGCTTGAACACTGACATCACCAAGAGTAATGTAGCAATTTACCCCCTTTTTACACCATTTTTTGACCCTTTTCAGCCCAATTTTGATCCTTTGAGGGCATTTTTGGCGGGAAAAACCCCAAACGGACTCCAAAAATTCACCAATTTTGTACGCTTGATCCTTGATACCCAAATTTCTTTGCCACATCCTCATATTCCATTTTTGACTACTTCTAGGGTGGTGCATGCATCAACGCAGATCATGCACCGTAAATAGACAGTTATTGCTCGTGTCAAACTTCTCAAGCAGTTCAAGGGTGCCCACACCTCCCACTTGCATTATTTACATTCTAGAAAACTCAAACATATTCCCTAGAAACAAAAGAAGCCACCAGGAACCATATCTAAGGCGCCAACACCTTGTCCATGCACATACATGTGCTCGACTACCCGCATACAAACCTGACTATTCACAATATGTACACGTTGCATCATTTTTTAAAAGTTGAAATCACTTTACAAATATCCCAAATTCATGTATTTACATCTCTTTGTGCCCCATGCATATACGTGCTACTTTGTACATGCCAAAAGCAATCTACCATCATTGCCCACTCTCTAGGTAGAGCATTTATTCTCAACCAAGAGACTATTTGCATCTGGAAACACATCTCTTGCAAAATATTTCTTCAATCTATAACCATCCATTCTATAGCGCAAACGTTCACCAGAGAGCCTTTCCAACTCCTATGTGCCATTCAAAAATACATGCTTCACTCTGTATGGTCCCAACCATTTGTCTCTCACCTTATTTTGAAAAGTGAAATCCAAGCGAGAGTCATACTTCATCACCAGATCTCCTTCTTTAATCTCTTTCTTTGGTAGCCTCTTATTCATTTTCTCCATCCTTGTCTTTGCTTGTTGAAGATAATAATCATTGAGTTTCTCTCTATTCATTTGCAACAACTCTAGAGCAAGAATATTTTCATGCAACTTGTCATTATGTGAACCTTGCATTTTGCACAACAACTTCAAGGCATCCAATTGCACCTGTATGGGCATAAGAGCTTCCATTCCATAAACAATCTCATACGGCGTGAACTGTGTTGACACTCTATAAGCAGCTCTATAAGCCCACAAACACTTATCCAAGTCAAGAGTCCCACTCTTTGGGATGCTCTCTAGCATACTTTGATAGCATTTTCACAATTTGACCTTTGCAGTTTTCAACGAGTCCATTGCATTGTGGGTAGTAAGAAGAAGAATGCCTATGTTGAATTTTCAATTTCTCCATGGGAGCACAAACAAGTTTTTCCCTAAACCTTGGTTCACCAAAAAAAATGATAACCATAGGAGCTCCAAACATGCAACACACCTATTCATACAAAAAAGAGACCACTCTTCATGTTGTTACATCTTTTACCGCTCTTGCTTCCACCCATATTGTTAAATAGTCCACAACCACAAGGATATTTTTTTTTCCATTGTTGGTCCTTGGCATTGGACCTACAACATCCACTCCCCATTTTGCAAATGCATCAAAAGACATTATAGTTTTTGGAGGCTCAACCAATAGTTTTGGATTTGCAAACACTTAGCATTCATGGTGGGGTAATCAAGTGATTACCCACCACTTGATTTTTGAAGAACTTTCTTGTATGCACCATCAAACATCATCGTATTATATGTATTTGTAATATCCACTTCCTCTTCATGATCATCCTTGTCAATTCTTGGGTAAGACGGAAGCTCCCCTCCCTTGTGTACCACTATGTCTGCCACGTGAGCTTTAACTGAATGATCCACTTTAAAATCAAACTCATACTCTTGGAGCTCCATAGTCCACTTTAAGATGCGCTTACTAGGATTCAAATGTTGTACTACATCCGGCAAAGGTTTGATGTGGTGAGCACATGAACTTTTGGGGCAACATATATGTTTTGAACCTGCAACAAGCAAGAACCAAGGCGAATACCCACTGTTCCATTTTTGTGCAGGAGAACTCCCTTACATTCTTCATCTTGCTCTCAAAATAGACTGTCTTGAAGTTCCTTCCGTGCTTTTGTAAGAGCACCGACCCAAAAGCTACTAACCCCACACTAATAGATACATAGAAACTCGATTGCAAGTCAAGAGGACTCACTGTTGGTAAAGCACACAATACCTCCTTGATATCATCAAAAGCCTATTGCATGTCTTCATTCCACTCAAACCCTTGAGCTCTTTGACTCAATTTTTGGAGAGGATACACTTAATGACATAGCATCCAAAAAAAACACGACAGGTACCTGAGCTTATGCACAAATGATGCCAAATCCTTTGTGTTGCTGGGTGGATCCATAAGCAGTAAAGCCTTAACTTTCTTTGGGTCGTCTTCTATTCCATTTTGGAAAACCACATGTCCTAACAAATGGACTCTAGCATGAGCGAGCTTACACTTCTTTGGGTTGAGTCGCCCACCCTCTTGCTGATTCCTTTTAAAAATCAACCTCAGCTTCTCCAAATGTATGACCCTGGAGTTATAACATCTAATGTCATCCATGAAAACTCAAATGAACTTACCCAAGTAGGGACCAAACACTCTATTCATCCAAATTGATCTTCAATTTCTATAAAGATCTGAAAATAGCCAAAAAATCCATCCATGATTGAGTAGCATTCGTGACCTGGAACCTGATTAAGAATTTCATCCAGGAAGGGTAGTGGATAATGATTCCTTTTTGTGGCAGCATTCAAAGGTTTGAAATCAACACATATCCTAAATCTTTTGTTCTTCTTGGGCACAATAACAACTAAAAAGACCCATTCAGATTCCTCCACTAGAAAGATGAAATCTGCTTCCAAAAGCTTCATCACCTGTCCACGAAGTGCTCTCTCATGAATGACCTCCAACCTCCTAAGCTTTTGAACCTTTGGCTTGGCACATTCTTTTAGATTGATTCTATGCTCGACCCCTTTTGCTCCATGCAGCTCTGTATATTTAGTGGCAAATAGCTTTGCAAACTCCATAAACATGCCTTCATACTCCTTCTTTTCTTTCTTTGTCAAGTCCTCTCCTAACATGCTCCTTATGTTCACTTTGGCAGGCTCTACAATTGCTTATGGATTATCCTTCTCCTCATTGACCTCCACATCATGCATGGATGCTTCCTTTTCAACACTTATCCCAAATAGATCAGGACATAACTGCATCAAGCCGTCCTCTACACTTTCTTCTGATGATGTAGATGAAGCATCACTATTGTATGACATAGTTTCTATTGAATCTGTATCTTGCATCTCCAATAGGGGCTGTGTATGGCTCTTGTGTGTCTTCATGTTGTAGACAATGGTCCTTCCTTTCTCTTGGTTGGGGATTGTGATCAAGCCCATGCCCCAATCCTGCTTAGCACCAAGGGTTATAAGACATGGCCTCCTTAAAATGACCGAATAAGAATTCTCACAAGCTTGCATCATGTAGCAATCAACCAAGCACTCAATCCCCAAGACTTTTTTTTTAACATCTTCAGCTATCCCGAGACACCTTGCCTTTTTGTGGTTGGCCATCCTCATACGGATTGAAGCATTCACCGAAATCTTGATACTTGCTTCCTTCATGATAGCCTCGATCATGACACACACCTAGGCACCACCATCCACATATGATTGCACTTCCGTCTTCTTTCCCAACATAGCTTCAACTATTGGCACCATATCCATCGGGTGACCAACCCTCAAGGATGACACCATGATTTTCCATTTTGGAAGGAAGCTGCGTACTCACACATTTGGTCAACTACCTCCTCAACTTAGCGTTGAAGGCCACCAACTCACCAAAAGATATATTGGCCTTTTGATTTTGTATGTTGTCAACAGTATCATAGTCTTTGACACCTTGGCCAAGAAGGTCATCCTTTAAACCTATTTTCCTTCATTTCCGCCTCTTGCTGCTCTTTGGTTGGTCTTCTACTTTGACTTTCCCCTTCCTTGCTCTTGTCTAGCCCTACCTTCTCCATTTGTAGGCAACGGTTGTGGTTTTTTTTGCAGAGGTGGTGCTTCTAGTGCCCGCTCTTGATGATTTTCTTCTATTCTCCCTCAACCATGCCCCTATAAGGGGTACATCCCTCATCTCTCTCTTGGTGGTTTAGGACAATCAAGGGTGTAGTGACCCTGTTCACCAAATTGTAGCATCTACCTTGTAGCCTTCATCCCCTACCTCTCCCAGCTAGCCGCTCTTCTTTTTGGTTTCTATCCATTATGTTAATCCTTAATTATTGCAACTGACTAGCAAGATCATGAAAAACCCAGACTGTATAACGGGATCCGGGCCTTGAACCACTCGCTCCACTCTATCATCCACTGCCACAAGAACCATTCGTTGCACTACAACTGGCTCAACATGTGTCATGCCCTTCTCCCACCTTCTCTTTATCTTTTTTTCTCTTGGCCTCGGCAATTTCCACATCTCTTTCAAATGTAGCACGCTCCTCTTGATCGACCTTCTCCCTTACACTTGGATGGAGACAATCCATAAACTGATGCACTTTAAAGAATCCCCTGGAGGTACTTGGCATGCCGCCTCTAATTGCACTCAAAGTCCTTTGAAGTGTTGAAAAAACTCTTGAAAGTTAGCATGAACATCTTGCTGTAAACCTCTCAATTTAGTTGTTGCTTCTGTTGTGGTTAATCTCTTTCCAAACTTGTCAAAAGTTGCTTGCTTCACCTGCTCCCATGTTTGCTTTTTGTCTTCCTCTGAACCTTCAAATCACTCGCAATATTCTCCTTTGAGTGCAAGAGGAAATACATGAAGCTTTGCTTCATCATTCACAATGTGCATGCCAAGCGTATGCCACTCAAAGTTAGCAATCCAGTTTTCACATCCTCCTTCCCTGTGAACATTGGCTCATTATATGCCATCCCTTCAAAGTCGCTTCTCCCTTGCGTAAGTCCACAAAATTTGAAGTCTTGCACCTCAACCAAACCACCATTTTTTTTCAATGATACTCAAAATTCATAGCAAAACCGCTTCAGCTGGTGCAAAACCGGCAAATTCACTCCCCAACGGGATCGCCAAAGGATGATGGAGCAAAAGACGCTGTGCGCACACTCACACACCCAAAAAACACAACACAACACAAAATAGCACAAGGATTTTACTTAAATTCCACTCCACACACACCACCACTCAAGATCTCCATGGAAATTCTACCCACAAGCTCAATTCAAACTCCAAACACCTCGACCTACAAGTCCTTGCCTACCCGCAAACACGACAAGGTGAGTCGAGTTGATCAACGCTTGAAATCACGCTCGATGGTGACCAAAATATACAAGAAAAACCATCAAAAACTCAAAATTTTAGCCATAAAATGCCTCTCTCAAAACGTTGCAAAGCCTTCACCAAACTCCACTCTACTGGACTCTCTACCTAATGGCACCGATACAAGGTCACATAGTCTTGCAGAAAGCCGCACCTTCTTCCCTCAATTCCTCACACACACACACACATCCATGGAAACCTCAGAACTTCCATAGAGTCTCCCACGTGAAAAATTGAAGAGAGAAAGCTCTCATTCACTCCACACACTCAAAAACAGGATGCGAACGCAACGGGACTGCATTAGACCACCTGTAGGAACCTTGCTTCCTCCCACACACAGAGAGGTGAAAGTGGTGATATTGGGATTCCAAAGTTCTCCTTCAGCTTGAACACTCATGGCAGTGGGAGTGATGTGGCAATTTTCCCCGTTTTCACACCATTTTGACCATCTTTTGACCCTTTTTGGCCCAGCTTTGTCTCCCGACGGGCTTTTTCGTGGGAAAAACCCCAAATGGGCTCCAAAATTCACCAAATTTTGTATGCTTGATCCTTGACACCCAAAGTCCTTTTACACATCCCAACATTCCATTTTTGACTACTTCTAGGGTGGTGCATGCATCACTGCAGATCAGGCACCGTAAATACACAGTTATTGCATGTGTCAAACTTCTCGGGCAGGTCGAGGGTGGCCACACCTCCCACTTGCATTATTTAGATTCTAGAAATCTCATACACATTACCTAGAACCAAAAAATAAGCCACCAAGAACCATATCCAAGGCGTCGACACCCTGTCCATGCACATACGTGTGCTCGGCTTATCGGCACGCAAACCTGACTATTGACATTGTGTACACGTTGCATCATTTTTCAAAACTTGAAACCACTTTGGAAATATTCCAAATGCATGTATTTACATCTCTTTATACATATGACCATGCATATACATGCTACTTTATACATGCCAAAAGCGATCTATCACTGTTGATTTATGTATGCTTGTGATACTACAAATTGCCATACCGTGGTGTACTCTCATAGTGTCCGTTTTTTTATTTATGTCTGCTTGTGATACTCTAAATTTCCATGCCGTGGTGTACTCTCATAATGCTTGTTACATCACAAAAGTTCTTCAATCCTTGTCATGCTCATCTACAATATTTTTAATAAATCTGATGTGGATTGACCGTTAAATATTCCTTTCATTGTTCCACCACCAAGTCACTAGTATGTGCATTGATGATATACCACATCAAAGCACAAATTTGGATGTATCAAATGTAAGTGCCTTACCAAATGAAACCTTCTTTCAACTCGATATGTCATACGCAAAGAATCTTAGACCATAGTTCTTAAGGGAGATGTTCCTCTCCTATGTCTTGCATGGGATATTCCCAAGGAAGATTTAAATCCTTTGGGATGGAATCAATCATATCTTGCTACTCCTTTTTCAATTCTCTCCTCTATTTGTTGCAGAGAATTCTAGACCATAGTTCTTGAGCGAGATGTTCCTCTCCTGTTTCTTGAATGGGATCTTCCCAAGGAAGATGTAGATCCTTTGGGATGTAGTCAACATATCCATTGTTGCTAATTTTGCAATTCTCTCCTCTCTTTGGGTAAAGTTGATTGTGTCATAGCAGCTCTCGTAAGTGAACCATTTGGATTTCTTATGATTTTCATAAGTGATATATCAATGGAATACCTTGTTTTCCCTCTTAAGAAGGCTGGCTCATCCTGATTGAGCTCAATTTCAAGCTCCTCTTTATCACCTTAATCTTGATAATCGAGTCAAGATCTGTCACCATCATAATTGGGGTAATCTCTCATATCCAAGACCCTTGGCGCTATTAGCTGTTTAGATATCTCAACATCATAATTGATACTCGAGTCTAGATGTATCAAGATCATAATTGATACTCGAGCCCAGATCTATCAACATCATAATTGGGGTAGTGTCTCATATCCAAGACCCCTAGAGCTATTAGCTGTTTAGCTTCCCATCTCTCATGTGAACTCGTTTATTTTAGCGGTCACCTAAAAAATCCATGTTCATTCTCCTGCTAATTTTATTCCCTTCGTGACTGCTCTCCAACTATTGTGTTCTATGTAGGACCAGAATAAATGAAATTTGGGCAAAGAATCTCATTTACGAGCATCATTGTCTTGCGTAATGGCACATGCCTTCAAAATGTAATCATAGCCTTCAAGACAAAAGTATAGGTGACTAAATTTGGAGAGATACACCCACTTTTCATCTATTGAAAATAGCCTACAACTTTTTGACCCTGCTCTTGTTGCACGTATCTCGCAATCAATGCATTCTATAAGTGACAACGTGTCGTATAGGAAGCTCCTCAAGCACTTCTTGTGCTTTCTAAAGCACACTCCATTTGGCATACATATCTACCAAGGCTGTGCCAAGCATGAAATCTTTTTTCAACAGCCTTTGACTAACGATATAATTGTGAATTTTTCTGCCCATATCAACATCTTGCGTAGAGCTACAAGCGCTCAAGATGTAGGCATATGTGATTGCATCTGGAGGGAGGCCCTTGATTTGCATCTGCTAAAAACTTTTTGGCTTTGCCCTTGTGGGGAAAATTCTACAATCGTTGAATTCCAAGAGTCCACACTCCGAATAGGAAGCTCCTCATGCACTTTTTGTGCTCTCTGAAGTGCACCACATTTAGCAAGCATGTCAACAAAGGTATTGCCAAGAACAACATCCTTTTTCAATGACATCTAACTAGCAATATCAGCATGAATTTTTATGCCCATATCGCGTAGAGCCACATGCCTTCAAGATGCATGCATATGTGATTGCATCTAGAGAGAGGCCCTCGCTTTGCATCCACTGAAAATAGTCAAGAGCTTTCTGGCCCTACTCTTGTTGCTTGTATCCATCAATCAATCAATGCAGTCCTAGAGACGGAATTTGGGACATGAAGCTCCTCAAGCACTTTTTATGCTTTTTGAAGTGCACCACATTTGGCATACATATCAACCAAGGCATTGCCAAGCATGACAAGTTTTTGCATCAAACCTTGACTAACAATATCAAAATGGATTTTTAAGCCCATATCAATATCTTCCGCAACTACATGTCTTTAAGATGCATGCGTAGGTGATTGCATCTATACAGAGGCCCTCACTTTGCATCCGTTGAAAATAGACTAGAGCTTTCTGTCCCTTGTCCTGTTGTGCATATCCCGCAACCAATGCACGCCGTTCCGAACAATAAGCTCCTCAAGCACTTTTTGCAATTTTTGAAGTGCACTACATTTGGCATACATATCGACAAGGGAGTGCCAAACATGACATCTATTTTCAACAGCATCTTGCATAGAGCCAATGCCTTCTAGATGAATGTATAGGTGATAGCATCTAGAGAAAGGTCCTCGCTTTGCACTTTGCATGCCTTCAAGATGCATGCGTAGGTGATTGCATCTATACAGAGGCATACACTTTGCATCCGCTGAAAATAGACTAGAGCTTTCTATCCCTGGTCCTGTTGTGCATATCCCGCAACCAATGCACGCCGTTCCGAACAATAAGCTCCTCAAGCACTTTTTGCAATTTTTGAAGTGCACTACATTTGGCATACATATCGACAAGGGAGTCCCAAGCACGACATCTATTTTCAACAGTATCTTGCATAGAGCCACATGCCTTCTAGATGAATGCATAGGTGATAGCATCTAGAGAAAGGTCCTCGCTTTGCACTTTGCTGAAAATGGTCTAGAGATTCTTGGACCTATCCTTGTCGGGCAAATCCTGCAATCAGTGCGTTCCGAAATATGACATCCAACACAAGAGCACCCCTCAACCCATCACTATCTCCAACTCCATCTTTATCACCATCGTGTTGTCCCTCAAATTCTTGAGTTCTCTTTCTCTTTCTTGTCATCTTCTTGGCAAGCAAGGAAGCCATAACTCTACCTTTCACGACGAAGTTTTTCCATCTTCTCTTTCGTGATACGATGGCCCCAAAGCGAGTGGCTCAAAGCTCCAAGGATGTTCATGTCGTTCCACCTCCAAGGAAGGTGCAAAGCAAGGTATTGTCTACTCCAATCATAACTCAAGAGGAGGTATTGACTCCGGAAGAAGTTGAAGCCACCCAACCTCAAATACGGGAGGTAATCAAACATGTTCCTAATCCGGTAAGTTAAATTTATAATTTTGCATTGCTATTCTTGTTGACTTGGGAAGCAAAATGTAGGAACTTCCTTAAACCGTATCAAGAAACATGATTCTATCACAAGAAACAAACATATGTTTTCATAGAATAGTGAAAGAATTGTTTGATAAATTGTCATTGTTTGTTAAATTGTTATTGTTTAATAAGTTATTGTTGCTGTTTGATATGAAGAGTTGGTTGATCATGTTTGAAGAATCATTTAAGAAGAAGAATTATTGAAAGAATATCTTTGGTTACTTACGGGTAGCAAGATGCCTTGCGGTTAGCGAGATACCTCACGATTAGCGAGATGATCCCGCGATTAGCGGAGAATAAGCTAAGGTTATTGGGTCTTTTTTTATCCCTCACGGTTAGTGAGATGGAAAGATTGCACAATTTGCAGTTAGCAAATAAATAAATCATTTGCAAAGGCTCTGTTGGTTAGACAGAGAAAGTCCACAAGTAGCGGCAAACTCATAAGAAATTGAAAAAACTCTTTTTTTTGGGTTGAAATATAGGACAGTCTTCATTAGGCCTTGTGAATCTGTGTCCGAAATTAATAAAGGAACATTGTTTGTATACGTAAAATAATGTGGTGGTAATTAAAAAACAAGAAGATCGGGTGAGTGCGGTGTGGGAAGTGGGAGACTAGTATCCTAACAGATCTATGTCTATGGACGGGTGGACCCGATTCATCGGGTACTTTTCACAAGATTATTAGCTAGTTAAGTATAAGTCTCATTGCACATTTATGATTTATGAATGGCGATCATGCCTCTTAAACGTGGAAAAAAAGGCGTTGTTAAGTATAAGTCTCATTGCACATTTATGATTTATGAATGGCGGTCGTGCCTCTTAAACGTGGGGAGAAAGGCGTTGTTTATATATCCTAAGTATGTCAATGAGATTTTATCTTTGTGATATAGGAAGTAGTTTCCATTGAAATCCCTTGATTATCAACTTGGCCTATGGTGTATGACCCTTATAGCCACAATCACGATGGATAGAGGACTTCCTCTCTTGTGTTACTTGTATCTCTACTTCGTGCAAACAGAGTAGGGTGTCATCAATGGATCTTGAGAAGAAAGGAAGGTCATCAATTAAGTCTCCCCAATCTATCGAGGTTGGGACCTCGCAGGCTCTCTCTCCTTGTCATTAAAAGGAACCTTGGGCACAAACTGAGCACTCTTCCTCAACATCACCATCATTCACTTTTGATGCACATTGCATTGTTATCAGAGCTCTTTGGCAGTGTTTGGTATCATCACTCAACGAAAGAATCACAAAGAACCATATATTTCTCTTTTGCTTGTTGTGATTGGACATACTCAAGACCACTTGGGGTGTGTCGATCCCTAATCTGTGTTTTTGAAGAGTGGCAAGTAACCCAAAAAAGAAGGGCTTGTCCAACCTCCCCTCGTTCCTCTTTTCCACTCATTAACAGCGGACCCTGTACTTAGCAGCAGGGCAGTTGACGTGAGGTGGGAAAAAGAAACCTTGGTGTGAGCGCAAGGCTACCAAGGGGTGCACCCACAGGAAGGAGTTGATCTTGGTTAAGAGAAAAGCCTTCTTTAATGCAATTTTCAAGCATTACCAAGTACCAAGAACCCCAAGTACCCAAGAACCCAAGTCAAACCATACTTGCTTATGGTGGCAGGGAGGTGGTGCCGTCCTCACCTAATTTCCATAAATCGTAGGGAACGTACCCATCTATAGTAAATGGAAAAGAAATCATTACATTCAAGTTTCTCTTGTAAAGGCCGTCCTATATGTGTTGGATTTTCAACTTATGGAGTAAAATTTGAACAACATCAAGAAAGTGTGAAATAAATAACAAGGCAAAATCATAACCTGAAGGTCTCCTCCTTCAATACCATTTCCATGGCATGGTATTGAATCTTACTTCATCAACCTAATTTTATTTTCTTCCTCCATGGCTTCTACTATGTTCGACTTCAACCCCTTAAGTGTGCCATCTTTAATGCACTTAAGATTCACCATAGCCCACTCAATTGGTGTTATGGTGGTATCCATGGTGTTCACTAGCATCTCTTACAAGCAAGGATTGAATTGGTGTTGTTCAAAAGAAGTTACAAGGGTTGATCTCACCATTGACCACCTATTCAAGAAGCAAATCATACTTGTTCGTAGTGAGATGGTTGGCTATGGAGATAGTTGATAATTACTGTTAACCCTCACGGCTCACGGACACCCCATCACCTACGACGGACGTGTATTATGTATTTGGTAGAGTCAGGTGCCGGGCTTGTCGGACCAATAGGAAAAGGGTAAGAGTGATCGCCGATGAGAGGCGCACTCTAACTGGGACATTCAAGGATTTAGTTGGCTAAGCATGGGCGCCCACGTGTGAATGGGGTGAGCTCATATAAAAGCCAACTAAACTTAAAATTCACTCATTCTCTCATTTGTGCAATAGAAGAGTGCTCTTGCTCCATCTCCATCTCCATCTTCTTCTTCTTCACCTCCTTGTGTGTGTGTGTGTGTGTGTGTGTGTGTGTGAGAGAGAGAGAGAGAGAGAGAGCGATCGAGCATTGCGGCGGCATGACGGCGGTGAAGCGGTTGAGCGCGACGTAGCGGCGTCTCCTTCTTCTTCGCGGCGAGGAATCCTCCACGGCAGGAAGCGGTGAGTGACACACCATTGCCCTCTTTTGAGCTTACTAGTTAAGCTAGTTGTGTGCTTGGAGCCGTCTATGGCTCGCACACAATGTTAGGCAAGGTCCTTGCTTCGACAGTGCGGCAAGGAGCGCACCTCTTAATCTCCGATCTTAGGGAATGTATATATAAAGCCTTATACTCACAAAAACAAGATAAAAAAGTAAAAGAGCAAGAGCCATAACACAAATCATAAAAACAAATTATGCACAAGAACATGACCCTTGTAATATTTGCACTCTAACCATCATCTATTTGCGTGTACAGATATGGCTAGTACGCTAGAGTCATCCACTCCTGCCTTGGGTGAGAGGTACCCTCGTTACTTTTCACAAATATTTCACATGGTATTTCCAGTGCTTGCATGTGAATGGGATTTGATAGGTACGCTAGCATGTGAGAGGAATTTTGAGGAGTTAGAATGGCTGATACGTCTCTTGACCACGTCTGATCCATACTTAGTAGAGAGCGTTTCTCCCATTGCACAAGCCTACCCTTTTGACCAAGATGACTATAGGCGTCTAGTGACCTTCTTAGTAAACATGGGCACCTATGATGAAGAAGAAAATTTACACGACTACACGGATGGCACATATGGTCTCATGGATGATGACTTTGTTTATCTCGACGACGAAGATAGGGGTTTAGCCTTAGGGTTTTCCCCCAACCTCTACAATATCCTATTCCCTTGACTCTCTAGAGGGAGTGCAAATAATTAGGTTAGGGTTCCTTATGTTTTTTGTTGTGTTCAATAAGTGTTGGTACCTTTTTCCACTAATGTGCCTCTTGGAGGTATTCCTTTTGTTTCCTAGTGTGTACAGGAGCGTGGTGCTATTGATAGGATTTGGACCTTCATGGAATCTTTATCTCGACTCACTCTTCAAATCAAGCGCGACCATTGACACAAACAGGTGTTTCTTGTCCATTAGCATTGCCCCTTATCTTTTTTGCATCTATGATTGTCTGCTTTGATTGTGATTGGTAGCCTAATATTCACCGCATTTACTTAGTATCAAACATTTAATTCAATGTAATTTTTTGTCATAATCACTTGTCTAAGTTTAAAAATCAAGCAGTCCGACTAAGCTATTTTGACCAAGTTAGGTGTTAAAAATCTTCTCTTAATACCATGGGGAATGCCTTCCTACTAATCAATGGTTACTTAGGTTCTTAATCCGATTTAGGCAGCATTGTGTGAAATGTACTAGGGCTTTCTAGTGGGCTTGACCCTATTGACCTTTCGCTTAAGTATTATAAAGGGAGTTTACTAGTGTGATGAGCCTAGGGAGGTGTATCAGTGTTATATGACCCCCCAAAGTTACAAAATTAAAATGCTGAAAATGAACAAACAAAAAATCAAAGTGCCACACTGTAAAATCTTAAGCTGGAAGAGAAATCTCAGCTTGATTTGGTACTTCACTCACATGTATTGCCTATGGTACTAGAGCCCTAGAGGTTCCCATTGTAGGCGCTTTTCCTTGAAAAGCAAAAAACCCAAGGCATACAAAATAAGCACACACATCAAATTGAATCACTGTGAAAAGACTTTGGGGGGTCAAAGAAAAAGTAATCAGTCAGGCGATGATTTCATGAGAAATTCCTTTTATGGTAGCTTAACTACAAGGTCTTCTAGATATAGCCTCTAGTCAGCCCTCGAACATGAATACTTGGCTCTCGCGATTAAACAACTTAATTGACCACAGAAAATTAAGAAGCTTACCCATGGTATTAATATTCGATCTCTAGTGCCTTTCGACCGTCAAATTAGCGACCCCATACTTGTTTAATTTTTTACCTTTACATCTGTTTATGCATTTGATTGCATTGCAATTTAATGTTCATTGCTGACAAATTGTTTGAAATTCTTTTACCAATCAAATTGTTTACCTAAAACTGCATATGCTTTTTACTCACTTATGAGAATGCATTTACTGTGCCAATGTTGTTTGATTTTGCAGTGACTGAAGAAGGCTAAGGACATTCATCTCAAATGCTCTTCCACCTAGACGAACGAGCTTCAACTCAATAGCTTCCGAGGACGGAATCTACATCAGGAAGGGGGGCATGTTAACCCTCACGGCTCACGGACACCCCATCACCTACGACGGACGTGTATTATGTATTTGGTAGAGTCAGGTACCAGGCTTGTCGGACCAATAGGAAAAGGGTAAGAGTGATCGCCGATGAGAGGCGCACTCTAACTGGGACATTCAAGGGTTTAGTTGGCTAAGCATGGGCGCCCAAGTGTGAATGGGGTGAGCTCATATAAAAGCCAACTAAACTTAAAATTCACTCATTCTCTCATTTGTGCAATAGAAGAGTGCTCTTGCTCCATCTCCATCTCCATCTTCTTCTTCTTCACCTCCTTGTGTGTGTGTGTGTGTGTGTGTGTGTGTGTGTGTGTGTGTGTGTGTGTGTGTGTGTGTGTGTGTGTGAGAGAGAGAGAGAGAGAGAGAGAGAGAGAGCGAGTGATCGAGCATTGCCGCGGCCTGACGGCGGTGAAGCGGTTGAGCGCGACGTAGCGGCGTCTCCTTCTTCTTCGCGGCAAGGAATCCTCCACGGCAGGAGCATAGAGCGGTGAGTGACACACCATTGCCCTCTTTTGAGCTTACTAGTTAAGCTAGTTGTGTGCTTGGAGCCGTCTATGGCTCGCACACAGTGTTAGGCAAGGCCCTTGCTTCGACAGTGCCGCAAGGAGTGCACAATTACGCACCAAAAGTACACCTGGAAAACATGTATACACACTTACATTGCTCCTCCACGATTCTCCCTATGTGAACATGTTTTGGACGAATCCAATTACCAGTTGAAAGTCCTACATGGAGCATGTTTTGGGAGAACCCAACTACCATTTGGATGTCCTATGTATCCCCACGTTGAACCCCACCATCCGTGTTCCTTAGTGGATTAGGAAGTGAAGGAGTACGAGCAGAAGTGCGACGCGAGAGAAAGTGCGAGAAGAAGAGCACGACGATATGGTGAACTCGCTCTACTGTAATGTGTAGAGCATAGTGAGTTTTTATTAGGTTTTAACAAAAGAATATGTGTACATACCTGGCGGCCCGCCCACTTACCTGGGCGACCACAATGGGCTTTATACCCCAACAACCTCCCACTTAAAGTCCAATGTGGTACTTTAAGTGTGAGAGAAGCTACTATACAAGCTAATATACAAGAGATGTAGAGAAGTGATGTGCTACCCTACACCTAACTGCTTGCGAAAATGCGCAAAGCTCTCTGAGGGAAGTCCTTTTGTAAGTAGATTAGCACGATTTTCTGTGGTGTGAACTTTGACAAGCTGAAGTTGCTTATCCTCGAGCATTTCCCTAATGAAATGATACTTCACATCCACATGCTTTGTCTTTGAGTGATAAACTGGATTACAAGCCAATTGTATAGCACTTTGACTATCACAATATAACACAGGTATCTCTTCTTTGATTCCCAAATCTGTTACTAGTCGATTAAGCCAAATTGATTCTTTGCATGCCTCTGATGCTGCAACATATTCAGCCTCTTTAGTAGACTGAGTAACACAATCTTGTAATCTAGAACGCCATGATACTGCTCCACCAGCCAATGTAAAGACATACCCTGACGTAGACCGTCGGTTGTCTAAGTCATCTACATAATCCGAGTCTGTAAAACCCTTTACACTTAGCTCCTGACTCCCATACCATATACGCATACTCTTTGTAGCTTTCAGGTATCTCGAAATTCCTTTCACTACCTCCCAATGTTTCTTGCCTGGGTTAGACATGTATCGACTTACTACTCCCACTGCAAATGCAATGTCTGGGCGAGTAACAATCATTGCATACATCAAACTACCCACTACAGATGCATATGGAATGTGATCCATTTTAGCTTGTTCTTCCTCAGACACAGGACAATCTTGTTTTGCTAAGTTTCACATATGGTGGCAATGGAACACTCAATGCCTTTCCCTTCTCCATATTGAAACGTTGCAAAACCTTGTCAATATACTCTGTTTGAGATAACCAAATCAACTTCTTTGATCTGTCTCTCTCAATGCGCATACCAAGTATATGACTTGCCTCACCCATGTCTTTCATGTCAAACGATTTTGCCATCTTTGACTTCAAAGCTGAAATTTCTTCCAAGTGCTTGCCAGCAATCAACATGTCATCCACATACAAAATAAGGATCAGCCAACTGCCATCCTTAGCCTTCTTTGTATATAGACAGTGATCGAACTCACTACGTTTGTAGCCTTGAGAAAGCATAAACTTGTGTAACTTATGGTACCATGCCCTCGGTGATTGTTTTAAGCCATGAAGACTCTTTAACAACTGGCATACCAAATCTTCCTTTCCTTTCTCAACAAACCCTTCTGGCTGTTGCATGTAAATTTCCACATCTAAATCACCATGCAAGAACGCTGTCTTGACATCCATTTGGTGCAACACCAAATCTAATATGGCAACCAATGCAAGAAAGCATCTCAATGTAGTCATCTTGACCACCGGAGAGAAGACTTCATCAAAGTCAATGCCTTGTTCTTGCTTAAAGCCCTTGGCAACAAGCCTTGCTTTGTACTTTGGCTGACTATCATGAGCGGTGATCTTATACCTATAAACCCATTTACAAGGTAGAGCCTTTTTGCCCTGTGGTAATTTAACTAGCTTCCATGTCTGGTTTTTATGCAGAGCTGTCATCTCTGACTGCATGGCCAATTGCCAATTCCCGGAGTCCTTCATTTGCACTGCTTCCTTATAACATGAAGGCTCATTGCAATCAGTCAACATGACATAGTTCATAGATGGAACAAACCTATCAGGAGGTCGCGTGACACGTCCAGATCTACGCACAATAGGTGGCTCAGGCTCAGCCAGAACCTGTGGTTCCACTCTATCCTCTCCTTGCTCCTCTTGAGCCCTGACATTTTGTCTTGCACGTGCAGGTCCATCTTCTTGGAAGACAACTCTTCTAATCTCCTCAACCCTCTCTGGTTTAGAATGATATTTGGATTCATTAAACTGAACATCATTGCTGCGGATAACCTTTCTGGATTCGGGATCCCAAAGTCTGTACCCCATCTCACCAGAATTACCATAGCCTAGAAAGATGCACTTTCTACTCTTTGGCTCAAGTTTGTTCCTAAATTCCTTTGGAACATGAGTATATGCCTCACAGCCAAAGACTCTGAGATGCTTGTATGAGGGCCTTTTGCCTGACCATACCATCTCTTCCACAGAATCCTTCTGCAAAACCTTGCTAGGAGATCTATTTATAAGATGAACAGCTCTTGATACAGCTTCAGCCCAAAACCCATTTGGCAGATATGCATTAGACAACATACTTCTGACCTTCTCTTGTATAGTCCTATTCATCCTCTCAGCAACACCATTTTGAGGAGGATTGTAAGGAGCAGTAAGTTCACGTTTTATACCTTTTGACTCACAAAAGTCCTGAAAGGCCTTTGAAACATACTCTCCACCATTGTCAGTGCGTAAGCATTTAAGCTTCTTGCCACTCTGATTCTCCACAAGTGTCACAAACGTTTTAAAAACACAAACACTTCATCCTTGTGCTTGAGAAAGTAAACCCATACTTTCCTCGAGTAATCATCTATAAATGTCATAAAGTAAGAAGCTCCCCCTAGAGATAGGTTAGGCATAGGTCCACACAAATCACTATGAACAAGTGCCAACTGTATCTCTTCTACTGCTTCTATGCTTATGTGGCTGCTGTGTTTGCTTACCATACAGACAATGTTCACAGAATTCAAAATCATTAAATGACAAGCCAGGCAAATAACCAGAACGAGACAAGATTTCCATTCCCTTCTTGGACATATGTCCTAACCGGCTATGCCACAAAGAAACGTTTGGCTGCTCGGTTAGATTGATCACATTTTTAGAGACATTTGATACATAAATCATGTAAAGTCCTCCAAACTTTACTCCATGTGCTACTGTCATAGAACCCTTGGATATCTTCCACATGTTTTGTCCAAAAGTGGTGACATAGCCAGCATCATCAAGTAAACCTGTGTTGATCAAGCTCTTTGTAATTGCAGGAACATGTCTCACATTCTTCAGCGTGAAAGAAGAGCCATTCTGAAACTTCAATTGAACATCTCCAACACCTAAGATCTCACATGTCTGCCCATTGCCTAGCCGAACATGATCTTTAGTGGTCACATGAGAGGTAAACCACTCCTTGTTTGGAGACACATGAAGTGATACCCCTGAGTCTATACTCCAGTCACTCAGTGCATTTCCATCAGATGTTGTAAGAAGAGCTGAGTCCATTGTATTCTTCAAGAAGTAGATGTCTCCTGACACTAGACTGTCATCCTCTGCAACAGTGTTTGTCACATTTATTTCTTGAATCTTCATTGAGGACTTGTTCTTCTCACCATGGTCTTCAGCTTTCTCTTTGCCTTTTTCTGCTTTCCATTCTCTGCAGTCTCTTTTCATGTGACCCTTCTTGCCACAATGGTAGCATTCTATGTCACTCTTAGCTTTAGCACTGCGGGACTTGCCATGTTCTTGTTGCGCATGGGGAAATTTTTGAGTCTAATTTTTGAGTTCATGTCATGTGCTTTCTTGCCATGTTCTTGTTGCGCAAATCTTGCAATGAGTGCATTCCAAGAGGTGACATTCTGGACAGGAAGATCCTCAAGAACGTTTTGTGCTTTCTCAAGCGTGCCACATTTGGCATACATATTGACCAAGAAAGTGTCAAGCACGACATCTTTTTCAATAGCCCTTGACTAATAATATAATTGTGAATTTTTGTGTCCATATTAGCATCTTGTGTAGAGCCACATGCCTTTAAGATATATGCGTAGGTGATTGCATCGAGAGATGAGATACTATGAGATAAAATTGTGACGACCTGTTGTTGCGAGATAAAACAGCAAGACGTGCCTATTATTGCAAGATTAAAAAAAGCAAGACTTGCGACGGCATGTTGTTGCGAGATAAAAAAAAGGCACCCAAAAGAAGCAATGATGAAGCTATATCTAATGACGCCGTTCCAAGTGGCTTTTGGCGCTCTTTTTGTTGCACACATCCTGCAATTAGTGCATTCCAAGAGGCAATATTCCGAACGGGAAGCTCGTCAAGCACTTTTTGTGCTTTCTCAAGCACACCACATTTGGCATACATATCGACCAAGAAAGTGCCAAGCACAACATCTTTTTCAACAGCCTCTAACTAACAATATAATTGTGAATTTTTGTGCCCATATCAGAATCTTGCATAGAGTCACATGCCTTTTAAGATACATGCGTAGATGATTGTATCTGGAGATGAGCTGCTTCATGATAAAAATGCAACGACCTGCTATTGCGAGATAAAACAACAAGACCTGCCTACTAAAATCTAGAGCTGCGACAACGTGCTGTTGCAAGATAAAAAAGACACTCAACAGAAGCAATGATACAACTATATTTAACGACGCCCTTCCAAGTGATTTTTGGCCCTCTTCTTGTTGCGCACATTCTGCAATCAGTGCATTCCAAGAGGCAACATTCCGGACAGGAAGCTCCTAAGCACTTTTTGTGCTTTCTCAAGCGCACCAATTTGGCATACATGTCGACCAAGAAAGTGCCAAGCACGACATCTTTTTCAACAATCTCTGACTAACAATATAATTGTGAATTTTTGTGCCCATATCAGCATCTTGCATAGAGCCACATGCCTTTAAGATACATGCATAGGTGATTGCATCTGGAGATGAGATGCTGCGAGATAAAACTGCGATGATCTGCTTTTGTGAGATAAAACAACAAGAGTTGCTGTAACGAGATAAAAAAAGCAAGACCTGTGACGACGTGCTCTTGCGAGATAAAAAAGGCACCCAGCAAGCAATGATGAAGCTATATTTAATGACACTGTTCTAGGTGCCCTTTGGCCATGTTCTTATTGCGCACATCCTACAATCAATGCATTCCAAGAGGCAACATTCCGGACAGGAAGCTCCTCAAGCACTTTTTGTGCTTTCTCAAGCGCGCCACATTTGGCATACTTATCGACCAATGCCAAGCACGATATCTTTTTCAGCAGCCTCTGACTAACAATATATTATGAATTTTTGTGCGCATATCAACATCTTGCATAGAGCCACATGACTTTAAAATACATGCATAGGTGATTGCAGCTGGAGATGAGATGTTGCGAGATAAAACAACAAGACCTACCTGCATAAAAAAGCAAGACTTGCGACGACGTGCTGTTGTGAGATAAAAAAGGCACCCAACAAAAGCAATGATGCAGCTATATTTTACGACGTCCTTCCAAGTGCTTTTTGGTCCTCTTCTTGTTGCGCACATCCTGCAATCAATACATTCCAAGAGGCGACATTTCGGACAGGAAGCTCCTCAAGAACTTTTTGTGCTTTCTTAAGCGCACCACATTTGGCATACATATCGACCAAGAAAGTGCTAAACACGACATCTTTTTCAACAGTCTTTGACTAACAATATTATTGTGAATTTTTGTGCCCATATAAGCATCTTGCGTAGAGCTACATGCCTTTAAGATACATGCGTAGGTGATTGCATCTACAGATGAGCTACTGCAAGGCTGAGTTCTTGGCAGCTTTTTGGGAGAGGTTGTGGGACTCCAAACAGCCGAGGCGAGTCACTTTGTTTCAGCGGCTTGTCGCACACAAAGCTACAGCAGTTGGGAGTTGGTTTGTGCATAGTGGTCTCTCGACCGCATGTGCAGCTTGTGACCACCTTGTAGAGAGTCAGCGTCATTGTCTTTGGGACTGTCCTTTGGCATAGTAGGTGTGGCTTCGTGCTCTTCGGTTGATGCCTGCTCTTTTCACGGCTCGGCAGTACACTTGGGGGGTAGCGGCTTGGTCCACTCTCACGGGTCCGGCACTTCAGTTTGAGCTATCTTCCACCAGCAGGATGATAGTGATGCGGGGGGGCGACCTACACTCCAGCCTGCCGCAGAGCATACTCCACAAGAGTGGTGCAGTGAGAGAGAGGAGTGTTGGGAGCTCATCACTGGCCTGACACTCTGGTTCATCTGGCGGGCCCGCTGTTTCCACATCTTTGAGGCTCGCCCTGTACCACCAGCAGAGACTGTTCGCAATCTTTGGCTAGAGTTGATCCACACTCTCAGACGACAGCTCGAGAGACTCCAAGGTAGCTCCGACCGCATGCAAGAGCGTAGAGAGGCCTTCCTTCGACTCTGGCGTCTTCGGCCTTTTTTCACCATGGTCCAGGGTGTACTCAGATGGCACTACCGCCACCTGTGTGGCTTTTCCCTCCTCCCATTTCTTGATTTAGCCTCATTGTACATATGCTGTTTTTTCATTGGGAGAGTCTCCCCTTCATGGTTGTTGTAGCCCTCTCTCGAAGAGGTGGTTGTAGCCCTATGGGCAGTTTCATTAACTAATAGAAGGATCCTTTTCTCGAAAAAAAAAAAGAGGAGGGTCAGAAAGCTCTAGGCTGTTTTCAGCTTCCTACCCGGAGTATGGACTCTTGGAATGCACTAATTGCAGGATTTTCCATACGAGAAAGCTAAGGTCTCTTTACAACAGATGCAATCACCTACGCATGCATCCTGAAGGCATGTGGCTCTACACAAGATGTTGTTATGGGCACAAAAATTCACCATTATATTGTTAGTGAGAGGCTGTTGAAAAAAGATGTCACGCTTGGCACTATCGTGTTTGTCAGGGATGCTCCAAAGAGGTCTGTGACTTGTGTGGCGGCTAGTCATGCCAAGAGAAGCGCAAGTGCTGAGCAACAATCCAAAATTAGGGTTCGAGCTAGGTGGGATGAAGAAGTTGATGCAAAGAGAGAAAGATTGGACACGACCTCCATTGTGCTACAAATCGTGCTAGCCTCCCTAGAGCGTCATTGTTACTAAGCAACTAGAAGGAAGTCAAGTGAAGATGGTAGCAACCTTTCTAGTCCACCAAGCAACATGGATAATGGGGCTCAAGGTGGGAACACACACGACATCCAAATGGTAGTTGGGTTCTCCCAAAACATGTTCCACATAGGACATTCAACTGGTAGTTGGGTTCTTCCAAAACATGTTGACATAGGGAGGGCCCTGGAGGAGACATGTAAGCGTGTGTACATGTTCTTCAAGTGTACTCGATGCGTAACTATGGAGCGTAACTATCAATTATCTCCATAGCCAACCACCTCATTACGAACTCGTTCACCCACCTTGTTGAAAATAGCTACAAGATGTTGTAGGCAATCAAGGCAATGCAATTATGTTGCCCCAATCTAAGGCATCACACAACAGAACTACTCGATGTGCTACAGAAGTGACATTGGCCACAACGGGTAGCTACCCAGGTAAGGAAGGCCTTACAAGGCAAAACTACTTGTTGATGTGCTACAATAGCGACATTGCCCACAATGGGTAGCTAGCTAGCTAAGGAAGCCTTTGCAAGGGCCTGGAAATATTTTTCTATAAGCATGGTGAAAAAATCCTTGATGAAGCAAAGTAATAGTTTAAGATACAATAATGAAGTTCTTGCTTTCCTTAAGCTTTCTTTCGGCAAATATTTCTCCATTGCTTTACCCATGATAGTTGCTCCCTTACCAATGTTGGACATCAAGCTACATGCATCAACAATGTTGCTATTGTTGTTTCTAACAAGTATGATTTTCTTCTTGAATAGGTGGTCAATGGTGAGATCGGCCCCTACAACTTCTTTTGAACAAACTCAATTCAATCCTTGCTTGTAGGAGATGCTAGCGGCCACCACGAATACCACCATAACACCAACTGAGTGGGCTATGGTGAATCTTACATGCATTAAAGATGGAACACTTAAGGGGTTGAAGTCGAACCTTGTAGCGCCATGGAGGAAGAAAATAAAATTAGGGTGATGAAGTGACATCCAATATCATGCCTTACTTGGAATGGTATTGAAGGAGGAGACCTTCAGGTTATGCCCCTAGCCTTGTTATTTATTTCACACATCCTTGATGTTGCTCATATTTTACTTGATAAGCATCAAATCCAACACCTATAGGATGGCCTTTACAAAAGAAACTTGAATGTAATGAATTTTTCCCATTTACTATAGATGGGTACATTCCCTACTATTTATGGAAATTCGGTGAGGACGGTGCCACCTCTTTGCCATACGCAAGTATGGTTTTTCTTTTTTTTAGGGGTATGCGCATCTCGTGCACATATTGTATCCATGCATAAATAAGCTATATGATTGCATTTCGGGAGAACGGAAGCCAAAACCCTTCAATCCTTCCTCAGACACATAACCATCAACCTTTCACCATCTCTCCCAAAACCCAAGTACATACAATCTAGAGTCTAGACAAAGACACCACACGTGCGCGCGCGCACGCACACACATATAGAATAAACTAGATAGTAAAAGCAGGTAAGAGAGGAGATGTAGACATGATTTCTCTACATACACTTAGCATAAGAGTGAGAGAGGAGAATCTTGCACACCAATGGCGTAAAGTCTTAAGCCCCAAACTCCATGGAACCTCTTGGTGGAGTTGAGTATCTCATTGTGTTTTATTATGAGAACTTTTTTAGGTGCCAAGTATTTGAAGCTCCTTTTTAACTTCACTCCATGAGTGATGGCTATCACTTCTTGTACGACCCTTTATAGGGTGAGTTCTCCCTAGATATATACAATGAAACCTTATTAGAAAATAACTAAAACACCGTGCAAATAAAAACATGGTCAAGAGAGATATTTGGCACATTCTCCTCAATTTCTATAATTCCAATCTACACAGTATCAATCTTACTGTTAGTAATAAAAAGATAGCACCGCAATTGAACACTACATGCCAGCTATCCCAATTGTAATGCTAACCACATACAACAAGAGGGTACCCAAACTCGTAATATCCCTCCCATCAGGGATAGCAACAATCCTCAATTGCTCAAGAGAGAATCAACTCGACCATGAGTGATGAAAAGTGTAGAGAAAATCTGAAATGTTTTGGAAAAACATTTTAGGCATCCACTTAGCATATTCTCTATAATGGCCCTTAAAAGTCAAAAGATAATGGTTGTAAATCGTGCCACTACATATGTTGGTGGTCTCATGATCAATTATTTGGTCAGGGGGATGAGTTGCTCTTCTTGGTCTACAAGTGTAGCTAAATCCTCATATAGGTGATGTGTAGGTAAAGGTCATCAAAAGGGTTGTAATAAGCTGATGTCAAATGCGTTGTGAATGTACTAGTATGAAGGTAATTATAAACAAAATGAAACATCATTTATCATATTAGAAATCTTGAATGGACCATAAAAATGTGAAGAAAGCTTTACAAAAACAATTGTATCAACACTTTTTATTCTTCTCTTTTCAATTCAAAGCATAACATAATATCCTTTTTTAGATTCATGTCCTTTGCGGTGCTTATTAGCATGCTTAGTGTAAAGTTCTTATGAATGCTTAATAGAAGAGTGAACACTTTCAAATATGTCATGAAAATTTGCAGTGAAAGTAACTGCAACCCCTTCCAGTGGCTCTTTTGGACTAAATCTAAGGGCCTGAAATCTTTTTCCTGTTCGAGTTCTAGTTGAACAACTTCTATTAGCCTATCCTCACCTAAAATTAAAACAAAACATTACACATCCTTGAGCCCCCGGGAAGACAAGTCGAACTACGAGGCAATTGTGGCAGTGGCCGATCGAGTTAGGCGGTCAGATTCATTGGAAGAGCGCCTTTTCTTCATATTAAAAGGATCGACCACTTCTTCCGCCATGATGTCTTGGGCCTTCAAAGACTGCAAAGGCAGGTGGCAGGTGTTCTCTCTCTTAGCCAAATGTATGCCAAATGCCTTAGTTGATACGTATGCCAAATGTGGTGCGCTTGGCATGCATTGTTTGCAGGATGTGCACAACAAGAGTGGGGCCAGAAAGCACATGTAAGAATCACTTGGAATGGCATCTCTTGGAATTCACCAATCATGGGATACACACAACACGAGGAGGGCTGGAAAGCTCTAGGTTGTTTTGAGCTTCCTATCCGGAGTGTGGACTCTTGGAATGCACTAATTGCAGGATTTTCCATAGGAGAAAGCTCTAGTCTCTTTTGAACAAATTCAATCACCTACGCATGCATCATAAAGGAATTTGGCACAACACAAGATGTTGTTATGGGCACAAAAATTCACAATTATATTGTTAATGAGAGGCTGTTGAAAAAAGATGTCATTCTTGGCACTATTGTGTTTGTCAGGGATGCTCCAAAGTGGTATGTGACTTGTGTGGTGGCTAGTTATGCCAAGAGAAGCACAGGTGCTAAGCAACAATCCAAAATTACGGTTCAATCTAGGTTGGGTGAAGAAGTGGATTCAAAGAGAGAAAGATTGGACACGGCCTCCATTATGCTACAAATTGTGCTACATACTAATGTGTCCATCATCCAACCTCCATAGAGCGTCATTGTTACTAAGCAACTAGAAGGAAGTCAAGTGAAGATGGTAACAACCTTTCTAGTCCACCAAGGAGCACAGATGATGGGGTTCATGGTGGGGGCACACACGACATCCAAATGGTAGTTGGGTTCTCCCAAAACATGTTCCACATAGGACATTCAATTGGTAGTTGGGTTCTTCCAAAACATGTTCACATAGGGAGGGACCTAAAGGAGCCATGTAAGCATGTGTACATGTTCGCCAAGTTCTTGGAAGTATTTTTCTATAAGCATGGTGAAAAAATCCTTAATGAAGCAAAGAAGTAGTTTAAGATACAATATTGAAGCTATTGATTTGGTTAAGCTTGCTTCCAACAAATATTTCTCCATTGCTTTACCTATGATAGTTTCTCCCTTAACAATGTTTGACGTCATGCTACATGCATCAACAACGTTGCTACTGTTGTTGCTCACAAGTATGATTTTCTTCTTGAATAGGTGGTCAATGGTGAGATTGGACCCTGCAGCTTCTTTTGAACAACCTCAATTCAGCACTTGCTTGCAGGACATGCTAGCGCCACCACGAATACCACCATAACACCAATTGAGTGGGCTATGGTGATCTTACAGGCATTAAAGATGGAACACTTAAGGGGTTGAAGTTGAACCTAGTAGAAGCCATGGTATGAAGAAAATAAAATTAGGGTGATGAAGTGAGATCCAATATCATGGCATACTTGAAAGTGATATTGAAGGAGGAGACCTTCAGGTTATACCCCTAGCCTTGTTATTTATTTCACACTTCCTTGATATTGCTCATATTTTACTTGATAAGGTCCAAATCCAACACATATAGGTGGCATTTACAAAAGAGACTTGAATGTAATGATTTTTTTCCCATTTACTATAGATGCATACGTTCCCTACGATTTATGGAAATTAGGTGAGGACAATGCCACCTCTTTTCCATACACAAGTATGGTTTTTCTTTTTGCTAGGGGCATGCGCATCTCGTGCACATATTGTATCCATGCATGAGTAAGCTGTATGATGGGATTTTGGGAGAACGGGAGCCAAAACCCTTCAATCCTTAGACACATGACCATCAACCTTTCACCATCTCTCCCAAAACCCAAGTACATACAATCTAGAGTCTAGACAAAGACACCACACACGTGCACATGCGCACGCACACGCGCGCGCGCACACGCACACACACACACACACACACACACAACACACACACACACACACACACACACACACACAGAATAGATTAAATAGTGAAAGCATGCAACGGAGGAGATGTAGACATGATTTCTATACGTACACTTAGCATAAGAGTGAGAGAGGAGAATCTTGCACACCAATGGCGTAAAGTCCTAATCCTTAAACTCCATGGAACCTCTTGGTGGAATTCAGTATCTAATTGCGTGTTATCATGAAACCTTTTTTAGGTGCCAAGTATTCGAGGCCCCGAATTACACTTCACTCCATGAGTGATGGCTATCACTCATGGCTATCACTTCTTGCATGACCCTTTATAGGGTGAGTTCTCCTTATATATATACAATGAAACCTTTTTTGCAAAATAACTAAAACAACGTGCAAATAAAAACATTGTCGAGAGAGATATCTGGCACATTGTCCGCAATTCCTATAATTCCATTTTACACGGTATCAATCTCACTTTTAGTAAAATTAAAAATAAAGCACCGCAATTGAACACTACATGCTAGCTATCTCGATTGTAATGCTAACCACATACAACAAAAGGGAAACCAAACTCGTAATATCCCTCCCCTCATGGATAGCAATAGTCCTCAATTGCTCAAGAGAGAATCAACTAGACTGTGAGTGATGGAAAGTGCAGAGAAGATCTAAAAAGTTTTGGAGAAAAAATTAGGCATCCACTTAGCATCTTTTCTATAATGGCCCTTAAAAGTCAAAAGATAATGGTTGTAAATCATGCCAATGCATATGGTGGTGGTCTCATGGTCAATTATTTGGTCAAGGCGATGAGTTGCTCTTCTTGATCTACAAGTGTAGCTAAATCCTCATATATGTGATGTGTAGGTAAAGGTCCTCAAAGGGTTGTAATAAACTGATGTCAAATGCATTGTGAATGTGCTAGTATGAAGGTAATTATAAGCAAAATGAAACATCATTTATCATAGTAGAAATCTTGAATGGGCCATAAAAATGAAAAAGCTTTACAAAAACATTTGTATCAACACTTTTTATTCTTCTCTTTTCAATTCAAAGCATACCATAATCTCCTTCCTTAGATTTATGTCCTTTGCGGTGCTTATTAGCATGCTTAGTGTAAATTTCTTATGAATGCCTAATAGAAGAGTGAACACTTTAAAATATGTCATGAAAATTTGCAGTGAAAGTAACCACAACCCCTTCCAGTGGCTCTTTTGGATTGAATCTGAGGACCTGAAATCTTTTTCCTGTTCGAGTTCTAGTTGAACAACTTTTATCAGCCTATCCTCGCCTAAGGTTGAAATGAAACATTGCACAGCCTTGAGCCCTCTGGAAGAAAAGTTGAACTATGAGGCAATTGTGGGAGTAGCCGACGCCGATAGAGACGGGGTGGTCAAATTCATTGGCAGAGCACCTTTTCTTCATATCAAAAGGATTGACCACTTCTTCAGCCATGATGTCTTGGGCATTCAAAGACTGCAAAGGCAGGTGGCAAGTGTTCTCTCTTTTAGCCAAAAGTATGCCAAATGCCTTAGTCGATATGTATGCCAAATGTGGTGCACTTGGAATGCACTGTTTGTAGAATGTGCACAACAAGAGCAGGGCCAAAAAGCACATGTAAGAATCACTTGGAATGGTGTCTCTTGGAATGCACCGATCGCGGGATACGCACAACAGGAGGAGGGCCGAAAAGCTCTAGGTTGTTTTCAGCTTCCTATCCGGAGTGTGGACTCTTGGAATGCACTAATTGTAAGATTTTCCATAGGAGAAAGCTCTAGTCTCTTTTCAATAGATGCAATCATCTACGCGTTGTTATTTATTTCACACTTCCTTGATGTTGTTCATATTTTAGATGATAAGAAAAATATCCAACACATATCGGATGTCCTTTACAAAAGAAACTTGAACGTAATGAATTCTCTCCCATTTACTATAGGTGGGTACATTCCCTACGATTTATGGAAATTAGGTGAGGACGACGCAAGATGGGTATTGAAGAGGAGGGTGCAAGAGGGTAATCTAAGTGGAGGTTCAAGATGGGTATCCTCATGCTCCTCTGGATCATCATCATCGCCATCGTTAGCAGGAGAAGCAATGCCTTCTCCTACATGGAAGATGGGAGTTGCCCATGTCAACATGTATTTTTGCAAAAGCATGTGCTTCTAAAATTGTCATGTTACTACTATACATAAATACTAGGCCATGACATTCCGTACGAAATCCGTATAAGAGGGAATGGCTCATTTTGAGAACATCTATATCTTGTCCGTATGTAGGGGGTAGGTTAGCATGTAAGATACCGTACATAGGGGGGTTTCTCTAATTTGAATGCACGTAGGTGACATCCCCCCATTATTAATAGTGAATCCCCTGGGACTATGGAGAGGAGGGGACAAAGACAAGGCCATCATTAAAGATTGCCGCACGTAGAGAGGACGATAGGATCTGAAGCTTGTGCCTTGTAGCAGCGTTGACACGAGAAGTTGGGCTTTGAAAGCGATGCTACTGATTCGAGCTTTGCTGCTAAGTTCATGCCTAAATGGCCACGGGGATGAGAGAAAGTAGGTGCACCACTCGGCAGTTACCACTAATCAGCTATTATACATCAATGCCAATGAGATTACCCTAAGACCGACAAAGGAGATGAGGTTAGCTAGGACTATACTTCCTTTAGTAATGGCATCGATATGCTTTGACATTCAATGTGAAATGTGTAGGGTCAACATTGTTTACACAATGACACACATTCCTTTGGTCCAATGCCTTGGAATGTATTCTTTGACTTATTTGGAAAGTCTATTATCCACAACCCACACAGCATAAATATCATGTACAATGCCTATAATAGACCTCAATTCTTAGCAGATTGTGCAAGTATACAAAGTACCAATGTATGGAAGACACCTAACACATTTTCCCCAAATTATGCTTAATTTACTGATTACTTCAACTTTAAGAATGCCATGGTCCCTAATTATATGAGAGGGCCTGTGACAAACCGCTCACTGACACATGAGTGGTACAATTTGCATGCGATTGAGGCAAAGTTCGAACCTACAATTTTGAGAGACCGGTGTAGAATAGCCCATCGGAAATACTTCCAAAATGGGGCCACTATGGATCCAACAATTGAAGGATGTCATAATGGTTATCATAGACATTAGAGATTCTTGATAGCCCTTGAAAGGCACTTTTGGAACCACAAAATTTTTGTGATGTAGAATTCGTTTAATTTGTTATTATGAAAATCGGGGAGAATGCAGTCCTGGATGTGAACTTAAAAACTAAATTCGATTAGGAATTAAACCCGGCCGCAAATTAAACCCGAACAATGCTTGTAAGTTAACAATAAAGGGTTGTAAAATTGCACGTGGGTACAACATGTGTGCGCGGGTGAAATGGCTAGCCCATGTGTCACAAAACCCGGGCTGCAAGGTCCTGAGTTCAAAACCAGGAAACGAAAGACGTGACTTTTTGCTTTGTTCGGGTTTCGTTTCGCCTTAGGTTTTCGCATTGGACTTCTCATCCATCGATCCCCTTAAACAATCCCCCCCATCCCCCCTCTTTAATGCCTTGTGTCACTTAGTGTCGTGGCTAACTTTTGCAACAGCCGAAGCAAGTCATCTGCATTTATGAACCTCAAGAAGAATACGATGTAGAAAAATAAAGCATCATTGGCATAACATTGATAACTTATGCCATCAGGAGGAGACTTCCTTTTTATTTCAAAATGTTTTAGAATGCACCTTGTTCTTTGAGTCCTCCATATGTGTGTGTGTGTGTGTGTGTGTGTGTGTGTGTGTGTGTGTGTGTGTGTGTGTGTGTGTGTGTGTGTGTGTGTGTGTGTGTGTGTGTGTGTGTGTGTGTGTGTGTGTGTGTGAGAGAGAGAGAGAGAGAGAGAGAGAGAGAGAGAGAGAGAGAGAAATTGTGCATCTAACATTTTATATCCACATTCCACCACTAAAGGCCGGGATGGGGACAAGACTGGCTAGTAGGCCTATTTAGAACACTAGGTAATAAAAAAGAGGGCAAAAAGGAAGGAAGGAAGAAAGAGAGCAATCAAAATGAAAACCTAAAGTATTTACAAAAAAATAAATAAAAGGGGTGCAAGTGGAGGTGTGTGTGGGTGGAGGTAGTTCAAGCAAGAGAGGAGAAGGGAATTAGGAAAGATAGAGAAGAGATAAATGAAGGGAGGTGGATAGGGTTGTGGGAGTGTGAAAAGTGTGTTGGGAGAGTGATGGAGTGTGTACGGTAAAACTCCCAATAAAACGCCGCACCCGGAAGGGGGGACGCAACTGGCCCTACATGAGTACATGAGTCTGTGCCAGTGGGAGTGAAGGAGTACGAGCGGAAGTGCGACGCGAGAGAGAGTGCGAGAAGAAGAGCATGACGATATGGTGAACTCGCTCTACTGTAATGTGTAGAGCATAGTGAGTTCTTATTAGGTATTTACAAAAGAACATGTGTACATACCTGGCGGCCCGCCCACTTACTTGGGCGACCACATTGGGCTTTATACCCCAACAACCTCCCACTTAAAGTCCAATGTGGTACTTTAAGTGTGAGAGAAGCTACTATACAAGCTAATATACAAGAGATGTAGAGAAGTGATGTACTACCCTACACCTAACTGCTTGCGAAAATGCCCAAAGCTCTCTGAGGGAAGTCCTTTTGTAAGTAGATCAACAGGATTTTCTGTGGTGTGAACTTTGACAAGATGAATTTGCTTATCCTCGAGCATTTCCCTGATGAAATGATACTTCACATCCAAATGCTTTGTCTTTGAGTGATAAACTGGATTGCGAGCCAATTGTATAGCACTTTGACTATCACAATATAACATAGGCATCTCTTCTTTGATTCCCAAATCTGTTACTAGTCGATTAAGCCAAATTGATTCTTTGCATGCCTCTGATGTTGCAACATATTCAGCCTCTATAGTAGACTGAGTAACACAATCTTGTAATCTAGAACGCCATGATACTGCTCCACCAGCCAATGTAAAGACATACCCTGACGTAGACCTTCGGTTGTCTAAGTCACCTGCATAATCTGAGTCTGTAAAACCCTTTACACTTAGCTCCTGACTCCCATAGCATATACGCATACTCTTTGTAGCTTTCAGGTATCTCAATATTCCTTTCACTGCCTCCCAATGTTTCTTGCCTGGGTTTGACATGTATCGACTTACTACTCCCACTGCAAATGCAATGTCTGGGCGAGTAGCAATCATTGCATACATCAAACTACCCACTGCAGACGCATATGGAATCTTATCCATTTCAGCCTGTTCTTCCTCAGACACAGGACAATCTTGTTTGCTAAGTTTCACATATGGTGGCAATGGAACACTCAGTGCCTTTCCCTTCTCCATATTGAAACATTGCAAAACCTTGTCAATATACTCTGTTTGAGATAACCAAATCAACTTCTTTGATCTGTCTCTCTCAATGCGCATACCAAGTATATGACTTGCCTCACCCATGTCTTTCATGTCAAACGATTTTGCAATCTTTGACTTCAAAGCTGAAATTTCTTCCAAGTGCTTGCCAGCAATCAACATGTCGTCCACATACAAAATAAGGATCACCCAACTACCATCCTTAGCCTTCTTTGTATATAGACAGTGATCGAACTCACTACGTTTGTAGCCTTGAGAAAGCATAAACTTGTGGAACTTATGGTACCATGTCCTCGGTGATTGTTTTAAGCCATGAAGACTCTTTAACAACTGGCATACCCAATCTTCCTTGCCTTTCTCAACAAACCCTTCTGGCTGCTGCATGTAAATTTCCACATCTAAATCACCATGCAAGAACGCTGTCTTGACATCCATTTGATCCAACACCAAATCTAATATGGCAACCAATGCAAGAAAGCATCTCAATGTAGTCATCTTGACCACCGGAGAGAAGACTTCATCAAAGTCAATGCCTTGTTCTTGCTTAAAGCCCTTGACAACAAGCCTTGCTTTGTACTTTGGCTGACTATCATGAGCGGTGATCTTATACCTGTAAACCCATTTACAAGGTAGAGCCTTTTTGCCCTGTGGTAATTTAACTAGCTTCCATGTCTTGTTTTTATGCAGAGCTGTCATCTCTGACTGCATGGCCAATTGCCAATTCCCGGAGTCCTTCATTTGCACTGCTTCCTTGTAACATGAAGGCTCATTGCAATCAGTCAACATGACATAGTTCATAGATGGAACAAACCTATCAGGAGGTCGCGTGATACGTCCAGATCTACGCACAATAGGTGGCTCAGGCTCAGCTACAACCTGTGGTTCCACTCTATCTTGTCCTTGCTCCTCTTGAGCCCTAACATTTTGTCTTGCACGTGCAGGTCCATCTTCTTGGAAGACAACTCTTCTAATCTCCTCAACCCTCTCTGGTTTAGAATGATATTTGGATTCATTAAAGTGAACATCATTGCTGCGGACAACCTTTCTGGATTCGGGATCCCAAAGTCTATACCCCATCTCACCAGAATTACCATAGCCTAGAAAGATGCACTTTCTACTCTTTGGCTCAAGTTTGTTACTAAATTCCTTTGGAACGTGAGTATATGCCTCACAGCCAAAGACTCTGAGATGCTTGTATGAGGGCATTTTGCCTGACCATACCATCTCTGGCACTGAATCCTTCTGCAAAACCTTGCTAGGAGATCTATTTACAAGATGAACAGCTGTTGATACAGCTTCAGCCCAAAACCCATTTGGCAACTATGCATTAGACAACATACTTCTACCTTCTCTTGTATGGTCCTATTCATCCTCTCAGCAACACCATTTTGAGGAGGATTGTAAGGAGCAGTAAGTTCACGTTTTATACCTTTTGACTCACAAAAGTCCTGAAAGGCCTTTGAAACATACTCTCCACCATTGTCAGTGCGTAAGCATTTAAGCTTCTTGCCACTCTGATTCTCCACAAGTGTCACAAACATTTTGAAAACACTAAACGCTTCATCCTTGTGCTTGAGAAAGTAAACCCATACTTTCCTCGAGTAGTCATCTATAAATGTCATAAAGTAAGAAGCTCCCCCTAGAGATAGGTTAGGCATAGGTCCACACAAATCACTATGAGCAAGTGCCAACTGTGTATCTCTTCTACTGCTTCTATGCTTATGTGGCTGCTGTGTTTGCTTACCATACAGACAATGTTCACAGAATTCAAAATCATTAAATGAAAAGCCAGGCAAATAACCAGAACGAGACAAGATTTCCATTCCCTTCTTGGACATATGTCCTAACAGGCTATGCCACAAAGAAACGTTCGTCTGCTCGGTTACATTGATTACATTTTTCAAGACATTTGATACATAAATCATGTAAAGTCCTCCAGACTTTACTCCATGTGCTACTGTCATAGAACCCTTGGATATCTTCCACATGTTTTGTCCAAAAGTGGTGACGTAGCCAGAATCATCAAGTAAACATGTGCGGATCAAGCTCTTTGTAATTGCAGGAACATGTCTCACATTCTTCAGCGTGAAAGAAGAGCCATTCTGAAACTTCAATTGAACATCTCCAACACCTAAGATCTCACATGTCTGCCCATTGTCTAGCCGAACATGATCTTTAGTGGTCACATAAGAGGTAAACCACTCCTTGTTTGGAGACACATGAAGTGATGCCCCTGAGTCTATAATCCAGTCACTCATTGCATTTCCATCAGATGCTGTAAGAAGAGCTGAGTCCATTGTATTCTTCAAGAAGTAGATGTCTCCTGACACTAGACTGTCATCCTCTGCAACAGTGTTTGTCACATTTATTTCTTGAATCTTCACTGAGGACTTGTTCTTCTCACCATGGTCTTCAGCTTTCTCTTTTCCTTTTTCTGCTTTCCATTCTCTGCAGTCTCTTTTCATGTGACCCTTCTTGCCACAATGGTAGCATTCTATGTCACTCTTGCCTTTAGCATTGTGGGACTTGCTACGAGACTGATTCCTCTTTCCACCTTTGTACTTTTCTTTGGTCCTTCCCCTGACAACTAAGGCTGTTCCTTTGCCTTTGTCCATTGTCTTTCTATTGGTTTCTTCAGTAAGCAGACTTCCTTCTACACCTGCTATGTTCAAACCATCTGGAGGTGCAGAATTACTCAAAGCTGTGCGAAAAGTGTCCCAACTTTCCGGCAATGTGATCAATAGGAACATAGCTCTAACAGGTTCATCAAACTTGACACCTTGAGCTTACAACTTACTGTAGATTGTGTTGAATTCATTCAGATGATTGGACATAGGTGTCCCTTCTTTCATCTTCAAGTCAACAAGCTTCTTAAGCCAGTATACCTGTGAAGCTGCACTCTGCTTCTCATAAAGATCACTCAGCTTTAACCATGCTTGATAAGCCGACATCTCGTCTGCTACATTGAAGTAAACGCTTTCTGCCAACGTCAGCATAATGGTAGAAAGTGCCAATTCATCCATTTCGCTCCATTCATCTTCGTCCATATCTTCTGGTTTTATCCCCTTGAGCTTTATAGGTTTTATCTGCTTCTTTTGTACCAACACGTGCCAAATCTACTTCTTCCACAATGGGAAATTGGTTCCATCCAGCTTCTTGATATTGTAAAGAGCAGTGTCCTGTGATCCAGCCATAGCTACGCTTCACAGTAGTTTACTTTTCTGGGAAAAATTCGGCAGAGTTTCCCCTATAAACTGACCTCTGAACCAATATCAACCTGTCAAATGAACCAAGAAAGCTTCAGATTCTGCATAAATTTCGGCAGAGTCTCCTTTGTAAAATGGCTCTAGTGTACTCAAAAACAGACCAAAAAACAGCTCAAAAAACACTATCTCTCTGACACTGTAAGCTGCGGGTAAACGTGTCCTGCACCTGTACTGTCTCTCACTGTCCTGTCACTGTCCTGTAAGCATAGACTGTGACAATGCCTCAACGCAGTAAAGCAAAGATGCAATCCCAACTGTCTAACTCACAGTCAATACATCCTAGCTGCCTATCTAAGGGTGCTCGAGGGATCGCTCCAAGACCTGTATCACCGAAAGGATCTCAACATTCGAGAATCCCCCAGCTCAATAAAACCTCACTCGACCCTCAACAAAGGCTGCAGTAAATCTGACAGTACATAGACTTCCCACAAAGTCATACATCCACAAATTTCCCACTGTATGTTGTAACCGTTGCGGCGGTTGTTTGCTGCGTGACTCACAGCCAGCAAACCCTCAACAGACATACATCATCTCTGACAATACATCCCATGTGGAAGTACCTGCAATGTCAGGATGAAATCTGGAATATCAAGCAGCAAACACAAGCTACCTGATGAACTAGTGGATGTCGCCTACAGTCTGTGTGTAGATGCGCCCGTGTCGAATGTGGCACGCCTCCAAGAACTATGAGCCGTCCTTCGATGTGTAGACAGCCACAAATCAACACTCTGGGAGTGTCGATATCCTCAGCACCTGCAGTCGTAGGCCGAAAAAACCCAAATTTGCAGAGTCGGATCCGCACCCGTCGAGACCACGTAGTCGAAAATGGCCTGCGCAGACCTTTGTCGAAGCCGAACGGTGGCCGAGATGACCTCAGAATGAAATTCTGACAACACCGCGTCCTTCGGACTGGCCCACAAGATTTGGGGCCGTGTCTTCGCCTGTCGAATTTCACTCCAATCTGAGTTGGTGAATCTAGCCTCCTGCAGTGCTGCCCCGAGCCTCGATCTGAGCTCTGATACCAGTTGAAGGAGTACGAGCGGAAGTGCGACGCGAGAGAGAGTGCGAGAAGAAGAGCACAACGATATGGTGAACTCGCTCTACTGTAAAGTGTAGAGCATAGTGAGTTCTTATTAGGTTTTTACAAACGAACATGTGTACATACCTGGCGGCCCGCCCAGTTACCTGGGCGACCACATTTGGCTTTATACCCCAACAGGGAGGACATGAGAGCTCGAGTAGTTGGGTGGTTTAAAGCAGTGTAAAATGCATCCTCACCGTCAGATGTTGGGTTCAAACCCTTGTGGCATAGCGGCCTTCTTCTTGCCCCTCTGCGGCTTGCTAACCACCGTGTTTTTTGATACACACAAAATAAATTTCTTGCTCACGTTTTTGCTATGCTCCACAACTAAAGCTGCACCTTTTGTTGTAGATTCTCTTGGAGGAGAGCTTTTCAATGAGCACTTTGCCGCCTAATTCCATCCGAGAGAGAGAGAGAGAGAGAGAGAGAGAGAGAGAGAGAGAGAGAGAGAGATCAAACCATGCCAAGTTAGGTGGACTCCTTTTGGGGGTTTTACCATTAACACTAGGTTGGTAACCTAACAAGACATAAAAGTGTCCTTTCAGGGTTTTTGAAAAAAACCTCCAAAACCATAGTAGATCCACTCATTTTGTAAAATCCTTTCATGAGGTTATAGTTCAAGGCCTACTACACATGGAAAAAATAAGAAACTTGTAAAATTTCTCATCTTTTGGTCATACCAAGCCTCCAAAGTTGATGGACCAGTACATTTTCATCAAAACAGCCATTTCTTACGTTTTGTTGCATAAAAATAAGATTAGGGATTTTTGTAGGACTTGAGATAAATTCCCTAGTTAACTTCAATGGGTTGGTGATCAGAACATATGATTACTTCTCACTCACTATTTTTTGTTTTGCCAAAAGAAATAGGTACAAAAAAGTTGAATTTTTACCATTCTGCAAACCCATCATCAAAGTTTCTATAGCCACGCTCAATACAAATAATATATGCATGTTTTCTTAGTTCCCTATTGTCCTTTAGGTTCATAAGGAGCCATGGAGCATGTCAAAAGAATAATACATCTCTTACCAAGGGAATCTTAGGGACAAAGATGAAGTACTAAAATACAGCAAACATGAAAAAAATGGGTTCAACATTATGAGTTGTCGAATCCCATAGAAACAATTCAATATCTAGCCAAATTTGATCCTTATGACTAGATATGGTTACTACCTACAAAATGCATGTAGTTGTCACAAGAAACTAACAATATTGAAAAAGCTATACTTGATATACTAGAATGTTTCGTTTTCTTCTATAATTGAAAAAATCAACCATCGTTGTCTATTATGCAAAATAGGGTATTAGGTGCCCCAAAACTCAAGGAATATTAGCTTTATGTTACAATATGCAACATAGAAAATCAAAACTGCATTTGGATATCATGAAAGCCACCAAAAAAATCATAGAAGAGCTAAAATTGGCTAAAAAATAGGATTTGACAATTTTTGTAATTTGGTCATAACTTACAACTTTAACATTTATTTCTCCCTAGAAGCATCAAGACATGTTGAGGACTACTAAAAATAGTTCTCTAGCATTATAGACCTCACAAACATGAATTCTAGAGTGGTATAGTTGCAAAAAGTTGAAAAAAGCCAAAAACAAGACCCATTTTTTCACACAGTTTAGGTTGTGAAATGTTGTGCAAGGACAATGTTAAAGATGGAATTGATGTTCCAAAAAAATGTCGAGTTTTTTCCAGCTCATGAGACAACTTTCTAGACAGATAGCACCTCAAAATCCATTTTGAAACTCTTGACATAATTCAAAGAAAATGGTCACTTAATAGGACATAAAAGTGTCCCATTACCAACCTAGTGTTAATAAAGGACAAAACAAGAGAGAGAATGTGTGTGTGTGTGTGTGTGTGTGTGTGTGTGTGTGTGTGTGTGTGTGTGTGTGTGTGTGTTGGGAGAGTGATGGAGTGTGTGGGCAAGTTAATAAGGAGAAAACAAGAGAGAGAGAGAGAGAGAGAGAGAGAGAGAGAGAGAAGATATATAGGGTATTAATGAGGGGTGGGACAAGATTTATAAGGTTAAAGAGAATAAGGGGACTAGCTTAGTTGGAAGAGGGTTGAACTTCCATCATGGGTTCAACCCCCACTAAGCGTCGTTGGTGGTATCTCAAGGCAAAGGATGGTCCCAGGTGCCCAGCTTGATGCAATGTGTTGGTGGAATTAAAAAAAGCTGACTTGTCAGCACATCAAAAAAAATTCAAAAAAAAAGGATTTATAAGGTTAAAGATAATATAGGAATTAGTGGCGGGTGAAGAATGTTTGCATTGGGAGCTTATAATGGAGAGCATATACAGTAATTAAACATGGAACATGTGTTTTTAAACGGTAATTTTCACGGAAAGGGTATATAACATGATTCTATTGAAAATGTCTAGGAGAGTAAGGAGTGCATGTGCACAATGGAACTGCCTGTTATATCACTCGCTACATGGACTTGTCATTGGGTACAAATGCAATGTGCCTTGGTCTCACGTGTCTAGTCGGCAACCCAAAACACTAACCTCACCTAACATTACACTCGTTCTACATCTAGATCTTAAATAGAATAAGGAGCTTGTCTGTTGTAGTGTCTGCATATCTCCACCCCACATCTCATGCCCCTCCCCCTTCCTTCCTTCCTTTTTGTACCTGTAACTCCAACAAGTGGCACCAATGCCAAATACAACTTAGGTTGTAGGCTTAAGAGTGGAGCTTATCGCTAGACCACACATGGAAAGGTAGTTTCTGTAAATGTGTGCAGAAGGCTTGAAAGATTCTCTAGGAACGACCTACTCTTGGGAGGGAGAAGATATTAGAACCAAGCTATTTTTGTTTACACGCAAATTACTAGATATTGCTATCTAAAACAAATATGAAGAGCCCGAAATCTTCAGGTCTTCACAGGAAATTGTGTTGTAGCACAATTCAATGATATCGTTAATGAGGGCATTGAGCTCATATATGCATTAGGGTCTAGAGTAGGGATATTGCACAAGCCGACGAATGGAAACATGCACTAAGTTGCATCGACTTGACTGATCAAATGGTCCGATGCAATTGCGAGAAATCTACCATAGTAACGGTTGGATTAAGGAAAATCAAGATCTCTTGTTCAATAATTGTACTGCCCTATTTTGGAGATGTTGCCCCCTCAAGGCACAAGGAGTGCTTGAGGTTAATTGTACTTTTTTATTGAGTTAATATAGCATCTCCACTCACAATTGTGAGTGTTTTTTTTTTTTTCAAAATTCATAATGGTGAGTGTGTGAATTGTATTAACATCTCCACTCACAATTGTGAGTATCATTTTTTTTATTTTGCAAAATTCTCAATGGTGAGTGTGTGAACTCAACATGTAGGTGCTAAGCAACCAAAGTAGCACCAATTGCCCTGTTCCACTCCTCAAAGTTCACCCGCTTCCCAATGGTGACAATCATTTCCTTACTTTCTTTAATTATCTCTATGAAATTAGCAGTTTTCAGGGCGTTCTTGAAGATCCAACAGCTCTTGGTCTTCCACACATGCTTGAAGTAGCAGTATCTGACAATTTGTGTGCCGATGAGTAGTGGTTGGCTCATGAACACCTTTCCTCCCAAGAATAGATCGTTCTTGGAAAAACCTTCCAGGTCTTTTGAATCTATTTACAAATCTTTTGTGCTAGGCCATAGATTGTCGAACACTCCTTGAAGAGGTGTGGGATGTCCTCACTAGATTTTTTGCATCGTGAGCGTCAATCAGGGCCAATACCTCTAGCCAGGATCTTCACTTTAGTAGGTAAGTCTCCCCACAACACCTTACAAAGGAATATCTTCATCCCAAGTGGCCAATATGGGAACCAAATGTTCTTTGCGATTGTCACCCATCTTGATTCCAGAGATTGCTTGCCCCATTGCTTGATCGGGGGGAGGGGGGGGAACCCAACCTTGTCATACCATAGGATTTGTACATTTCTTTGGTTTGAGGTTTGAGAAAGTGCATGTTCCCTGGCCATCTCCATGTCTTCCACTCGAATCCAGACTTGTAGGAAGGCAACTAACCTTTTTCAAGCCGCTTTAAATCCCTAAAGGCCCGCAGTCTCTCATTCCCATAGAGGTGGAATTGGGAGGCCAGTTGATCTGAACCTTTCCAATTTCTATTGTTGCTCTCCCAAAACTGGCCCAACCGACGTAGTCCTTTGTTATTGGTATTCCTGTAACTTCCCTCCAGAAAGGGTTCAAAAGGACGCTCCGTTCCTTAGATAGCCAAGCGGACCACTGAGATATAGAGTTGTGAAAATGCCTAATTATCTCCCTCCATTCAAAGGTCTCAGTTGCTTTGTTGCATTTTCTAGCTATCTCATCTGTTGACCCCCCAAGTTTCACGTTGGACCATCGAGGGGCAAGCAACTTTCCGTGAAACTCGAGCCTTTTCCAATGACCACCTTGTGAGCACAGTATGACATTGTCCATCATGGCCTTCGTCATAATAGCCCATGCTTGTTCTTGCTTAGTGATTGCCGCCGCAAACTTGGCGCATTGGGCCTCCACATGAACACTAGGGTGGTTGAGGATCCTGATATAGCCTTTCTCAAGAGGTCTTGCAAGGGACTCCCATCCAGCCCACTGCCAGGGTGTCGAGTCTTAAGTGTTGTTTTTCCATAAGAATCTTTTTACGGGTTTCAAGAACTTTTTCCAGCTGCATTTGGCTAGCTTTAACATCAGACCGTTGAAGGCTATGCAAGGTAGCATGAACGAGCTGATCACTTTTACTCTGCTTGGAAAAGGAAGAGGCACATAGTCCCATTGTCGCATCTTGCTCCTCACCTTATCCAAAACCCATCAGAATTTTTTCTTGTGGGTGATTTCCACCCCCAAAGGGGCCCCTAGGTGTCTGAATGTCCTCCCTTTTGACATTGTCTCCCCGGTCCATATTGGCAAATCGAATGAGTCATTTTTGGAGAGTGATATCAATCTTGATTTCTTGATACTGCTTGTACCTTGATGCACTGGCATACGATTGCACAATCTCTAGAGCCTTCCTAATCACTTGAGGTCAAGCTTTAAGGAACAAGAGGAAATCATCTTCAAACAGCTTGGCTAGGAGTTGTTCATTGTTAGGTAGGGACAACCCTTGGATCTCCCCTCTAGTAGCACTGTCTTCGAGTAAAGTTACCAAAGGATGCGATCCAATAGCGAGCAACAAAGGGGCAAGAGGGCATCCCTGTTTGATTGACCTTCTAACTTCAAATTCACCCACAATTCTCTCATTGAACAAAATCTTAGATTGGCTACCAACACCAAGCTAAACGACACATCCGTGGTCCAAAGCCCAACGTTGTATGGTTTTTGAAAAAAAGAGTGGATTTGATGGCCATAGGAACAATTTGCAACTAAGAGAGTTATTGAAAAGAAGTAAATGCCTTACATGTAATTATGGAGCTCACAACTTGGTACACTTTTTTTTTCCATACAATTGTGAGTGGAAATCTTATGTTGACTCAAAAAAAAGGACAATCAACCTCAAGCACTACTTGTGGCTTGAGGTGGCAACATTTCCAAAATGGGGCAGTACAATTATTGAACAAATGATCTTGATTTTCCTTAATCTAGACGTTGTGGTGTCGGTTACTGGCAATTAAGCCATCCGATCAGTCGATTCAACTAAGTGCATGTTTTTGTTTGTTGCCTTATTGCTTCTGCTTTTCAATGTTCATTCTAGTGTTTTACATGCTGAAGTGAGAGCCTTGGATAGGCCCATCTCTAACAATGAATGTTGGACGGCCTTAAAAGCCATGGGGAAGGAATGTCCCGTGGGTGGGATGGACTGATGGTAGAATTCTTCAAAGATTTTTGGGGGGATATGAATATCCCGATAACCCAGCTTGCTAACAAGGCACTATTAGAGGGACATATGGATCCTTGCTTAAAGAAATGACTAATCAAGCATATTCCTACATTAGTGTGTTGCTCCCTCCTAAAACAATGGCCACCTATTTCAATAATGATTGTAGCGTCCAAGATCATTGCTAAGGTTAATGCTCTTAGGCGCTCTTAGGCTGACTCCAATATTAGACAAAGTGATTTCCCCCCCATCAACATGTATTCATAAAAGGTATGACAACATTCTGGCTACAATGATCGGCGTTGAGTATTCAAGATTGTATCCTTCTTCAACCCAACCTCGAAAAGGCTTATGATAGAATTTCACTTGTGAGCAGTCTTTTGGCTGACCAATGATCTGGCTCAGATGGTTTAGCATCAAGCTAGCCATTTCATTCTAGTCTCGGATTACCTTCCATGTATCATCCATGATTGTTGTTATAGAGTCTCTTCTTCTTTTGACCTTAAGAGCTCTAAAAAATGAGTTGTCTTAGGCTTGGGGGCCAGTGCTCTAGCCAGCATCTAGGTCTTTTTAAGTTCTTCAGCTAGAGGATTCGCAAGCATCAGTTTGGTACATAGTTTTTTTTACCTCTGTGTAGAGATTTGTAAATCTTGAAATAGCTCAACACAACACTGAGCAAAAGAAAAAGGTTCCAATTAACATTGAGTGTTCAGTATTGTAACTCAGTATAAGTATTTGCATTTATCAAAGTATTCAAGTAGTTTTGTGGGATGCATATTTGAGCATTGTTTGCTCCTCGTTTTCTCACTACTTGCATATATGGTTATGCATTTTATGCTTTGTTGAGTTCTTTATTCCCAATTTTAACTCACTTGGTTTAGTGACGCTTTTGTGCTTGCATAACTCTTATTGGCATGCGTTCATTCGAGGATTTGAGTTGTGGATCCATTGTACATTATTTGTAGAGCTATTTTATACATATACGGTGAGATTATGTCTACATGACGTAGTGGTCAAGTTTGTCTTCCACTTGGATACATATGCAACTTTTGGTCTCTTGAAATTCATATAGCAGATATGTGTGATGTTTTAAACTCAACAGAGATGACTTGTGGGAGACAAAGATCTCACTCATGCTGATACTTGTGTTGTTGGCATTGTGCTCACACATGGCACATTAGAAGATGTTGTTTTAGGCATATGAGGTAGAAAACAAGATGTATGAAAGATGTAGATTTGACTTTGACATAGGTTACTGAGGTGGTTTAGATGGATGTGTATGCTAGTGATGGTGTTGTCATATTTGCCTCTATTGTTCCTCTTGAATATATGTCTATGGAGGACAAACTTTTTTCATGTTGGTTAATGGATGAGGATGCAGTTTTCCATGTCACACCATGTCATGAGTGGTTCAGTCCATTTTTTGGTGGAAGATTTGGTTGTGTGCAGAGGACGTCATCTTGTTTCTCATTTACTATGAAGCCTACGGAGGAAACACCTAAACCTTGAGACACTTCCTCAATTTCCCTTGGCTCATTATTTTCCCTTGATTTGGTTTCAACCATCTCCTCTCCCTAGGGATTTGGAGGTTTAGTTATAGGTACTCTCGCTCTGTGGTCCCTTTTGGTTTGTCTTTTCCTAGAGGAATGGAAAAAAACTTGATCAAGGGGAGTTTTCACTACAGAATGAGCTCTTGTTGAACCCTTCCTTGGGCCCTTGTGACTTCCCTTAACGGAACTATCTCTTGCACCTCTAAGTAAGACAGTCACCCCAATACTTCACCACATTCAAGGTAGCCTTGGGAGGATTGTCCTTCTTGGGGTGTAGTGGGAAATTTTGGCTTAAATGAGTGACATGGAACTTCCTACAGTATATCCTGAAAACATGCTTGGCACTCTCCTTGTCATAGGGGTAGTCTCTCATCTGATGGTTTTCCCCACACTTGAAACAAGCATCACTCTCCTAGGAAATTGGGATCGATGCCTTATGATCATTGGAATTTCAGCTCTCATATGGTTCATGATCATAACGAGTATTCGTTGTAGCCTAGTGGCTTCCCCATAATCTCTTTAAAAATAGATGGGATCATAATCCTCCTCCTAATATCTCAAAAACCCAATTCTTCTTTACTTTAAAACTACATCCACATATCTTAGATGGGAGAGGTGGTTGTGCCCCTAAAACTAAAGTGGGTGGAGTTGTTGAGCTCCCCCTTACAGATTGGTCATTTTGTCCTTGGACATGTGGTCTTTGGATCTCCTTCTAAGGCCATTGAGTGTGCATGCTCTAAAGGAACATTTTGCGTGTCATTAAAACCCATTTTCCTACAAGCCTCGCACCACAACATCCCACTAGCACCTTGCGCTATATTTGTATCTGTTTGGCAACTCCCCATAGGGTAGTTACCGATGAAAATTTTATGCTCTGAGGTACGATTCTTCATATAATAGTTTGGCCCCCCTAGTTTCATGCCTCCACAACACTTGGTCCACTATGGCCTTTGAGTTGACATGGCGGGAAGTGGCACTAAAGTCTTCGAAGGCATTGTTTTGTTTCTTTTGTAGCTCCCTGTAGGTTGCAATTATCTGCATAAAGTAAGGCACCTTTGTAACATTCATTCAATGTAGAGTGATGTATAAGATCTTATCCTATAGGTCTTTAAGGAACCAAAAAATGAATTGTTCTTTTGAAGGCTTCTCCACTGGTAGGACACCTTGAGATAGGCCTATACTGCTTTAGTTTATCAATAGCATCCCGCACACTCTATTTTGATTCTTGTTTAAAACTTAAGCTCTAATTTAATGTGTTGTGCTTGATGTTGGTTAAGGTGTTCTCCTCTAATGCCTTAACCATAACATACAAAACTGGCACTTGTAGGGCTTGCAAATAAGTCAAAAATTTCCCCTTCAAGGTAAAGTGAAATTTGTGGACAATGGTGTGGATACTGATGACTTTTTAGGATTGATCACTTCACGGAATTGTGCGGCATGATCATGGGGGTCTGGTTTGAAACCACCTTCCATTGTGGGTTGGTAATTTGTTGGTACTAAAGGAAAGGTTCGAGTAAATGAGACAGAGTCTAGGTTTCCTTTTTGCCCTTTGAGCCCCAAACTAAGCCTCTTCTTAGATCCCATGACTCGAGTGGAAATTGAGATGTTTGGGCTCTACACAGGGGGTCTGTGGTTGAGATATGGGTGTTGGCTCTTCAGATATATATTTGTTAACCCTTCCTCCCTTCATTTCTCTTGAGAAGATTAGTACACTACCCTTGGTATGGTCCTTAAGGTTGTGAGGACTGAACTACTTGAAGTATTTGTGCCCCCCCCCTTCCCTTTCAATCATTAAATTGGGATGTTGTTGATTTTGTGGAATACACAGAGAGTTTACACCAAGGTAGGTAGTTGCATTTACAATTGTGTTTTTTGTATATCCAATGTGGCTTGTCCTTCTGTGAAATAACATAAACATACACTCTTCTCAAGGCATTTCTGCAATCAAAGTTGGTTGAAGAGGCAGAGGTGGAGGAGGTGGCATAAAGGTGACTTCAAGCCCTTCCTTGTGCTTTCCTTGGGGTGGAAACTTACCATTAAGAATGCTAAACATATTTTATTCCTATGTAGGGGCCAAAGGTCCTAGCTTTATTCATGGAAAAGGATTGGTCCTCATTAGTGGTGGTTCACTTTTCCTTGTGGTGAATTTTTCCCCATGATTTCATGGCTTCTACAAAGCCGATCTTTAAGAAAGATGGTGTCTTTCCCATGCTCAACTACGATGGTCCCCCTTATCTTCTAAAACCACCAAGGGTGAGTGAATGGTCACTTTCCCTTATCCGTAATTTTCCTTTATCATCCACTGTTTAGAAATCTACACCAAAGACATCGGCATGAGAATGCAAAATGTACTCATATCAAATGTATCTATTCTCTCCTAGAGTATTGGTTGTACATGTGTGATAGGAGGTATTTTTTTTAGAATCAGACAAAATTTCCTCCTCAAGGATGGTTTCTAAAGTGTCCTTAAATGGTCCTACCTGAATACTATGAGTGGAGGCTTGAGAGGGTACTATGGGTCCGGAAGTGAGTTTGGTGCCTGGCTTCAATTACATGAAGCGCCTTAAGGATGTATATTGTCCTCGATTTTTGCCTTCAAAACTGGAAGAAGCAAGTACTTTTTTATGAGTGCAAATGGGTGGATAATGTCTATCACTTGGGTTCAACAATAGGGATTATTTTATTTTATATTTTCTCATATTTTCACGTATAAAAGGGGGTGTTGAAAAAATGATATTGAAAAAAAAATTGATCTCTTTTTTTGTTGAGAAATTCGTAGCTAAGAGGTTGTACAAATAGTCCTCGAACTCACACAATATATAAGTTTTACATATAATGACCCCCTTGAGATAATCACTTTGGATGTGTTGGATTATGCAAGTTAGTGTTTTCGGACAAAGGTTGGATGTCTCTCTTATCAGGTGCGTTTTGGGTAGCAAACAAAGGCTCAAATTGTTTTTGAGTTCCCTTTGTTGCTCAAATTGCCTTGTGCACAAGGCAATTTTCTCATCAACAAAAGGTCCCTAACCTTGAGAAGAGTACATATAAGGATTAACAAAGCAAGTCTTCACTAAAATACCCTAACCGCCTAAAAACAATCTGAGCTTAGATTAGTTTGTGTCAATTAGGTATTTTGGCGCAAAAAAAAAAAAAAAAAGCAAGGTTGGGCACCTTGAAGGCCTAAGTGCAGTAATTCTATGGTAAAACTTGACCTTTGACCTACATTTTGCTCATATCGTTTTCTGCAATAGATGTCCAAATGAGGTTTTAACCGCACGTATACGTCCTCCGAGGGTCTAAGGAGGACATTGATTGATTGTAGCTCCAAAATGACACCTGCTAACAAAATGTTGATTTGGTTTTGTAGTACTACTTTTTGGGTTTTAAAATCCTCTCTAGGAGTAGTGATTATGGAGATAAATAACCATCCTAGGTATTATTCTTCTTTCATTCCCTGACATTGATGTCGGAATAAGGTTGTGTGGCCATGGTAGTATAGCATCACATTAATCGACTAAATATCCGATGAACTTGGATGCTAACCCCAGGTTAGAGCGTAAAAAAGATTTATACACACTGCTACATTGATGGGCTAGAGAGATGCATATTGAGAGCATTGCAAGCTCAACCACTTATACTCCTAAACCAACTCACTTGGAACACTATGCCTACTCTTTCATACTTGTGCAATGCTCAATCCATCAAATGCATAATGTACCTTTTGTAATGTAAGATGAAGTGGTGTAGCTACTAGTCACCAAGAAAGCAATGGGTGTGCGCTCATGATTAAACGAGTGTGCCACCCATGATTAAACGGCTGGCATGCAAGCAAAACAGTGCAAAGATGGTGGCCTTTTTTGGACCTTCATATGCCCCTTCAGCGAGTTTCCTTCATCTTCAATGTTCTTCACGGGTGTTCCGTACCTTCCGGTGCATTTAAAAAATGGGACTTTTCATACCCAAAAGTACATAGGTTTGAATAAATGGGACCTGCTAATTACAACCACATAGTGGCATGCAAGCTAAATAGTGCAAAGATGGTGGGCTTTTTTGTACTTGTGGGCACACAATGTTTTGCACCTTTATCTGTACAGTAGCATAACACTTTTCTGGCCATGACAAACTAAATTTTAATGGTGCTATATCAAGATTCTAACTTTATCATAACAATGTGCGCAAAAAAACATGGGAAGGGCATCATCTTTTTTCGCTTAGATCTTGTCAATTCCTTTCTTTCTTTTGGGAGTGTGGTGGTTTATTCCTTCTATAGTCAAAGATAGCACACCATGAGAGAGAAGACATTGCACAACTCTACATGTATATGTAATTGTGAAGTTATGATACCTGCCACTCTTTTTGCCACATAAGTGAACTACATGTCCCATGGGACGGGTGGAATGAATACGAAACGTAGATCTGAAGCAAAGTAGTCTCAATTAAAAGGTAATCCCGAGTACCTGAGATTACGTCACCACCATAGACCCCCCCCCCCCCCCCCCCCCCTTCCCTCGCACTGCCAAGGATTCAACCCACCACCAAAGCATTGAGAGGCACATGCCTAATCACTTTGCCCGCTCACGCTTTCGGCATCCACATCGTGTTTTGACGTGTGAATGTGTTGAGAGGCAAAAGTAACCAAGATTACTTTAATTAAATTGTAATTTTGGGTTACCCAAGATTACTTTCTTCACAAGATCTATGGCGCCGGATGGATGTCAACGCCGTGGATTGACGCACCCTATGTCCATGTCCGAGTGAATTATGGATGATGCTCCTCTCCCTCGTACTTGATTCCAAATTATATAGTTAGTGAAAGAGATGAAGGAGAAATGGCATCCATATTCAAGCTCAATTTAGATGGTAGGTATGGGGCAACAAGATGTTGGAGTTTTATTCGCTCAAAAGGCCTAAGGAGCGACACCCAACTTTCGATGTTTGATTCACACTTTTTTCTATTTTACCTCAATAGATTAAGACAATCCTTGTGTATCGAGGAGGAGGAGGCGGGTTGGTGGGGGTGGCTACCCTGATAGCCGATGTAATGATAGTCCCTGGATGATGTCATGGCTCAACAAGAGCATGACAAGACCTTGTAATTTTTTGGGTTGTTCAATATAATTCACTCACAATTGTGAGTTTTGCTTTTTTTTTTTTTTAAATCCTAAGTGCCTCTCTTTGGCAATATGGTTTGTTCTAACTCCACCTTCTTTGTGAAAGGATTGGTCCATCATTCCTTAGGAACGCTTGTATGTTTAAATCCTCCTTTTGATATTATTTCAATATTTCTCTTTTATAAAATATTCTTCGACTATGACAAAAGATGTTCAAAATACCCCAAGCAGCACAAGCTCCATACTTAGCTCGTCCCACCCCCGCAAAGAATGTTTGCAATGTCACCAAGGTACAAGCTCGGAATCTCTCTCTCTCTCTCTCTCTCTCTCTCTCTCTCTCTCTCTCTGTGTGTGTGTGTGTGTGTGTGTGTGTGTGTGTGTGTGTGTGTGCGCGCGCGCGCGCCCAAGTGAGCAGGTATAGTGGGGACAGGCGCTCTCGGGACTGCATGTGGAATGGGGATTGGGCGCCCAACTGCACACTACAAAGGCACCCGTAGAAAATAGAAGCAACAAGAAGCATCCTACTATTGACTACGCAGGCTAGAGAATGCAGTGGTGTCAATGCTCAAAAAGAAGCTAGGTTTAGTGTATTCTCACGTTAAATTAAACTTTCAAAAATACCTTTAAACATAAGTTTTGAAGGTGGAAAAACCTACAAATCTTGGAAAATTTTAGTGTAATTTTGTGCAAATGTCTCTACATTTGGCTAAAAACTTTTATCTTTCCCACTTTTCCAAGTTTTTGGGAAAACATTTATTTTGAGCCTTGGAACACATCGATGATCATACTTCAAAATAGATGCTAGTTATTAAGAAGTATGATAATTGATCATTGCTTAGCATTTTGATGACATGGATTGACAATGAAGTGGCCTCACAATCTAAGTTTCTTCTTTGCCTTTTCAAATATCCTACATCCAAAAGTGATGATATTAAGATCTTAACTTCTCTCATTTTAATTGCATAGAAAAACCTTGTGTTTATAGGTCTACAAAGACTAGAAAAAACCTCTTCCCAAAAAGTGTAAGTTCTTTCAATGATTGCTTTTATGTTTTCTTCAAATACTCGCTTCCAACACTAGAAGCCCCAACTCGGCTCCGTACCAGTAGCAGTCCATCATGCTGACAAAAAGGAGGGTGCGATTTTTTGTGATTATTATAATCGGGGGAAATGACGCCACCTCTCCCACACACTCATCTAACAATCATGTGTGCATTGTGTCTAACTCACATATCGCATAGAACATGCACAATGTTAGTAATATTAAATGCGTACAATAAAAGAGGTATTGAAGGACTATTGCTTTTTTAGTTGTCTTTGTTCTTAGTGTCTATAAGGAGAGGAAAGCAACTCATAGAGGAGATTACAACAATTTGGTTTTGAATATTTTGCAACTCTCTAAGTCCTTTGGAATTGGAAGCATTCCTACATACTAATATGAAGCCATCTTTATAAAATGGTCTACTATCAACACAACCACTTCTCTCTCTCTCTCTCTCTCTCTCTCTCTCTCTCTCCCCCCCCCTCCCCCCCCAACTTGGTTGTTGCATACAACTTCCAATGCCAAACCTTTTGCAGTCAAAGTCACCATCTTGATGTGCCAGTGGCCCCCTCACTACTACTCCGGCCACTCATCGATACGGATAACCTTAGCCATTGCCCTTCCTAGTTGCTAAACTTAACCATCTTTCAAAATCTAATAATTCATCTTCTCTCGTTTGAGCATTCACAAAGACTAGGGCTAAATCTTATACATTCCCCATTTGTCCTCACATGAAAATTCATATTTAACTTGTTAAGTCTTAAAACATCGAGAAATTATGGTAATAAGTGTAAGTTAAACTAATTAGCAACCCGTGTGTGCGTGGATAATGTATAACTTCTAATAAATCCCCTATCCTAAAACAGTTGTGCACTTTTTCAAAGTTTGTATCTCAATGTTCTTGCAACTATTTTGTTCCCTTTCTCGAATGTCTCCATGTCCTTGCGCTTGCCATGCACATCTACTTCTTATGTCATTGATCATGATGTGTTTATACACAAGGACCATCTTCATGTACCATGTGGATCTCTCCTTGAATAATCATGTAGAGATATAACAGCAATGATCGATAGCGTACCAACTAGCTAGGGGAAAAACATAAAGTTTTTCAAAACCTACACCACGAGAATCTAGGACTTCATTACATTGGTTCATGAACAAGGCTCATGCTTCGACCTTCTGATTAAGATGCTTAGAGAATTTATATTAATGTTCATGACAATCACAATTGCTTATCATGATAATTGATAAGAATCCTTGGACGTCAATTTCCTTAACTATTTTAACTTCAAACAAAAGCATTCATGAAAGTCGCAATGTGCCACCATTCCACATAATGTGTGGTGGACGTAATGCAAAACCATTGTATTAGATCTTTAATGCACAAAATAAGAACCAATTATCTTCATGTTCAAGCGATAGGCAAAAATCATTTGTTTCTTAAGAAAGAAGACAATTGAAACACTTGTAATGAAATCATTCCCATTGCCAATGCCATTGGCACCGATAGCCCATCCTGATGTGTGATACATACATTAGCGAGAGCACAATTCATCAAATTAGCATGGCACAATTGATTGATAGGTTTATGGCTAGTAATTTGCATAGTTACATCAAACCCATTGATAGAAACAATCCCAAGAGACCACATTGATCCATCTGACGAGTCTTGAACTTTAGATCTTTTATTCAAGAGGGAATTGGGATAACCATTCTATAACACACAGGTGATAGCAAGGTTATTCCAATGTTTCTTCTTATTCATGCATCCGCACGCGCGCGCACATACACATGACAAAAGTTGTGTCATAGGAGCAATCCCAATAGACCTCAAAGATCTTAAACTCAAGAACTGTTATATGAGAGAGAGAGAGAGAGAGAGAGAGAGAGAGAGAGAGAGAGAGAGGACTTCGCACACCCTTCATTTGGCTGTAGTGGTGTGTACTAGGGGTCTTCTCAATGTGTTTCATAAATTGAAATAAATTTTATGAAGTCAATGGAGACTCCACCTAGAAAATAAAAAGGCAATATTCACATGATGACTTCCTACAAGGAAGGAGTCACATAGAGCACGACTTGATCACAAAATATCACTAGCCTACCTTTTGTTTCAAACCAGAAACTACTTTACTGTGCCAAGCATACAAGAATTTGTCGTAGCCATTTGGCGGCACATCTGTATGCATTTAAGACCGCAAAATACAAAATGAATCGATGTTAGTGTGACCACAAGCTCCTTAAACGGTGGCCAATGTAAGTAGAGTGGTATGGTTTTCCAAAAAATTGCAACAAAATAAGAAAATTATCGGTAATAAGCCATATGGCGGCTTGAAGCCCATGGAGACGTAACAAGAGGCTTTGTAGGACGAGAAAGTTCATCCTTTTCTCTTAATAGCTGTGCCTCTCTCTCTTTCCGTAGCCACGACTCCACCACTTGAAGTAAGGTTTTTGATTTTCCCACAGCACATAACTCTGGGATTTCATTCATTTTATACAAGCCCTTCAACTTCCCATCCTCGACATGCGCCAAATGAGTCGCCCATGTCTCTAAACCGTCGAAAATGTGGGTAGCATACACAACGGTAGCACCTCTCTGAAAAATGAAACAATATTTGAGAAAAAATAAAGCAAATCTTATAGGCTCCTAATGGCTTCAAAACATAATAAGTTCAGTACATAAATAGTGCAAGGATCCTCTAAAGAGAAGAAAAACCTGACGGGAAGATAAAGAAAAGAAAATTTCAAGTGTAATAATGACACACATTGCATGCCAGCTCGACCACCTCTTTATACAGACATGCAAAGTCTTTTGACTTCAAAGTGTAAAATGACACGCACATTGCATGCAGGCTTTATATAGACATGCAAAGTCTTTCCACTTTCCACTTTCATGAGACTTTTCATTTCCTAGGCTCACCCTTTCACTTATACATTTGAGATGTTTTGAAAGGATTTATATTTTTCTGAAATTGTGGAGACCTAATTGTGTGCAATGATGCTGCCACGCACCTCTTCACATTCAGTGACGAAGAAACTGAGCAGATCCATGCGAGCCACGACATCCAAGTCCACTGTAATCTCATCTAGCAAGAGCACCTTACCAATACCACAGAAATCAGTGTCAATCAATAAGACAGATACTTGTGCTTTACTAGTTAAAGGAAGTTGCTTATACCTTATAGAGCTGGAGCAGACCCATGCATATTTGCACCCTTCTACGTTGCCCATCAGAAACTTTGTGCATCCTCCACTCCAGATCGATATCCAGCAGACCTATCAATTGCTCTCTACGTGAAGGATCCGCACCTTCCACTGCACTGACCTTCACAATAACCATTGTCACCCCCAAAACAACAACCTAGAGCACAAGAAAAGAAATACATTGCTGGAAATGAATACACCAACCTCCAAAGATCATGTGCTCGGCTGAAAAGTCCCCCTGCAAGGGTATTTCTCCCTGCCAAATTTACAGTGAATACATTAAATCCCTATCCACAAAAACAATGCTTTTACAAGCAGGGATTTTATGGCTCTGATTTGAAGTACAATGTGCAATGTTTTGTAATATAACATATAAGTCAGACTAACCATACCCCAATAACATAATTTTCTTGTGTGGTGATATGATTCGTGATGTCACAAGAAACGAAATGCCGTAAGGTGCTGTAAAGCTCAGTGAAGGAACAATGAGAGTCCAGAATGACGCAAAGCCCCCCCGCCGAAAAAACAAAAACAAAAACAAAACAAAACGAAACAAAAAACCAAAAAAAAAAAAGGATTTAACAAACCAATGAGTATCGCAAACCAACTATGAGTGATGTGCTTGACCTACCCAAACCGTTCCATCAAATTGAATTTTCCACGAAAAAAAATGGCTTGGAATAAATAATGGAGTGCCTCAATATCCTCACTGTTGGAGTTTAAATTTGCACAACACTGGCATGGTTAGGTGTGCTATGTGGACACGCAATTACGACTCAATGCCAACCCACAGAGTAACACAGACTAGGCAGGCCTAGAGATCTTATACAGGCACAACTGTGACCCCGATCACAACAAAAGCAAGTTACAACAAAGAGCGAAGTAGTGGAGAGCAAGCCCTTTGCAGAGGGCAAAGCTCATGTAATCGGCAAATCACTGACCAGGTGGTGAATGGACAACAGCACCAGAACTCAATAGAACACAGCAGGTACTTGGAACTTGAAAAGAGAAGAAGAACTGAAAAACTTGAGACGACGACACACGGTGGAGCTTGGTCTCCACCTGGATGCTCTGGCCCCCGAGTCAGGCACCCCTTGTGGTACTTCTTTATTAATAATCTTTTAAGCAGATACAACTGCTGTGGAGTCACTCTGCAGTCTGCAACCAATCACTGATATGCAGAGAGACCCCCAAGGCCTCATTATTGTAGTCGCATATGTAAGCCCAAAAGAAACTGCTATCAAAATTCGACGCCCCCAAAAAGCTCTGCAGTCAAAAGCTAATGCCCAAAAAGTCAATTGCTGTCATAACTAGCCAGAAAGCATTTGAGTCCATGTTGCCACGTCACCAAGTCCTACAAACTGCCACGTCAACAATCCGTCAATGTATGAAGAGTGTTGCTATTAGCAAGCTCCACCAATCGGCCCAATCAGACGGGGTCCCATTAGTTGGTGGGAACTCTTCTTTAAAAAAATAGGCCTCTCAGCGAGACTTTGCAAGTTGGTAAAACTTGTTCTACTTCTTCCGTTGCTTCTTCTTAGGGTTTAGTCCCCTCAGTCGAGATCTACGGGTTGGCTCCACTTGACACATCAGCAGTTTATGAAACCGGCCCATAGGGCGGTAGACTTTAGCTTTCACCCAAATCTTTACTTGATAAACTTTACGACACAAAGGAACTTCACGAATAAGCCTTTGATTAAAATTCAACACTTCAAAACAAAACACAGCTGGAAGCTAGAGCGCTTCCAAGCAGACAAAAACACCTTGTTGGCCCCAAAGACTCGCGCCCCTTTTGGTATTTCTTTATTCTTATTAGACTTGAGAAGAACCTATAAACTTCCACAAGCTATCCCACTTTTTCGAGCTGCAATTCGTCAACTCTAACCCGATTTCGGCAGCATAACCACAATAGAAGTCTCCATGGACAAAATCCCAAGTAAATAGTGACTTTCCACGAACTTTAGAGAACTTTACAAAACCTGGTGAGAAATTACAGCAAATTTGCACCCAAACACATGTTCGGTGATTCCCTAGCTTCGCCGAAGCTCCTTGAACCTATAGGCATCAAAACTGGCCAAAACCCTAAACCTGCAAAAAATAAAAGAAAGCTGTAATTCTCTGTTTTGCGCTCCAATTCGCATGCCAATCACTCATGTGGGTAGCCCTCGAGCTCTCACACCTATAGAGTCACTTGCCCTTTGAACTAGACGAGATTCCTCGTGGGAAATCTCTCTAAATTGTCGTGTACAAGCATCCAAGGTTTTCCCGAGGCTCCCCTGGCATTACCTTACAGTTTAGGTGCGAAACCCTAAACCTGCAAAAAAACACAGTAGGCTGTAATTCCCTGTTTTGCAGCATTTTGAGCCGAGCAAACACGTATACTCGTGTGTCAAGAGCTCCCGCACGCATGTTGGGTTAAAGGCCTAAATAACCCCTTTTTTTGTACATTTTTATACTTTGTCTGAGTTCATACACATTTTTTTAAAGTCACTTATAATAAAAGTGGGAAAACCCAAAACTCACTTATTGAGTTTCCCCCAAAAACGTGAGCTCTCTCTCTCTCTCTCTCTCTCCCTGCTTCGGTCCGTAGCGCTTCCTCTCTGCTACACTCCGCCTCCTGCTTCTTGCCCCAATCCTGCACTACATCGCGACGCGCACCTACAGGTACCTTTTGCTTCGCGCTTTCAACCGGTATCAGAGCCCTAGGGTTTCAAAGTAGCCTTGCGCAGTCTGCTGGATAGCAAGTTAAAATTGCTCTCCCGCGATCAATTTCGCTTCCATCACGAAGCCCCTTGCTTCGGGAGTCGAAAAGGTCACTAAAACTGCCAAAACACCCAAAACAGGCTGTTTTTAGGTCAAAACAGGTGATTTACGGGTTATAACAGGTCAAAACAGCAATACACAAGTGTACCAAAGTTGTGGGATCACATGTATTGATGTTTGTCGCGACAAATTGAGTGAAAAGATAAGTATAGGTGCTTGAAATTGCACTTTTCAGCTGAAATTTCAGATTTGGACAGTTTCATGTAAAGAAATTGTGGTCTATCGTATGCAAAGTCTTGTGGTTGCTCCTATTTGCTGAAATTTTCAGCCTATTGCATCTCTCTTGTATACACACTTGTGGTTGAATTAAAATGGTTTCTTCCTCTTCCGCACCTGACACTAAAAGTTTGATGGAAATCAAATGGTTCGATGGTCAAGGCTTCGACCTCTAGCAAGAACGCATGCAAAGTATCCTTTCCTTACAGGATTGTGAAGATGCATTGGGAGAGAATAAGCCGCCAGGTTTGTCTGACGAAGAGTGAGCCAGGTTGAATAAAAAGGCTATGGCTTACATCAAAATGGCTATCAATGATGACATTTTGACGGACATCAAGCGTTTGGACTCTGCTTATGCAATATGGCAAAAGCTAAAGTCCAACCATGAAAACACCCACGCCTGTGAACCAGGTGCATTTGATGCGAAAGTTGGTGAATATGCAGCTTGATGATTCAAAGTCAGCTTCTGAGCATTTTAGTGCTTTTACAGGTGTGTTGAGTCAGTTGAGGACAGTGGGCTTCAGCAATTCGATGATAAGCTGAAAGCTATTTTCTTGCTTATGACATTGCCAGATACTTGGGAAACCTTGGTTGTCTCCTTGAGCAACAGTCCCACCCTCACGTATGACGGTGTGAGAGGGTCTATCTTCAATGAAGAGATTAGACGCAAGTCTAGTGGGGAAGGTGGCAGTCCTACCTACAATGCAAGAGGTAGAAATCAAAAGCGTGATGCGGGCAACATGACTCAAAATAGAAGTAAGAGCAAAACAAAGGATAAGGATGTCACTTGTTATCAATGTCGCAAAAAGGGTCACAAGAAACCCGATTGCAGGTATTTCAAGAAAGAGCAGGAAAGGAAGAAGGAAACGCAAGATAAGAAGAAGAAAGATGAGAAAAAAGGGGGAAAAGCAGCAGGTGATTCCTCGAGGGATGCTGAGAATGCAAATGTATCCTCTAGTGTGGTCATTGAGGTTGTTAGACGTTGAGGAAATCTTGGTTGCGGCTTCATGCCCCTCAGATTTGGTGATAGCTAATGCAAAAGACATGCTTATCTCGAAGAAAGATGTCATTGATGCATTGCTCAGTGCTAATGATGGCCTATCCAAGTCATGGATAGTGAATTCTGGTGCTTCATTCCATGTGACTCCATCTTTGGAGTGTTTTGTTAAATATGCTGCAGGCAATTATGGCAAGGTGTACCTTGGTGATCATTTTGCTTGCAATATTGAGGGAATGGGTACTATGCGTTTGGCTCTTAACAATGGTCAAGAGCTTGTGTTGAATGATGTCAGGTTTGTACCAGGCATTAAGAAAAGTTTGCTATCTGTTGGCCAGTTAGATGCACATGGTTATACTACCATCTTTGCTGGGGGTTCATGGAAGTTGCTTAAGGGCTCTATGCTTGTTGCAAAAGGGTCTAAAAAAGATACTTTGTACTATCTTCGATACAAAGCTTTGCCAGGCAAGTTTCTTGTTGTTGCTGAAGTTGCTTCACACGGAATTGTGGCATAAGAGACTTGGCCATATGAGTCAAAAGGGTATTGATGTGCTTTCCTCTCTAAAGAGGGTTTATGTAAAAGGAAAAAAGTTGGATTTTTGTAACGATTGTCTTTATAGAAAGCAAAAGAAATCTTCTTATTACTCTGGTGTCTCTCGCAAAGCTAATCCTCTTGATCTTATTCACTCCGATGTATGCACTATGTCTGTTAAGTCTTTTGGTGGTGCATTGTATTTTGTTACATTCATTGATGACTGTAATAGGAAAGGATGGGTGCATTTGTTGAAAAGTAAGAGTGACTCTTTTAATGCTTTTAAGAAGTTTCATGCTTTTGTCACTACGCAAAAGAGTACTAAGCTTAAATGTCTCAGATCTGATAATGGAGGAGAGTATGTACCTGTTGAATTTCAGCGTTTTTGTGATGAAAATGGGATTAAAAGGGAGTTGACAGCCCCTTATAATCTGTCTTCTAATGGTGTGGCTGAAAGGTATAATTGTACTTTATGCGAGAGAGTGCGTTGCATGTTGTCCACCGCTAATCTTTCCCAAGAGTTTTGGGGGGAGGCATTGAAAACTGCACTTCATATTTGCAATCACTCTCCTAATAGTACGCTGAAAAATGACATTCCAGAGGAGGTTTGGTTTGGCAAACCTGCCTCTTATGATCATTTGAGAGTATTTGGCTGCGAAGCTTTTGTTCATGTACGCAATGACTTGAGAACAAAGCTTGATATGAAGTCCATTAAAGAAGTCTTCCTAAGTTATGGGGAAGAAGGTGAATGGGCTATAGAGTGTGGTTACCACAGTTTAGAAAGGTAATACGCAACCGAGATGTAGTGTTCAATAAGACAAAATTGCTTAAGAATGCTACAAAATCTAATGCTGACAAGAAAACAGTCAAATTTCAGCCTTCCGTGCCACCCATTGATGTTGAAAAAGAGCCTCATGATGCATTACCGCAAGCTAAAATTGATAATCAGCCGGTTAACCTTGAGCCAGAAGAGGTAGGACATGATTTTGATGCTCCTAACGAGGATGGACAGCCACCTGAATTGGCTGAAAATGGTTTTCAGCAGCATGATAGAGCTGAAAATGAGTTACCTTATGATGTAGAACAGTTGCCTGAGAATGTAGATCATTGGGTACGCAGGTCAACTCGTTTGAGAAGGCAACCACAGAGATTTAACCCCTCTTTGGATCATGTAATGTTGACAGATGAGGGTGAACCTCTTACATATAAAGAGGCCAAATCATGTGAGTCAAGCAGTAAGTGGGAGCTTGCGATGCAAGAGGAAATGAAATCCATGTATGCAAATGATACTTGGAATCTTGTGCCATTGCCTAAAGGGAGAAAGGCTCTTCCTAACAAATGGGTATACAAGATTAAGATAGTGGATGAAAAACATAAGTACAAGGCAAGATTGGTTGCAAAAGGATATGCACAGAAAGAAGGAATTGATTTTCCAGAAATCTTTTCTCCTGTTGTAAAGCTTACAACTTTACTTGTCCTTTTTGCTCTCGTTACGGTGCTTGATTTGGAATTGGATGTAAAGACAACGTTTTTGCATGGTGACATTGAAGAGGACATATACAAGAAACAGCCTAAAGGTTTTGTAGTTCCTACACGCGAGGAACTTGTATGCAAACTGAAAAGGGTTCTGTATGGTTTGAGACAATCATCACAACAGTGGTATAAGGAGTTTGACACTTTTATGTTGTCTCAAGACTTTAAACGCAGCCATGCAGATCATTGTTTGTATATGAAAAGGGATGAAGATGGTAGTCCCATCATACTTGTTCTCTATGTTGATGACATGTTGCTTGCCGGGAAACATAAGACTAGTCTTGATGCTCTGAAATGTAAGCTAATTTCAGCATTTGCTATGAAGGATTTGAGTGATGCAGAGCATATTTTGGGCATGCGTATTAAAAGATATAGAAAGCTGAAATTGTTGTTTTTATCTCAAGAAAGGTACATTGCAAAAGTACTTGACAGATTAATATGGCTGATGCTAAGTCTCTTGGGGTACCTTTACCTCCATACACTAAGCTTAGCAAAGCAGATTGCCCAAAGGATGAGGTGGCATTGAAAGCAATGAAGGGAATCCCTTATGCATCAGCTTGTGGTTCTCTTATGTATGCTATGGTTGCCACTCGTCCCGACATTGCTTATGCAGTGGGAGTTGTTAGTTGATACATGTCGAATCCTGGCAAAGCGCATTGGGAAGCTTTCAAATGCATTCTGAGATATTTGAAAGGTACACAATCAAAGTGTATCTGTTATGGCAAAAGTGACTTAAAGTTGCAGGGATATTGTGATGTAGACATGGCAGGTGACATGGATACCAAGAAATCTACCAGTGGATATGTATTTGCCATTGCTGATGGTGCGGTCTCTTGGTGTTCTAGGTTACAAAAAAATATGGCATTGAGTACTATTGAGGCTGAATATATTTCAGCCACAGAGGCTTCAAAAGAGGCCATTTGGTTGGGCAGACTTGCAAAAGAACTTGGCATGCCTGCTCATACACCCGTGTTGGGTTGTGATAGCCAGAGTGTTGTCTATTTAGCCAAAAATGCCATGTTTCATACGCGTACCAAACAGATAGATGTGCGGTACCAGTTCATACGACACATATTGGAGGATGGTCTAGTCACCTTGACTAAGATCCATACACAGGATAACCCTACAGATGTTCTCACCAAGAGTCTTGCTAAGGCTCAACATGAGCATTGCATACAGCTGGTGGGAGTTGGTTAACGTAAAGGCGTCATTTATGCCTTTAAGTGGGAGGTTGTTGGGTTAAAGGTCTAAATAACCTCTTTTTTGTACATTTTTATACTTTGTCCATGTTCAGTTGTTGAGTTAAAGGCCTAAATAACCCCTTTTTTGTACATTTTTATACTTTGTCCGGGTTCAATATAAACCTGGACACATGTTTTTAAAGTCACTTATAATAAAAGTGAGAAAACCCAAAACTCACTTATTGAGTTTTCCCCAAAAACGTGAGCTCTCTCTCTCTCCCTGCTTCGATCCCTAGCGCTTCCTCTCTGTTGCACTCCGCCTCCTGCTTCTTGCCCCAATCCTGCACTACATCGCGACGCGCACCTATTGGTACCTTCTGCTTCGCGCTTTCAACGCAATGGGACAGCTCCCCTATAAATCAGACGAGTTTTCACGCAAGAAAACTCTCCGTTTTCCCATTCCTACGTGATGGAACTCTGCATACTTGAAGGGGATTAGCAATTAGTTAATCCAGTTCTTGTACAGAAGGCTCTTGCCTTGGCAAATGCACATAAAACCCCCAGAACTATACATAGTCATCTGAGAAGCCCAACTAGTGGGGCATTACCAAATGTGCAAAGGGGAGAGAGAGATGCGCGAGAGCAAATACATGGAGCAAGGGAGAAGGCAAGCTTTCCGTTGAAGTTGTGCTCACTTGAACCCACTACTCTCACACACACTGTGTAGCACAATGACTCAAAAATCAGCCCCCCTCATTTTTGGGCGCCCCCTCTTGGGATGAGCTTTCTAGAAGAGTGTGTGGCTTGCACGTTGCTCTCCTACTGCCATGTGTCCAGTTTGATCCTTTTGGTTAAATTCCTAGTACCCATCAACTTATAAAGTCCTGGCGAGGGGCCTAAAAGACTTTAACTGAGCCTAGCCAGTTCTTTACTAGTCAGATTCCAATGTCGATCGGCCCAACCATCTCGTGGCTGCCTGGCCTTGACTCCTATGGGTGAAACTCACGATCAACGGCCGTTTCACACTGGCCATGCTATGTTCTAGCAATCAGCCCTAGCGTTTTTGCAGATCAACTCCAACGTTGGTAGATGTGCGACAGTTTCACCCAAAAACTTTGCTAAGTCAAATTTATCAATAAATCATTCTGATGATTTATTTGTATAACTTTGCCTTCAAAGTTTGCCCTACCTAAGTCTTCAAGGGTACTTAACCAGTATCCCTACCCTATATAAGGAGCATCAGCCAGCATTTTCCATCGGAAGAGCTAACACTAGCAATCAGCCCTAGCCTTTTTGCAGATCAACTCCAACGTTTTGCATCATCAGCCCTTTGGCATTTTTGCTCATCATCGCAAGCCACAAGCCGGATCAGCCCTAACAGCACAACATTTTCAATTTTCAGCCCTTGCCATCGTTGGAAAGTGGTGGATTTGATCTTCCTTGCTGCAGTCTGTCACGAGAGACGGGCACCACATGCCAATCAAAAAGAACAGACTGAACAACTTTATGCACTTCAAATAACAACTGAACTAAAAGAGATGCACGACACGAGACGGGGAGTGGCGGAGTTCCACCCCGAGAGAGAGCACTGATCCCAAACCTTGGCGCCCCTTTCAGTATTTCTTTATAACGCTTCAACTGAGTACCAACGCCCATGGCTCTGCTTTGCATCTCCCGCGGATAGACTACCAGAGTGAGAGCACATGGGTCGTATTTAAAGGCCCTTGGCAACAAAAGCAGTTACATGAAAAGCTTCAAACTCAAAAGCATGTGGTCCCAAAAGCACTAGCGCTAAAAGCTGCCAGTGCGTTTTGCGGAAACCGTACAACTACCACATCAGCATGCCAGCGTGAATTGCGAGCGTCCATACAGCTTCCACGTCACTAATGTGAGCGCAAAATCGGGGATTCCGTACAGGCTGCCACGTCATCAAATTTTATGTTTGTCCCATGATCTTCTTCTAGTTCCTTGGGCCCCATCGGACGCGGTCCCATAAGTTGGTACAAACTTCTTTTGCTGCTTCTATTGCTGCTCCTCAAGGTATAGGCCTCTCAGCTAGGATCTGCACGTTGGCTTCATTCTTCAATGGCTTGGCATGTCAACAATTTGTGACACAGCCTGCCAGACCTTCCACAGCCCAATGAGCCTCTTCTCGGCCATTCCCTCGCCGCATCGAGTGCTCCCATTGTTGTCCATTAGCCACTCCATTATCATCTGCGTTTTCAGCCTTGCTTTGCACATCAGCTCGGCTGCGTTTTTGCAGCCAGATCTTTGTTTTTGCAGTCAGCTTTCAACCCTTCATTCCTCTCACGTCATGAGCACAAATCAGTCCCAGATCTACCCCTTTGTGGCCATCAGCAACCCCTCATCGAGACGGAACCAAAGGTGCATCAAATCAGCCCGGAGGTGCTTCATTTTAAAGAGTTATCGCGGCGACATTCCCCATTCGAGTCAATAGAGTCTGCATTGAGGTATTGCATGTGTGTGCATGCCATTTACGCAATCAAAAGCAAATACTACATTGGCAACAATGTTCGGGGGGGCCTTGAGAGGGTTGGTTCGGACCTCTCTCTCTCTCTCTCTCTCTCTCTCTCTCTCTCTCTCTCTCTCTCTCTCTCTCTCTCTCTCTCTCTAGTTGGAGCCATTATTCGTACTAAGTAGCACACAATCAAGCAAGGAAAGAAGTAAATATTTGTGGAAAGGTAAAGTCTAGATCTTGTTAACCATTTCAATTCCACTGCACCTGACACATACGGCAAGTGAAATCTTTCCTAGGCTTCACCGGATTTTTCAAGAAATTTATCAAGGACTACACATAGATTGTTGAGCCCTTTACGTGATTGCGTAAGGGAGTTAAAAGCAAGAAGTGTAGTGCTAGTCTATCTATCACGTGGAGCGATAGCTCAATCAATGTTTTCAACATTGATGCAATAGTTACATTTGCATCGATGTTGCAAATAGTGGATTTGAACAAATCCTTTACGGCGGAAATTGATACTAGCAATTATGCTATTGGTGTTGTTCTCTATGAAGACAGCCGGCCTATAGCATTTGAAAATCGCAAGTTTACAGACACATGATCCCGTTACTCCATACAAAAGAAGAAACTGTTGGCGGTCATCCATGCTTTGAAAATATGGCGGTCATCCATGCTTTGAAAATATGCATACCACGAATCAGGCACCTCTGTGGTGCCTGATTCGTGGTATGCATTGACCACCATTCGTTGAAATATCTCTGTGATCAGCTTGACATTCGAGGTAGCAAGGCGAAGATGGGCCGAACTCATGTAGGATTTCAATTTTGAGATAGACTACTGTAAGGGCACTACCACTAGTAGGATCTCGAAGGTAAATGTCCTTTCATTTACTAAAACCTTGATTAACTTCTTTCTCTCAAAGGGCGTTGCTAGATAGATCCTCACTTTGGTGAGATTTGGCGACGCATTCAAGAGGGATTACATACCTCAGAGAGCAATGCCCATCCAAACGCCCGTCGGCTTGCTACGAAGAGAAAGGTAGTGGAAAAGTATTCATGTTGGGATACTTTTCAAGCACTACAAAATGAGTGCGCCCATTAATAATGTTGTAAGCAAACTCCACCAAAGGCAGTCCCACTCAGTCTTGTGATCAACAACATAGGACTACAACAAGTCCAAAATCACCATGTCGGCTATCTCCAATAGCCCATCTTTCTGTGGATGAAACGAAGACTAGAAATCAGAATTTAAGCCGAGTGCCCATACTCGTTTTGTGACAAGATCAGCACCACGTGCCAATAGAAAACAACAGACTGAACAGACTTTTAGCACTTCAATAACAATTGAACTGAAAAAGAGAGAGAGACGACACGAGGAGTGGCGAAGTTCCACCCCAGAGAGCATTGGCCCCAAACCTAACGTCCCTTTCGGTATTTCTTTATATTACTTGAACTCAGTACAATGCCGGTAATCCATCCTCTGCACCTTCGTATTGAAGCATGCTAGAGAACGAGCCCTCTGCTCATATTTAAAGGTCCTTGGCCTCAAAAGCGATTACATGAAAAGCAATCAACTCAAAAGCATCTGGTCCAAAAGCTGCTAACGCAAAAGCAAGAAATCCGTACAACTGCCACGTCAGTTGTGCAATTCGCGGAAATCCGTACAGGCTGCCACGTCATCAACGTAAAACGTGGGCGTCTGTATTGGCTACCACGTCATCAGTTTTTACACTATTTTTGTGTGTGTGAGATGGTCCAGCCTTATTTTAATGCCTTTATGTTACTTGCGCCCCATCGGACAGAGTCCCATAAGTTGGCGGGAACTCTTCTTTAAAAATAGGCCACTCGGCAAGACTTTGCAAATTGGTAAAACTTCTTCTACTGCTTCTACTTCTTCACTTAGGGTTTAGGCCCCTCGGCCGAGATCTACAGGTTGGCTCCGTTCTTCAATGGCTTAACACGTTAGCAGTTTGTGACACGTTTCCAAAACAAGCTCGTAAATATGGGGTCTCTATTTGACACTATAGATATAGGCATGCCATGTAATTCGAACAGTTTGGCCAAGTGATCGGCTCTAATTGTCTTCTTTTCTGGTATGAAGTGAGCCGGCTTGCTGAATCTGTCAAATGTGTACAAAGATACTCTTGAAAGCTTGCCATGTCCACGAGACGTGGTAGACAAAGAAGTCCACCACTACATAGCATGAGACATATTGTTGCACAAGAAACTTAAGATTCTTATATGGAACGGCCAAGAGAATAGATGTCAAACTGTTATAGAAACTGCAAAACATTCTTTCTGTCTTGAACTCCAAAAGAGATAGAACTTGAATGTGGAACCACCTTCCTTGAAAGCCTTTGGTTGAGGACGACGACCCATGGTAGTGGCTACTCTGGACAATGACCATAAACATTTCAGTTTTGAAACATTGGTGGTGGCGGTGTAGGTTGTAATGGAGGCGCGGGTGGTACAAGTGGACGTTCTACAACCATCTGCTGAAAAACACCGGATTAGTAGTAGAATCCCCCGGGATTCCATGTTGATGCTCTCAACCTGTCAGGTGGATGTGGAGGTAAAACTCATGGCATAGTTAGAGGCATCATATAATTCGGAAACTGTTGAAAGTTCTGCAAGTGAGGTAAATTGCCTTGTCAATGCTTGGAAAGAAACTCCTGTGACTCACTGACAAGAATCGTGTATAATATTTGAGCTCCATAGCTCCAGTTGTAGGTCTGTAAGAAGGACCGGTTTGCTTGCTGGAAAAACAAATTACTAAGCTTATTACCACTATAACCACAATGCACCAAGCTTGTATAATATTCAAACTCCATAGTTCCAGTAGGACCAGTTTGCTTGTTGGAAAAGCAAACTACTAAGCTTGATACCATTGTAACCGCAACACAACACGTGCCAATAGAAAGAACAACTTGAATAGTGTTTTAAAACACCAAAAATAGTTTTGCACACTTCAAATACATGAACTGAGAGAGAAAAGCGGAGACGAGATATAGTGAGGTGGAGTCCCCCACTACTAAGCTTGATCCCATTGTAACCGCAATACACCACGTGCCTACAAAAAAGAACAATTGGAATAGACGTTAAACCACCGAAAACAATTCAGCTTCACATACTTGACCTGAAAGAGAATACCAAACAATGGAGACCAGACACAATGAAGCGGAGTTCCCCACTCAGATGCACTAGCAGGCACCCCATGCAATATTGTCACAGGTGCAGCGGAAAGAAGGTGAATCGGATGAGGAACTTCTCTGCAACTACGATCAAGACACCTCCCTGTGACGGGCCGCCAATAGATCTCGAATCTATCGCAATAGATCTCCTCACCGTGAAGGCACAAGCGCGTACCGCCCACCGAACTGGCAATGTATCTTGTCGGGATGCACAACTGCTACGGAAAGGTGGTAATATGTCACGTGACACATCCCAACCCTATGTGTCCATGGACAAGCTACACCACAGCAGGGTTCAGTCAGTCCGATCAAGTTAGATTAGCAGTGATCTAGCACTTTTGTGAGTCTATTCGTAGACCGTGCATGCCCAGTCACTTAGCATAGATGCATATCCTCCGGTTGCACACAGCATGATCATCGGAATTCCCATCAGAATCCATTAGCATCAGTAAGGGGAATTTCCCAGTGCATTTAGCCTATTTTCCTATTTATTGGGATTTTCACTTATTATTTTTAAGTGACTTTCCTACAAAAGTAAGTAGGGCAAATTTGCTAAGTTTCTATATAAGCAAACCAAAGTTCACACTTTCTGGCAGAAGAGGCAGCAGGAGCTTCCCGCTCAACAGGCAACTTCTCAGCAGTACCCCCGTCAGTACCCTCAGCACTTAGCCTCGCCTTCTCCCTTCCCTTGGCGTTCTCCCCTGCAGATCAGCCACTTGCTGGCATTTTGTCACAGCCCTGCAGCGTTTTACTAACGCTAGGACCCCTCAGCAAATCAGCGTTTTTGTGAACTGCTGCCCAGCGTTTTTGAGTGCTGCTGTCAGCGTTTTCCAACAGGCATTTCTCAGCCTTGGCAGCGTTTTTTACAGATGCAAATCTGCCCTAAAAACGCATCCTAGCAGGTGCAAGACTCTGGCGTTTTTACTCTCAGCAGGATCCCCCGAACAAACAGTCATTTTCAGCCATGAAACCCGCATGAAAACAGCCATTTCCAGCCACCAAGAAGACCACCGAATTCAGCCTTAGAAGATCACAGATTTCAGCCTTAGTCGTCGTCGTCGTTGACATCGTCACCATCGTCGACACCATCGTCGCCATCGGCATAGTCCAACAATATCAGTCCTTTGCATTCGTATTGTACTCTTTCGTGCAATCAAGTAGACCACTCTCGCCGACGAGAGTGGGGCCTTCGGAGGAGGGTTTTACAACCCCTCGGTGTCGTATCTCTTCTCTCTCCTTCTCTCAGTCTCATTCATTTGCACACACTAGATCCACTCACTTTGTTCGTGATCAACACACTCTACAAGACGGAAAGCTCTCTCTTTCCCTAAAGAACTAAAAGGAACCTTGAGCAGTAAAGATCACTAATCTTGAGAAAATACAACATTCATTCCGCTGCACCTTACATAATAGGCCATAAAGGGAAGCGCTAGGGCAAGAGAGAGAGATCGCAAGCTGAGGTCACCACCTGCAAAAAACGCTAGAGAGAGAATGTGCAAAAACGCTAGAGAGAGAGTGCTCGCCAGAAACTGCAAACGCTAGAGAGAGAAAACGCTAGCAGAGGAGAGATCCCAAAGTTCAAACACTTGTAATCTGCATTCAACAACCTGCCACAAGTACAAGGGGGGACTGGGGGGGGGGGGGGGGGGGGGCTGCTTATATAGGACAAACTCCAGTTTGCCCTACTCAGCTAAAAAACCCCACGATTCTCGAAATTGGCTAAAATGGCTAATAAATATGTAAACTCAATAAAATTGACCTTGAACACATATTTAGTGGCCTAAGTGCAAATGACTCGAGACTCTGACCCCAAGAAACCCTAGGAACAGGGGTCCTGCCTCATGCCAGCATATTGGGTGAGCAATACAATGATGTGCACCGCCGAGAATAGGTACGTCTACCTCAAGTACGGCCGAGTACAACCACAAAACAGTCTCACTCCCTAATCTACTCCTGGGAGATACCAAAGCTACCACCAGACAGGAAGTTGAACTCTAACACCCCCTCTCAGCTCCTGGACGTGAAAGGAGTCCAAGGGAGCTGGCATGAGAAGATAGTGTAGCCTGTAGAAGAGGTTTGGTGAAGATGTCAGCAGGGTTATCTGGAGTCGGGATGTACTCTAGTCGGATAGAGCCATCTTGTGTCTTCTCACGAACAAAATGGTACTGTATCTCTATATGCTTAGTCGGGGCGTGAGACACCGGATTCCTCGCAATGGAAATACAACTCTCGTTGTCTGAGTACATAATCGTCGTCTGCTGCGGAAAGTTCATCTCCAAAAGTAGCCTCCGAATCCAAACAAACTCACATGTAGCACTACAAACAGCAAGGTACTCTACCTCTGTGGAAGACAAAGCAACTATTGGTTGTTTCTTGCTGCTCCATGAAACTGCTCCTGAGCCAAAAGAAAAGGTAAAACCTGTGGTCGATCATCGTCCATCTGGATCACCTCCCTAATCTGAATCACTCCATCCTTGTAGAATGACCTGGGGATCCGAACCTCTAGCTGCATAGTGAATGCTAAATGACTGGGTCGCCTTCAAATACCGTAGGACCCTGATGGCATGTTGCATGTGTGACTTGGCGGGTTTCTGCATAAAGGAACTGACTAGACCCACCGGGAAACTGACATCAAATCGAGTATTAAGTACCCAAATGAGAGAACCAACCAGTTTTTGATACTCTGTTGCATCTGCTAGAAGAGGAAGATCAAACTGTGACAATTTTTGATTGGGATCCATGGAAGTAGAGATAAGTTTGCACTCGGTCATACCAAATGCTTCCAATAATTCCTGGATGTACCACTCCTGAGAGAGGAAGATGGCCCCCTTTGTTTGCCTAACCTCCAATCCAAGAAAATGATGAAGCAAGCCAAGATCGATCATCTCAAACTCCTCAGATACGGTTGCCATAATACTGCAGATGTGCTCAACATGGCTACCTGTAATCACAAGATCATTGACGTAGAAGATAACAAGTGTCACTAACCCTCCCTCACGGAAAATGTACAAATCTGGATCAACAGAAAATCTCAAGAAGGAGTGTCGTATGAAGAAGGAATCAATCTTCCGATACCACACTCTAGGCAATTGCTTGAGGCCATAGAGAACCTTGAGCAACCTACATACCATGTCTAAAAATTATGGATCCTCGAACCCTGGAGGTTGCTCCACATAAACCTCCTCCTCTAGGTCACCATTGAGGAATGTCAAAACCACATCCATCTGAAAAACCGGCCACCCATGAAGGGAAGCAAGGGCAAAAACAATCCGGATGGTCGCCATCCGTGCGGTCGGTGCAAAGGTCTCCTCGTAATCTACACCGGGTTTCTTGGAAAAGCCTTTGGCAACAAGTCTCGCCTTGTGCTTGTCCAAAGACCAATCAGCTTTATACTTGGTCTTGTAGACCCACTTGACCTTAATCACTTTCTGCTTGGAAGGCCGCGGAACCAACACCCATGCGTTGTTCTTCTTGATGGAATCAATCTCTTTCTACATGGCCAACTTCCACTGAGGTAGTGAACGTGCCTCCTCAACTGTAAGAGGAACTCTGTCCTAGATCACTTAAGACATCAATGCATAGTTCACTTGTAGTAACGGGACATCTACCTCGGCAAGTCGAAGTCGTGTGAGCGTCGTGAGGTATCGGCTTCTCGCCAATCGGGTGGAAAATCTGAGGTTGTTAAATCTCGCAGGGTCTCCAATAACCACTTCAGCAACTTGTGGGGCTTGCTCCCCTCGGAGGGAGCCACTGGCAAATCTGTCTCTACATCGGCACTGTGATGAGATCCACTATCAACTGCATCTTTGGTTATGGGTGCATCCTCCTCCATGCCCTGAGGGACAGGGGTAGGAGAAGAGGGCTCATCATAGGGCTGGTCAAAATCTGGGTCTCCAAGAATCGGAAGATCAGGAGTCGTCGTGGAAGGCTTGGGAGCGGAAGCCCCCTCTGAAGGTAAGGTCTCATTGAAGACAACATCATGGCTTAAGACAATCTCCTTCTTCTTTGGATCATAAAGTCGATATCCCACTGAAAGAGAGTTGTAGCCGACAAAGATCATTTTGCGGGTCTTGGGATCAAACTTCCCCCTTTGCTCCTTCGGTACGTGGACATAGGCATCGCTCTCAAAAATTCTAAAATGGGAGACATCGGGCTTCTTAACAAAATAGCTTCGAATGATGTCATCTTTGGAACTGAAGAGGTTGGAGATCTGTTGAGGGTGTGGACAGACGTAGCAACTGCCTCAGCCCACAAGGACTTAGGTAAATCTCGATGCTCAAGCATGGTCCTAGCCATCTCTACTACTGTCTTGTTCATCCATTCCACAACTCCATTCTCTCAAGGTGTATTGGTATCGCAAGCTCTCACTTGATACCATGGTCCGTACAAAACTGAATGAAAGCATTGGAGGTAAACTCCCCACCTTTATCTGATCTAATGGTCTTCAATACATGATTGTTTTCCTTCTCCACAAGAGTAAGCCAATTCTTGAAGAGGCCAAAAGCCTCGTGCTTGTGTTGTAGAAAATATGCCCAAGTAAAGCCGCTAAAGTCATCCACCAATAACATGAAGTAAAGAGCCTTGCCGAGGGAAGGGGTCTGCATAGGTCCACAAAGGTAAGTGTGAACCAACTCTAACACGGCAGTGGCTCGGCATGTAGAAAGCCTCGGGATGGATTCTCGATGTTATTTTCCACGAATGCAGGTAATGCATTTCCCATGCTTACTCCCAACATCTAGTAAGCCTTGAAGCAACTGTTCTCGAAAAGCAAGTCGAAGGGCATCATTGTTCAAATGGCCAAACCTTTAACCTGTAATGCCATAAATCACCTGAGGGTATCCGAGTCAAGGAAAAAAGAGCGTGGAGTCGATAAAGGCCGTTCTCTACCGAGCCCCCTCTGACTTCTATATTGGTCTGCCGATCCCGTATGGACACTGAGTCCTCCGTGAAGATCACCTCCATGCCAAGCTTGCACACCTCGTGCACTGACATAAGATGAAAACCCAGTTTCAGAGCATAAAGTACCTTGGAGGTATACATACCTCCTCTGCCGTCGGAAATGAGCTCCATGGAACCCTTTTTGTGAATAGGAATTTCATATTTGTCACCGATGAAATTCATACCACAGTGTCATCGCATGTTGGACAAGAAATCCTTTGTAGGTGTCATGTGCCGTGAGGCACCACTGTCAAGGATCCAATCACGACTATCTCGAGGAGAATGGGTCACCAATGCTCTGATGTCCTCGGAGAGTCCGTCGAAGAAAGAATCTCCAAATGAACAAAGGCCGGTGACTATACTACTGTCGCCGAGGAGGTCGAAGCTTCTCCAACTCGCTTTGGACAATTCCTCCAATAATGTCCTTTCTCACCACAATTGTTGCAATGCTACTTCGCCTTCAAGGCGTCACGCTCGGCATCACTCTTCTTGTGTTTGGTGTTGGTGCTTTTCTTCTTACCCTTCTGCTTCTTGTTGTTGTTGTTGTTGGAAGAACCGGTCAAGGCTTCGGAGCCTAACTTCTTCCCCTTTTGGAACCGCTCCTCTTGGTCTAAAACCATTGGAATTAGCTCCTCCCAAGTGATAGTATTCAGCCGTCCACAGCTAATCAAGGAAGAGTAGAAGTTGGTATACCGGGGTGGCAATTGAGCCAAAAGCTGAATGGCCATGTCCTCCAAACTGATAAGCTTTCCCATATGAAGTATCTCCTCCTGAGGCTCTTGCATCTTGTTGATATGATCCTGCATGGAAGTGTTCTTCGCATCCAAGGTTCTAAACTGCACCTAGAGGGCTATCCGCTTCATTGGAGAGACTCGATCATATAGAGAAGAAAGCCGATCCCACATCAACTTCGCATCTTGCATTAGACGAATGTGGCCAATCACTGCCGGTGAACTGTTGAGGATAATAAAAGACCAGATCCCCAATCCGGGCATTGACTCGTTCCCATAACTTCGCTCCCTTAGAGTCCTTTGGCTTTTGAAATTTGCTTGAGACAAATCCTCCAAGCTCGTAAGAGTCAAAGACCGCCATCATGGTTGCTTTCCAAATGGCATAATTGTCTCCATTCAATCGCCGATCTGAGGGAAAGGTAGGGAGTGTAGGTATCTTGATTGGTTGATCACCTACTCCGGAATAGAACTGGGACCAATCTCCCTATTCGTCATTGACAATGTGGTCACCGCCGCCCGATCCCATCCTCATGGTGTCCTTCATCAGCATGGGCTGACAATGTGTCAAGAGTCATCACTCTTCTCCATGGTGTTGGAGAATTTGGGCATGTGAATCGGTTAGGTTGAAGTGGCAGAGAGGCAATCTGCAAATCTGTTTGCTACAACCGAAATCAGCCCCAAAAGAGTGAAAAACACACAAAAAAACAGCAAACCGCCTCTTTTTGTCGCAAAAAACAGCAACTCAATCTCGCATTAATCATCGATCCGAATCAAGAGCACGTCGTGGCTCTGATACCATGTCAAAGGTGCAGCAGAAAGAAGGTGAATCGGATGAGGAACTTATCTACAACTGCGATCAAGACACCTCTCTACGACGGGCAGCCAATAGATCTCGAATCTATCGCGATGGATCTCCTCGCCGTGAACGCACAAGCGCGTACCGCCCACCGAACTGGCACTGTATCTTTCCAGGAATGCACAACCGCTCGGAGCGGTTGTAATAGGCCATAAAGGGAAGCGCTAGGGCAAGAGAGAGAGAGAGAGAGAGAGAGAGAGAGAGAGAGAGATTGCAAGCTAAGGTCACCACCTGCAGAAAACGCTAGAGAGAGAATGTGCAAAAACGCTAGAGAGTGTGCTCACCAAAACTGCAAACGCTAGAGAGAGAAAACGCTAGCAGAGGAGAGAGCCCAAACGCTAGTAATCTGCATTCAACAACTTGCCAAAAGTACGGGGGGGGGGGGGGGGGGGGGGGAAACGGCTTATATAGGACAAACTCCAGTTTGCCCTACTCAGCCAGAAAACCCCACGATTCTCGAAAGGCTAAAATGGCTAATAAATATGTAAACTCGCTAAAAGTGACCTGGAACAGATTATGTAAATATATAAGAAAGGTAAAATAAGCCACCTCATGCCTGCGGGGTAGCCCATCCCCACCTTGCCTCCTTTTTCTTCACTGTTGCCCCGCCGAGTGTCCCTTTTCCTCTCCTCCACTCAAAAGGTCAACCCCCTCTCTCTTCCCCTTGTCCTTTCTCCTTTCTCTCTCCCCTCAAGCTACCCCACCTCTCACCAATAATGCATTATAACTCACCAATAATGCACCCTAACTCACATGCAACTTAACCTATCTTCCAAAATAGTATACCCCACCCCCTCTTTCTCTCTCCTATCATATCCCATGACCCAAATACCCCCCTCTCTCTCTAAAGGGCGCCATGTCTCTTGTCTTGTAGCTAAATAACCTCCCCCACACTCACACACACTCAGTTTCACTGAAAAAGGTGCCCACAGACCCATCCCCACCCGGTGGTTACCTGATTTAGTAGCCTAAGTGTAGATGACTCGAGACTCTAACCCCGGGAAACCCTAGGAACCGGGGTCTTGTCTCATGCCAGCCTATCGGGTGAGCAATACAATGATGTGCACGTCTACCTCAAGTACGGCCGGGCACAGCAACAAAACAATCCTTGCTCCCTAATCTGCTCCCGGGAGATACCAGAGCTACCACCGGACAGGAAATTGAACTCTAACAAATATTTCTTTTTACTAAGCTCAAGAGTTGAGTATACAACTGGCAGGGAGAGCCCACTCTGCAACACATGATGCGTAAAAGGCTCACCTAGGCACTAATTGATAGGCACCTGGCTTCTTCCTTTTATTGGGGACCAAAAGCGCAATGGCTCCTAAAAACTGGCACCCAAGAAGTCAAGTGCTGTCATGACCCAATAGCTCTAAAAAGTCAACCACTTTCACACTAGTCCGCCAATGGCTCATAGGTCCATCTTGGGCTCTTCCACTTCACTGCTTATCCAGCACACTCGGGTCATGCAATGTCTCCAAGTTGTACCTTGTGACAAAGACCACGACCTCTACACAATGAGACAAACTCACCAAGATGATCATCTGCATCTTCAGTGGACAGACCCTCCATTTTGGGAAACATGATGTTGACTTCTGCCAAGATAGAAGTTTGGTCATCCTCCCTTGTGGTTGTACTAGAAGGTGTAGCAACTCCAAGAGGAGAAACGGGTGAGCTGAAAGGAGATACAACAGGCAAGGGGAAACGAGAAGTGGTAGAAGTTGAAAGAGGTGGGGGAGGACTTCTCAATGGAATGCGTCACACCTTCAGTGGTAGGACTCCTCAACGGGCTCGGAAGGATGTCCACAACTCCACTGTCCTTGAATTGCCTTGTGTGAGTTATACACGGGTTGCTCATGAAAAGGCTTAAACCAAGACTGCTAATCCACCTTGGGGGAAGTAGACCAGCTGGACAACAGACCTGCTTAGACAAAGTTGACCTGCTTTGACCAAGTTGACCTACTTGTCAGAGCACTAGACCAACTCGAGGAGTACCTGGACGAGTCCTAGACCAAGACCTGCAAATAGACCACTGATAGTTGCCCAAGACTAGACAAGGGCAAGCACTAGACCAGGACTGGTAGTACCTGGACAAGTGCTAGACCAGGACTACACTAGTAATAGACCAGCTTGCCAGTGACACAAAACTGCTAGAAAAATCAATGATAGACTGATGACCGAACTGAGATCTCTAGAGTCTAGATTTATATACAATTACTGATAAAATGACTCCATAGGTGGCGAGTAGCTCTAGTAGACCCTGTAGGCTGTGGCCACATGATAAACTAGGTAGGCACTAGGCCACGTTGATGGCCTGGCTATCACTCGTCCACCTCCCTCCAAAGTGCTCGTTAAAAGCAGTTGCCAGGTAGGCATCACATGTAGGTCCACCCAGTCCAATGATCTAGACTAGGGACTCTGGTCCATGATAACCCCCATATGTTGACACTCCACTGTAGAGACCACCAGTATTGTAGCTGGGCTACATAGACCTATTGCATCTCCCCTTCAATGAAACGGTGTAACAGGAGGAATCTTCCATACACATTAGATCACTCTTGAGTCGTAAGTTCACAGGTAGAAAGCTCATCCCTAGTGAATCTCTCATGCACCTACATTGCAGACTAAAACTCAAACTGCACACCTAGATGGCACTCTCAAATCCAAAGTCTAGACTCCAAGTCATGGTGCACCTCTCATGTGCAAAACCCATAATTGCTTCCGACGTACACATACTTTTAATCATTCATCTCTACGTTTCTATATTGCAATGTGCTATCATTACTTCAGCTAACCAGTAAAGTAATCAGTCCATACAGCTAGAATTAACCCGGTCATCAAGCAAGCAAACAGAACGAATATCCACACTTTAAGACAATAATTCAAACACACAGCTATAGATGTAATCACTCGTGCTTTGCAAGGGAGCGGTAAAACTTGCTGAAACAACTCACAACACTTTTTCTCCGTACCCAAAATCTTCCATTCCTCAAACACTTATTCCCCTTGCAATAAGATGCATGATTACTTTGAATAACAAACATTATCTTTCCATGTAAAACATCAAGAAGCATGACTTACAGCACAGCCAACTGTCTTGCTCCAAGAGCCTCCAAGATAAGCAAGCTGGCCACTACATATCAATGAAGTGTCATGGAAGGCAGAAGAACCAAGTACACGAACAACATTGGTGCCACCAACCATGTGCTTCCCTGCTAATATCCTTAGAAGAGTGGTTTTACCTGCACATTCAAAATTTGATGCATGATCTGAGGATATGATGGTAGCATGGTAACTGCTACCAATTCTGTAAAAATCGAGATGCTGAAGGGCAGCTCATGTATTCATGGCTAGACATCATCACTTTAGCAGATTCAATTTAGCTCATGTATTCATGGTTTGACATCATCCTTTAGCAGATTCATTCATGCATAAACGTTAGATGCAATGAAGCTGACCGTGCAAGTGCAATTTGCAAAATTTCTTGGTGGTTATAGATTTACAAAAGCTTCTGGGGGTTGGGGAGTTACCAGATCCATTAGCCCCGACAAGAAGGCAGCGCGAGCCGGGCTTGAGTTGAAGATTGAAATCAGCGATGAAAGGGGCCTGGCCCGGGTAGCTAAACTGCAGGCCGCTCACCTGCACGCTGTAGTCGTCCCCCACCGTCGCCATGACTGCTGGATTGAAACAAAATCGCATGCCGCGGTCCGATCGCCTCGTCACTAAGTCCAGTCGGCGATGACTCTTCCAGGGTCAAGTGCCTAAGGTGGCATTTCTACTATAATTTAATTTAATAACATAATATGGCGGAAGGGGGGACCCCTTTATACGTGTTGCAATCTGTGACATGAAGGCAGCCGGCCGTACTAGTTACTATTTAAGGGCCAAGGCCCTTTTGTGGGCTTCCTCAGCAATTGCTATTGCGTCGATTCCATTTTGAGTGCAAAAGTGTGGCCCTTTATTAAGGGCCAATTTTAATAACATAATATGGCGGAAGGGGGGAGCCCTTTACACGTGTCGCAATCTGCGACCTGAAGGCAGCCAGCCATACTAGTTACTATTTAAGGGCCAAGGCCCTTTTGTGGGCTGCCTCGGCAATTGCTATTGTGTCGATTCCATTTTGAGTGCAAAAGTGTGGCCCTGTATTAAGGGCCAATAATAATAATATTCTTTTTAGAGTTGATGACATGCCCTGTTCATTGTGCGTGAGCTACGTGACTCTCTCTCTCTCTCTCTCTCTCTCTCTCTCTCTCTCTCTCTCTCTCTCTCTCTCTCTCTCTCTCTCTCTCTCTCTCTCTGCGCGCGGCAGCAAAGGATGAGATGCATCACCTGTCGCGTATGAAGAATGTCAGCTTGCATATTGTTAGCGCTATCTCGAACAAACTCATACTCAGTGCCACTCGTGCTGTGGATACCATGTTGTATTACTATATCATTCGCTCTGAGAAAACATGCATAGGCTATGGAGTTATGAGTTGTGCCACAGGCAAAGCCTGTATCGTGCGATCAATTCTATCATCTCCTCTAACAATTTGTTAGACACAAAGATCTACTCTCTGGACAGCACATTGCCTCGTGCTATCCAACAATCTCCACATTATCGTTGCCCTTGGAGATGTTATCATCATGTTTTTTGCCGCTTGCGATTGCCTTCTTGATGCCTGCTTGGTATTTTGCGGTGTTTCGTAGCCCAGCCTATACACATGGCACGCCATCATCTCTACACATTGGACATTATCATCATGCTCTTGAATTGTGGAGAGAAATGCAAGAAGATAATGGCATCTAGCCTGACAGAGTTGCTTTTCTCTACGTTCTAAAATTGTGTGGCTCCCTGCAGGCTCTGGCAAGGTAGCTTGGTTTACAAACAGCTTGTCATTGTTGGTCATATAGGGAATGCTCCCATTCAAAGTGCCCTTATCCTCATGTACGCAAAATGTGGTAGCTTGGATGATGCATGTAGAGTCTTTGATGTATATTCAATTCAAGATGCAGTCATCTAGGGTACCATGCTTGCAGCATATGCACATCATGGTGATGGTCTTACTACTCTAGCATTGTATATAAAGATGCATGAGCAGGGCATTCAACGTGACAAAGCTACTTTTCTTTGCTTTTTGAAAGCAGTTGGCAGTGTAAAGGATATTGTTGCAGGGCAGCAGTACATCATGAGATAATCATGAGGGAAGTTGAACTCGATGCGTTTCTTTGAAGTACCCTAATAGACATGTATGCTAAATATGGTCGTATGGAAGATGCACGGGTGTATTTTGATCGCCTATCGAATAAAAGCACAATCACTTGGAATGCAAGTATTGGTGGTTATGTCCAGCATGGACATGGTTACCCTCCTCTTGACTTTTATGCTAGAATGAAAGAACAGAGCATTCATAAACCAAAAAAAGTAACCTTCTTATGCACATTGAATGTAACATTTAATGCACTAGTAACTTGTGTGTAGCGGAAATTGATAACATAGTGAGCATTTCATTAAGAACAGGTTCCTAATGAGCATAGAGAGAGTACTTAATTTGAGAAAACAACATAACAATTGACACCTAGCTAATTTGGCATTGACAATACTTGAAAAGAGAGAGAATAGAACAATTGACAATAGTTGAGGACCGGATTTACTTGGAGCCTGTCCCCCCTCCATAAAGGCTTTGTATTATAGCTTCTCCCATCAAAGGAGACTTTTGTACAATACAATTCTTGTTGGGATTCAGGCCAACTGACTGGACATCCCACTTACTACTTACCCATCTACTAACTTAACCATATATGCACTTATTCTTCAATACAAACAAAATAAGGAGCTGCCAACAGGATAACGTTGATGTGTGCTCCACCCAACAGCAGGTCTCTCTCTCTCTCTCAGCTCGCACTTGCACTCGCACACGCTTCCCGTGGCACCTTCAACCGGTATCAGAGCAAGGTTTTTGCTTGCCGTTTTCACATCCGCACGCGCGCGCACTTTTAAAAGTGCAAACAAGTTTTCGATTTCAACATCGACAAATTCCGAGTTCCGAGAGCGTTTCCACCAGGCGTCCTTGGGTTTTACCCCCCTTTCGAAGCTGTTCATGCAGTCCAAAGCTTCATCCGAGCTACGCTTCAGGAGTTGTATGTTTCAACTCCACTTTTGCTACAGGTACAGGTACAGGACACAGGTGCAGGTTCTTCAGAGATTATTTTGGGATTGTATATAGCCGTTTTATGGCTATTATGTGTTATTGAGACGGTGTTTATGGGCTGATTAGGAGCACTTTCGGCATCGACATTGTCTCGGGTTTTTCAGGCATCTATCTCCTCACATGTTCTTGCATACATACAGGGCATCCAAGTTTCTTACAGGTTGCAGTGTTTTGCATCAACACAGATTTCAGTGGGAGTACTTGATGCACATATGCATTGTTTTGGCACTTTTGATAGTGCTTGAGCTCTTTTGAGAGCGGTTTTACTCCCCACAGGGATTTGTTTACTGCTTGCACATTTTGTTTGGCGCCTGTTTGAGCGCATATACTGCACCTTGTAGTATTGTTGACAGTGGATGTACGTTGAGTTGCGAAAACTGCCATATGTACCTTTTGTGGAGCCGATTTGGCTTGTTTCTGGCAGTCCTGACATTTCTGAGACTCGATTCGGAGGCCCTTTTTCTAAGACTAGGCTGGTTTCTTGTCTGCATAACCTTTTGTGAGGGTCGATAGTGTGAGGTTTTCTTGAGCTGGGGGATTCTCAAATGTTGAGATCTTTTCGGTGATACACGTTGCTAGAGCACCCCTTTTCGTGGCCTCGCCATAGGACATGTATAGAGAGGGCTAGGTGCATTTGACGTCGTGTTGGCAGTCTTGGGTCAGCTTTTGACTTTTGATGCACAGTTAATGGTTGATGCGTTTGTCTTATGCTCTGAGAGCATTACTTTTGATGCATTACTGATCTCTTGTGACAGTTTTGGATTGAGATTCTGTCAGTTTTTCTGGGGAAACTCTGTCGAATTTTTCCCAGAATTACCAGTGTTTATCGCCATATTATCTTTAGCTTGCAACCATGTCATCTAGCGGTGAAAAGGATATTTACAATATCCGAAAATTTGTTGGGACGAATTTTGCTATCTGGAAAGAGCAGATTCAAGATGTTCTCATATAAAAAGGTTAGCTGGATCCTATCATGGAGCACCCAGAGGGCGAGTATACAGATGTCGAGTGGGAGAGACTTGATGCTAAGGCCAAATCTACCCTCCGTTTGCATTTGGCCGAATCTGTGTACTTTACTATAGGTGGGGAAAGGATTGCTAGAGATGTATGGGATAAATTGTGTTCCAGTTATGAGAACAAAAGTGCCACTAATAAGGTTTTCTTGATGAAAATGCTGTTTGATCTTCGTATGAAGGAAGAGGGCACTATTTCTACTCACATTAATGAGTTCAATATCATTTTCACTCAATTGATCACTAAGGGTTTGGTCTTCAATGAGGAAATCAAATGTATCTTCTTGCTATGCAGTTTACCCTCGTCTTGGGATACATTCTGTACTGCAATTAGCAACTCAGCAGCTGGTACTGGTCTTGTGTACAATGACTTCCTTGGGAGTCTGTTTACCGAGGATATTTGCAGGAAATCTCTCCAAGGCAAGAAGAATGGTGATGCGTATGTTGCTAGTGATAGACAAAGGGGTCGCACTCAAAGTCGTACCAAAAGCAAGGAACGTGGGGGCTCACCCAGTAAGTCTCGGGGTTCTATGCGTAATGCTGAGTGCTATCACTGCCATAAAAAAGGGCATGTGAAGAAGGATAAACAATCTGGTGACACTTCTAAGTCTGATGATTCAAACAAGGGCAAAGTAAAGTTAGAGGAGATCGATGTGCTAGATTCTTCAAATGCTCCTATCATAGAGACTCTTCCAGCGGTTTTTATGCCACTTACCTCTGACGTATTGGTCTTCACATCAGATTTACCTGTCGAGGCTCTTGTTACAAAAGATGTCCAGTATGCACAGAATTGGATAGTAGATTTTGGTGCAAGTTTCCATGTGATACCATATAGAGAGTGGTTCTCTACTTATTCTCACTCTTGTGGCAAAGTGAGACTTGGTGATGCTTATGAATTAGACATTGAGGGTGTCGGAAACATCAAATTGCATCTAAGGAATGGCTCGCACTTTACTTTATGTAATGTCAGACATGTGCCCAAGTTGACTAAGAGCTTGTTTTCTGTTGGTGAGCTTGATGATTTGGGCTACAACACCACATTTGGCAATAGTACGCAAAGGTAATCTTGTTGTACTCAGAGGTCAGAAGCATGGTACCTTGTATTCCATGCATGTGTCTGATGTTGGTCATGATTACATATCTATAGCCAAGTTGCCATCTATTGAATTGTGGCATTGCCGCTAGGTCATATTAGCCAAAAAGGAATGAGAACTCTGACTCATTTTGGATACTTACCTGTCTTGTCTTATGTTGACTTTCCTATTTGTGAGCACTGTATCTATGGCAAACAGACTAGGTCCGTCCATTTACCATTGGGTCAAAAGGGAGCTGAACCTCTAGATTTAGTACATAGTGATGTTTGTGGTCCTATGTCAACCAAATTTCTAGGGGGGTCCAGCTATTTTGTGACATTCATAGATGACTCTACTCGAAAGGTGTGGACATATCCTTTGGAACATAAGGATCAAGTTCTTCTTGTGTTCCAAATTTTTTTGGCACTTGTTGAGAATCAATCTGGCAAGAAACTCAAAAGGCATTCTTGAAACTCAGCAAGGAAGATGCCAAATCTGATGCTGAGCGAGCAGAAATGGCTAAGGTACCATATTCTTCGGCAGTGGGCAGTCTCATGTATGCTATGGTGGCCACAAGACCACACATTGATTTTGTAGTGGGAGTGGTGAACCGATATTATATGGCAAATCTTGGCAGCAAGCATTGGGAAGCAGTGAAGCACATTCTTAGGTACCTCAAAGGTACGGTCGGCAGGTGTTTACGCTTCCTGAACAATGATGCATCCATCGTGGGTTATGCGGATGCAGACTATGCATGTTTTGTTGACAATAGCAGATCACATCTGGCTATGTCTTCATATTTGTTGGACCAGCAATATCTTGGAGATCATGTCTTCAAGATTGTATGGCGTCTTCCACTACGGTTGCATTGTCGGATGCAAGTAAAGAGGCTGTATGGTTATATCACTTGGTCAAAAATCTTGGCATTGATGAGACTCCAGTGATATATTGTGATAGTCAGAGTGCTCTTGCATTGGCAAGGAATCCCGTGTTTCACTCCAAATCGAAACACATTGAAGTCAGGTATCATCTCGTGAGAAATTTCTTGGCCAAAAAGCTCATTGATTTGGTCAAAGTACACACTGACAACAACCCAGCAGATGTTTTGACGAAAGGCTTAAATTTGGAGCGGTTTACACATTGCAATGAGTTTATGGATATAGGTTGAAGCCACTAGATTGCTTCACGGTTGTACATACCAGGTCACTTGGGCTGCGTTGGCCTTTAAGTGGGAGTTTGTTGGGATTTAGGCCAACTGGCAGGACATCCCACTTACTACTAACCAAACTACTAACTTAACCATATATACACTTATTCTTCAATACAAACAGAATAAGGAGCTGCAACAACAGGATAACGTTGTTGTGCGCTCCACCCAACAGCACTCGCACTTGCACTTGCACACGCTTCTCGCTGCACCTTCAATTCTTGTGTTCCTTGACAAAACTCGTTCGTGCAATGAAGATGGAAGATTCATGCACCAAATTATGCTTGAAAAACACACCTAGTGTCCCTAGCCTCACTCCCAAGACCTCACACACCTTCAAAAATGGTGAGAGCTAGCAGGCGATGAGGATAGATTGAGAGGAAGAAGAGGTATCTTACAAGAAAGAAGCATTATCCTCACATAATCACTCTAATAGCATAGCTTAGCTTAGTAATTAGCATGGTAGAGGAGATGAGCATGCCATTGAAGCTTGGCTCTTGATTGGATTTGCATTCCATAGTCAAGAGTTGTTGGTGTAGGCCTCTACTTCTCAATGCTTGGAGAAGGAGATGGAGTTCTTCTTGCACACACGAGTTGTGTGTGTGTGTGTGTGTGTGTGTGTGTGTGTGTGTGTGTGTGTGTGTGTGTGTGTGTGTGTGTGTGTGTAGCATTGTGTTAATGTAAAATGTAGCCCCTTCTCTCATCTTGGTCGACCCCTCTTGGTAAATGCTCATGCTGGCCTCCCATTGGTTCCTGTAAAGCTTAGCCAATCACAAATTAGAAGCATAGTTGATAGCCTTTTGACAAGTGTCCCCCTTTACCCTTTTTTGAGATCTTAAGGCAATTAAATAATTCAAATAAACTCTCATTGGACCTCTTAGTCTTCAGGCCAATAGGAATCAAGCAAGCCATTGGGCTACTGAATGCTCATTGGACCCCTTGGTAGAATATCCAATAGTCTTCTAGGGAGCTTAATTTCTATTGGTTCTTTTATCAAGCATTTTCAAATTGATTAGACTAATTTTACTCTAGCCTAATTCTCATTGGTCCACCTCTATGGCCATCCAATAGGATTTGAGGGGAGGTTGGGGCCAATTGGCCTAGGAGCCTGACATGTGTCTAGTATTCCCTTTGTGTAAAGGGGAAGCCTTGGAGTGTGTGTGTATTTCTCTCTCATCTCCTACTCTCATGGCTCGCCCCCTCCTTGATAGGGATGTGGGAAGACTTTTTAGTCTTCCCATGACCATCCAATTTTCCCCTACATTGACCTTTGGACAATTGAATAAAAAATTAGGAACCTTAGCCTATGGAAGTCTTAAGGGAGCTGAACCTTAGGTCTTTTAAGCCCCATTGAAGCAGATTGCTCTTTTGTAGATTGCTCCCCTTTGGATCCCTATTTTCCCTCCTTTGGGATCCTTGACAGAGACCGGTATTCTGGCAGCCTTACCAATATTCTAGCTTTTACTCCCCTGGTACTTCCCCATATTAAATTATCAGTTTAACATGAGAAAATCATTTGGGAGTATTAGATATTAGTTTTTATGACATTACCTCTCTCTTGAAATCATACTCGTCCTCGACTATGAGGTAGAGAAGATAAAGCCTAGTCATTAGTCCGTTTGCTAACGGGTAGAGGACCCCTATTTTACCCTACAACATTGTCCCAAAATGGATGATTAGTCCATTTGTTGCTTGAGAGCGTTAGCTGCCGCAAGCATGTTTTCACATTAGTCCGTATCAATCTTCCATAGTAGAGTGACAAGCTCTACTTGGTGTTTGAGAGACGTCGTCTCCACAAACATGATCCTAAGCATGCATACTTATTAAAATTTCGGCACAATAAAGAAAAAGAAAGTCTTATAAGACAAAAAAATTGTTCATTTATACATATTTACATTTGCTTACTCTAGGGAATCATTGTAAGCATTGACAAGGTTTAGGTTATCCTTTAATTGTATGCCTTACATCCATCTAGCATCTTCAAAAGGATAATTTTTAAACTTGATAAGATATCATCAGATAGTCTTACTACCTCATAATACCTTGTCTTCGTGTCAGAGAATGGACTCGGGTTGCAACACCTCTTCTTGGTCCTCGATCTCCAGTGGGTCTTCAATGATTGCTTCTTGAGGTGGCTCTCCTTTGTAAGGCTTTAATAGGCTCACATTGGAAAGCATTGTGTATGAGCCAATGGTTGGGCAACTTGAGTTGATAGGTCATTTCATTGATTGGCCAAAGAATCTGAAAGGGGCCTAGTATCTTTTTGCTAACTTAGCATAGTACTTTTGGTGTCTCGTAGGATTCTTGTCCGTTGTGTACCTTAATCAAGCCTTGGGAAACTTAAGTAAGACCCAATCATTTGGTTTAAAGGCTAGGGCTCTTCTGTGCTTATCAGTAGCATCCTTTTGCCCTTGCTAAGAGATGGATATAGCATCCTTAATCTTTTGGAAAGATTCTTGCAGGTCTCGGCTATATTCATCTGCAGTGAAGATCTTTCCATGTACCTTGAGTAGCAAGGGACTTTTTGATCTTCCCTCTATCATCTCAAAAGGTGCTTTTCCCGTGGAAGTATGTACAGTATTATTGAAAGCATACTCCACTAAGGGTAAGTACTTCTCCCATTGGGACTTTTGATCTACTTCTATGACATAAGCTTTTAGTAAATCAAGAATGGCTAGGTTAGCTATTTCACTTTAGCCATCCATTTGGGGATGATAGGCCAAAGAGAAGTTTAGACTTGTACCTAAATTCTCAAAGACACCCTTCTAGAAATTATTGGTCATTCTAGGATCTCTATCCAACACTATGGACATTGGCAAGCCGTGGTACTTGAAGATTTGTAATCTAAAGAGGGTTTCCATTTGATGAGCTTTGATAGTCTTTTTGACAGGTATGAAATGTTCTTGTTTGCTAAACCTGTCTACTATCGTCCATATTCCTGTATTCCCATGGATAGACTTGGGCAATCCAAAGATAAATTCCATGGATATGCTCTCTCATGGTGAATTAGGGATTGGCAAATGTTGAAGCAATCCAAGTTGCTTACCTCTATCAAACTTTGTCTTTTGGCATACCACACATTTTGAAACATACTCTTGTATGTTTGCTTTCATGTCAGGCCAATAGAAATAAGTTTCTATTCCTTTTAGGGTAGACTGAATCCTATGCCCAGCATAAGGAGGAGCATGAGATTCATACATTACTTTCTCACGTAGTGAGTTAGTAACACATAGTCTATTACCATAGAGAAGATAACCATCTTGTAGGGTAAATGGTTCTTCCTTCTTCCCTAGTGCAAGGACTGAAATCACATCTCTAAAATCGGGATTGATAGCGTACTCATCAGTCATAGAACATAGATCATTGTGAGTGGCTATGGATACTGCATTCACTCTCGGTCGTCTTGAGAGTGCATCAGCTACTTGATTATGCTTGCCAGCAATGTGATCAATATGAAAATGAAATTGCAAAAGGAAATTTTCCCACCTCATTTGTTTGTCGGAGAGCTTGCTCTATGTCATGAAGTACTTAAGGCTTTGGTGATCCGTCCCAGAATGAAAGGAGTCCCCAATAAGTAGTGCTTCCACGAGTCTAGAGCATGTAGAATTGCTTAGAATTCCTTCTCATATATGCCTAGAACTTGCTCAACACGGTCGAGCCTTCGACTTTCATAGGCTATGGCGTGCCCTTCTTGGAGCAAAACGGCTCCAAGGCAATCACCACAAGCGTCGCATTGGACCTCAAATGGCTTTGAGAGATCCGGTAGTGTAAGCACAGGTTGAGAGATAAACTTTTTGAAAGCATTGTTCTCCTTGGTGGACCATACATACCTAACGTTTTTCTTTGTTAGGTCATGTAATGGTCCCGCGATTTGTGAGAACTTTTCTATGAAGCGTCCATAGTATGCACACATACCTGTAACGCTTCTTAGTTCATGTAGATTCCTTGGATTAGGCCATCCTTTTATTATCTCTAGCTTTGATGGATCCATTTAAATACCATCTTGAGAGATAATGTGACCTAAATACTAAATCTCTTGTAAGAAAAATTCACTTTTCTTTCAATTAAGATAAAATTTATTCTCTTGTAAAACTTGAAATATAACATGGAGGTGTTGCTTATGTTCATCTAATGAATTAGAGTAGATGATTATATCATCAAAGAACACTCTAGTAAAGGTTCAATGAGGCCTGAATAGCGTCTCCATCAAACGTTTAAATGTGGCTAGTACATTGGTCAAGCCAAAAGGCATGACAATGTACTTGTAAAGACCAAACGTAGTGCAAAATGCAGTCTTTACAATGTCTTGATCAACTATCCTTATTTGATGGTAGCCACTTTTTAGGTCAATCCTACTGAAGTAGGTCGACCCTTGTAGATTATCAAATAGGTCTTCTACCCGTGAAACGGGAAACCTATTCTTGATAGTGATCCTATTTAGTGCTCTATAGTCAACACACATACGATATGTTCCGTCTTTCTTTTGTACTAATAACACTAGTGAACAAAATGGAGATGAGTTCCTAACCATGCCTTTTTCAACTAACTCATGTACTTGCCGTATAATCTCCTTTTGTTGAGCTTGGGAAACTCTATAAGGAGGTTTATTAGGCGGTGAACTTTTTGGAAGAAGTTCAATTGCATGGTTCGCATTGCCTTGTTTGTGAGGTAGTTCACACGGGATATCGTCAATAAAAACACCTTGAAACCCCTTGAGGAAATTGGATAACTCTAATTCCTTTTGATTATTTATATTTTCTTTTGCTAAAGCATTAGGCTCATTTTGAATCTTTAAGAAAAATCATGTACACAGAAATAGAGCTCTTTATTGACTTATTGAAAGCTTGCTTATGTACAAGAGGTATGGTACTACCCAACTCCTTAGCATCTATGTACATATCTCTTTTCTTGAACCTAAAGTAGATCTATCTTTCAGGGAATTTAACATTGGTAGCCATGCGATCAAACCATGGTGCCCCTAGGATTACATCCTTATGCTTGAGAGGAGAGATAAAGAAATCCTCCTTGTCCAAATAGCTTTGGACATGGAGCCTCAATTTCCCAATTAAGGGAGTGACTGAGGCTTCTTGCCCCTTCAAAGCACCATTGGCAGGTAGGACATCTCCCATCTCATATGCTTGGATGCCTAGCTTGGTGGCCAACTCTGTGGATATGAAATTGTGAGTAGAACTAGGGTCAAAGAGAATAAAAGCGTCATGTTCTCTACCTTTCCCCAAGCATGTCATAGAGGAGATCCTTTGTGATGAGCATCCTCTTCTTGAATTTCAACCAAGGTAGCTCTAGGAGGCTCATTACGTGCGTTCTTGTGGGGGCAAGCACGATAGGCATGCCCTTGCTCCCTGCACTTGAAACAACGGTTATCTTTTCGATAACACTCTAGCTCTTCAAGAGAGAGTTTATTTTTGCCTTTATACACTCCCTTCTTCTTAGCTTTGTTGTTGTTGGCGTTGCCTTTGGGTGACTTTTGGACATTGTCCTTCCCCTTAGGCTCGTTACAGTCCTTCTTTTTCGTGGGCTTAAGATTTCTCTTAGCCCTTGTTGGAAGTTGATTTGTGAAGCCACATGGTATGGTGTATGACCGCAGATATGGTGTGTGGCCTTTGGGAGTTAACATACTCCGCCATATCCTCAATTAAACCCACATAAAATTTTTGTTTTTGCTCTCCAAAATCCATCTTTTTGAAGACAGTGGCTTTGAGATGTAAATCCCAAAACTTGTCTACATATTTGTGAATAGATTCGTAGGGACAGAGCTTCAAGCTTCGCCATTCAGTGAGTACTTTGTCTTTGGCATCGGTGGCCAAAAACTGCTTCATGATGGAAGCTCTTTAAGCTTTCCATGTTTGTGGAGCTTCACCGTTTGCCCATAGGCTAGACCACCATTGTCTTGCGAACTTTTGAAAATGCATGGCTACATGACATAGCTTAGAGGACTCTGTGAAGCCCTCATCTCCAAACGCCGCATCGAATTTTTGGATAAAGGCCAAGACTTTGTCCGTAGCACCAAGGGTGCCATTGTCGGTAAGGAAAGAGATGTTCTTTCCTCCCTCTTTGAACTTTTTCAGCTTGGACAACCTCTTCCAAGCGGCATAGGATTTCGTATGGCCTCTTCTTTTAGGTGGTTCAAGAGCTACACCATCACTTTCTTCAGAAGAGGAAGAGTATGAGGAGGATGGAGAAGAGGGTGACCTCTTTCTCGCCTTTTTCTTCCCTTGCTCCTCCTTATCTGCACCATCACTTTCTTCAAAAGAGGAAGAGGATGAAGAAGGGGGTGACCTCTTTTTTGCCATCTTCTTCTCTTGTTTTCTCTCGTCCCTCTTTCAATTATGGTGTAGAGAAGTATGTGATGGTCTTCTCCGTTTAGGGGGTGTTGGAGAGCGTTTTGCCCGTCGTCTTCGTGGAGCCATCTCCGCCGAGGTGGCAGGAGACTCATTTCTTTTTTGTTCTTTTGGTGGGGGCTCTATCATTGAAACTTAAGTTCTCCTTCGGGAAGGAGATGCGGCATCGAGTGATATATTTTTGAGCCCTTCGTACAGATCCTCTTCTTCTTTCCTTATTGAAGAGATTCCTCTCTTGGAAGTCTCACCGGGAGCTTTCCTAGGTACTCTCTCTTCTTGGTGGGGAGTTTGGAGAATACCATGGGTGCGCAATTGTTGTAGCACTTCACCTTGGAGGGATGGGTTTCCCAGGGCTTGTTGAAGCCTAGAAACAAGATACTTTACAAGCATAGGGACATCATTAGTTGAATATATTTCATTAGCAAAATCAAAGCTATCAACATTCATTTCAATCTCTTTTCCCTTGTCAGCCATACTAGCGAATTTTAGGTGTAAGTTTTTACTTGTACTTTGGCACTTCAAGCCCTATTTGCAACTCCTTTTTACATTCAAAGATAAGCACTCAAGCATCTATACCCCTGGCTTGAATATTATTAATTGCAAGGAATAGAAGAAAGGGTTCAACAGAGCCAAGATAGCACTGGTTCTTGTCAAGCTTCTAATAGCTCAATAATGGTTAAGCCATAAGCAAGCCCCGTAGGACTCCATTATTAAGACCATAACTCTCGATGGTGTCCCCATTAACTGCCTAAAGCAGGCGTGCTTCAAGGATGAAAAATCCCTATTCTACTTACTCTCTTGCAATTAATAACATCAACCATTTGTAGCAAGCTTGAGGACCTCTTTTTTTGAGAAAAAAAAAGAGAAACCAATAGCTCTGATACCAATGTAACATTTAATGCACTAGTAACTTGTGTGTAGCGGAAATTGATAATATAGTGAGCCTTTAATTAAGAACAAGTTCCTAATGAGCATAGAGAGAGTACTTAATTTGAGAAAACAACATAACAATTTACACCTAGCTAATTTGGCATTGACAATACTTGAAAAGAAAGAGAATAGAACAATTGTTAACAGTTGAGGATCGGGTTTACTTGGAGCCGGTCCCCCCTCCATAAAGGATTTGTATTATAGCTTCTCCCATCAAAGGAGACTTTTGTACAATACAATTCTTATGTTCCTTGAGAAAATTCATTGGTGCAATGAAGATGGAAGCTTCATGCACCAAATTATGCTTGAAAAACAAGCAGGGAATGAGGATAGATTGAGAGGAAGAAGAGGTATCTTATGAGAAAGAAGTATTCTCCTCACATAATCACTCTAATAGCATAGCTTATCTTAGTAATTAGCATGGTAGAGGAGATGAGCATGCCATTGAAGCTTGGCTCTTGGTTGGATTTGCATTCCATAGCCAAGAGTTGCTGGTGTATAGGCCTCTACTTCTCAATGCTTGGAGAAGGAGATGGAGTTCTTCTTGCACACATGAGTTGTGTGTGTGTGTGTGTGTGTGACGTGTGTGTAGCATTGTGTTAATGTAAAATGCAACCCCTTCTCTCATCTTGGTCGACACCTCTTGCTAAATGCTCATGCTGGCCTCCCATTGGCTCATGTAAACCTTAGCCAATCACAAATTAGAAGCATAGTTGATAGCCTTTTGACAAGTGTCCCCCTTTCCCCTTTTGTGAGAGCTTAAGGCAATTAAATAATTCAACTAAACTCTCATTGGACCTCTTAGTCTTCTGGCCAATAGGAATCAGGCAAGCCATGGGCTGCTGAATGCTCATTGGACCCCTTGGTAGACTGTCCAATAGTCTTCTAGGGAGCTTAATTTCTATTGGTTCTTTTATCAAGCATTTTTAAATTGATTAGACTAATTTTACTCTAGCCTAATTCTCATTGGTCCACCTCTATGGCCATCCAATAGGATTTGAGGGGAGGTTGGGGGCAACTGGCCTAAGACCCTAACATGTGTCCAATATTCCCTTTGTGTAAAGGGGAAGCCTTGGAGTGTGTGTGTGTGTGTGTGTGTGTGTTTCTCTCTCATCTCCTACTCTCATGGCTTGCCCCCTCCTTGATAGGGATGTGGAAAGACTTTTTAGTCTTCCCATGACCATCCAATTTTCCTCTGCATTGGCCTTTGGACAATTGAATAAAAAATTAGGAACCTTAGCCTATGGAAGTCTTAATGGAGCTGAACCTTAGGTCTTTTAAGCCCCATTGAAGCACATTCCTCTTTTGAAAATTGTCCCCCTTGATCCCTATTTTCCCTCCTTCGGGATCCTTGACAGAGACTGGTCTGGCAGCCTTACCAATATTCTAGCTTTTACTCCCATAGTACTTCCCCATATTAAATTATCAGTTTAACATGAGAAAATCATTTGGGAGTATTAGATATTAGTCTTTATGACATTGAAGGCATGTGGGGCATGTGGCCTCATTGGAGCAGTCATGGAAGGCAAGTTATTGCATGACCAAATCCTAAGATCCAGGATGGAGAAAGGCAAAACACTTGATAACACTCTGATCGACATGTATGCTAAATGTGGAAGTCTTGATGAGGCAGGTAACATATTCAAGAAAGTCTATTACTGAAAATTTTTCTCATGAAATTCCTTAATGGGAGGGTACACTCAAGAAGGACAAGCTCTTCAGGTTTGAGGCTCTTTAGGAGCATGCAAATTGTAGGTGTGCCATATGACATGGTCACATTTGCATGTGTCTTAAAAGCATGCGCTAATATCAATGTGCTAGATTTTGGTCAGCTAGTACACGACCACATGCTTCGATCAAACATTGAAATTGGTGTAGTTGCTAGAATTGATATGTATTGCAAATGCAAACATCTAAAAGAAGGTTTAGAATGTTTGAAACATTGCAGTATGGAAATGTAGTCTCTTGGAATGGTTATGTACAGTTTGACCATGAGCACAAAGCTCTTAAATTGTTACACCAAATGTTGTATAAAGGCCTAGAGCCAAAATAACATTTTCATCCATTTTGAAGGCTCGTAGTAACTTGGCCGACATTGGGGGGGTCAAGCTGGCACATCATGAAATTATAAGCTATGGATCAAAATTTGATACAATCCTTGTTTGTACCTTGGTGGACACATATGCCAAGTGTGGCAGTCCAAAGGATTCTCGTTGGGTGTTTGACAGATTGCCGAGTCACAATATTGAAACTTGGGCACTTTGATTGGAGGCTATGTACAAAAAAAGAGTGGTCTTAGTGCCCTTGAATTGTTTGAAAGGATGCAACGACAAGGTGTGAAGCCCGATAAAGTGACATTCCTCAGTGCACTGAAAGCATCAAATATATCAAATGCCATTGAACAAGGAATGATCATACATGATCGAATCTTAAGGGAAGTGCAGAGCTTTGATGTAGCCCTAGGTAACACCCTCATGGACATGTATGCTAAATGTGACAGGCTTAATGAAGCTTGTGAGATTTTTGATGAGCTATCGATGAGAGATGTTGTTTCTTGGGTGCGATTATAACACTGTATACACAACAGGGAGATTGTTTTGCTGCTCTGGAGCTTCATGAAAAAATGGAGAATGATGGTAAGGACCCAGAGAAGGCTACTCTTGCAAGCATTTTGAAAGCATGTGGTACTATAGGGGCCCTTGAGCATGGCAAATCTCTTCATGACAAGATTGTGAGACAGGTATTTGATGATTATTTGATTGTTGGAAATGCTCTTGTTGGCATGTATGCTAAATGTGGGAGAATGAAAGATGTGAGCAAGGTCACGATGAAGTTGTCCTCTAAAGACAAGAGTGTCTTGGAATGCCATGATTGTTGGCTATTCTATGCAAGGAAATTTTGATTTGGCTAGACAATGCTTGAAGGACATGTAGTAGTGTGGCTTGGAGCCCGATAGCTATATGCATAAGCTGAAGATCCGAACCTAGAAGCATTCAATTGTATGATTGATGCTCTCAGGTGGTCAGGATTCTTGGGTGATGCAAAAGGCTACTTTAGAGCATGCCCAGTCTCCCGGATAAAACAGGATGGGTCTTGCTTGCTTCTTCCAAGGCACATGGTAGCATGACTGTAGGAGGGGAATTATTGAATGGGATTATTGACCCCAATGATGATAAATCTGGCAATGAATGTATCCCTTGTGGCTTCTCCAACGTCAAACAGGATGGGCGTACATTGTGAAGGGCATGACTTCAAAGCACAAATTGATGAACGTGAGAGAGGGCCTTATCTTGGCTTTTGTAGCCCAAAAAAGCCAGTGAAGAAGGTAGAGCAATTGACTGCTTATGATACAAATACAAAGCTTGCAAAAAGGAATCACTACAAAGAGAACCATTTTGTAGCATTGAGACTTACTAGCACCAAGGAGAGTATTAGTATTAGGTTTACAAGAATACCAAGACTACTTGTACAATACAGGAGAGCCATAAAAACCAAACCTGCGAGGAGCAATATACTTTTACTAAGACGCTAAGCCATCAAGAGTTTAGCAAGTCTCTATTGATCGTATCGAATCTTTTACCATGCTTATTTTCAAATTGTGATAAAACCATAATATATAGAAGTCTTACATATTTGAGAAGAAAGCCTTTGTCAACATGTAGGGGGAGAAGGAAAATATTACTCTGTAGAGAGTTATTATAAGCATTAAGCTTATTGACTCTCTATTATTTGTGGGCAAAGAAATGTATTTATTCATGATTCTTTCAAAAATGATAAGTAAATTGCAAAAGATTCTATAGGTACATGTTGTAGCAAACAATGTGACAAGTCACAATGGCCAAGAGAAAGGGACTAGTCCAATCCGAGCCCCTGGCTCAGGTCCGTTTATTGTCCCTCTTTACAAAAAGATGGAAAACAATGACAACCATCTATCACATTACCTACATATACATAAGATGATGCATAGTTATTGCCCTTCTTATGAGAAAGAGGAAGAAAAAATGTTTCATTATTAACTTGTCATGTGGCACTAATCGACAAGTTTTATCCAATGGTCAATAATTGCTCCAAAGAAGTCCATCCCTTACTAAGCTTTATGTGGGCATGCAAGAAATTGAGAATAGAGCAAACAACACATCACCCTTTTTACTAAAAGTCTAATGTGATCTCAACTTGGAAATATGGGGGTTGTTCACTCGTTGGTGTTGAGTCGATGCCACCAGTTTACATCTCATCTACAATACATCACTTCTAATAAGTGTAATATAAGTTAAAACTGACAAATGCAGAGAATTTGTAGATTAATTGAGTGAAGTGATTGTATATGATATGAGAAACAATGGAGCATAAAGTAACAAGCATGAAGTGGAAAAATGGTGTAAACATTAGGTGCTCTTTTAAGTAGGATCTCTTCAAAATTTCTTCTTTTTTAATTGTCTCCTCATGGTGAAGAGGTAAGAGTGGTTGCCTACTCTTAGGCATATTCCATGCCTCAATTCCGGCAAATGTTTCTTTATCCCATCCCATTTTCTAGCTGTGGGGAGGACAACGTTAACTCCACTCTAAATGGTCCTATAGGTGCATCCCCGTTTGGGCTTCTACTTGTATGGTTCTCTTACCTTTTGAGTTGCCCATAATGTTATCACTATATAATCCCTCAATTTTTAGCCTCATTTGGGAGTGTGGCTTTTAATGCCTTTATGCCTCATTAGGAAATAATTTGTTGGTTGCTTAGGACATACCCTTTGTAAACCTCCTTGGTGTCTTGTTGGTCTCTCTCTCTCTCTCTCTCTCTCTCTCTCTCTCTCTCTCTCTCTCTCTCTCTCTCTCTCTCTCTCTCTCTCTCTCTCTCTCTCTCTCTCTCTGTGTGTGTGTGTGTGTGCGTGGCAACCGAGGATGGGATGCATCACCTGTTGTGTATGAAGAATCCCAGCTTGCATATTGTTAGAGCTATCTTGAGCAAATGCATACACTCTCAACTAGCATTGCCACTTGTCCTGTGGACACCTTGTTCAATGAGAGCGCACCTACTTGCTATTGGTTGCTACTCTATGTGATCATTACCCATGTTGACTTTGTAGCATACCATCCTCTCTTTCCCTATGCCTAGTGGAGCACTTCATGTGCTAGAACTCTCTTATAGGTGTACTTAGCACAATGGAGTGGATAGGTGTCTAGGCCGCTTTAAGATATGAGGTACATTGAGAACGTGCTTGCCAGGTGATAGCTTTTCAATGACCACCTTTCAAGTCACTAGCAAATGGATAAAGTCTTGACCACATAACACACAATGTTCTGGTTGCTAGCCATCAACACAGACAAAACATCCGTCTAAGGCAATGTTTGAAGTGCCAATAAGTGATTTCGTGAGCTATAGGCAAAAGAGGCAAATGCAACTTTTGTGAATGCTTCCTTGAAGAGGCAAAAGAGGCAAATGCGACTATTGTGAATGCTTCTTTGAACAAAAACTTTGTTGACTTTGTGGAGGATACAAAATGGCCATTTAGTGCACATTGTCAACACGACCCTTGTATAGATGACACAGGTATGGCTTTGATTGTAGACTCATATGTATGGTACTTTGACAGTTCTTCTAGAAAGCACATTACGTCTCATTATGATATGTTTCGTTCTCTTGAGGCTATCCTTAATGGCAAGTTGTCACTTTTATTCAATTAAGGGAATTGCAGAATTGTGTTTACTAATGCGTGTCATTCACACTTTCTTATGTACTATATGTACATGGGATTAAGAAGAGTTTATTGTCTCTCTGCCCTTGCAAAACTTGATCTTGTTGTTAAATTTGTGGATCAGAGATGTAATTTGCATGATCTTAGTTCAAGTGATACAATTTTGGCCACTAACACTTTCTCTTGTTGGTTCTTAGAGCTCAATGCGTACAAAAAAAGTGTGAAAGATTCAGGCTGTGCATTTTTTGACTTGAAGATTGTAACATACACAAAACTTTGACATGTACGCTTTGGCCGTCAGAATTTTTCTTGTTTATTGTGTTTGTAGAAATCCTAAATGGGTTTCTAGATGCCCCCGTCTTGAGACACCATTTATATATATTTGTGAAGGTTGTATTTTGGGCAAAAGGTGGTGTTCTAAACTTCCACAATTTTGTTTTGTATGGGCCACTCGCAAATCACAACTCGTCCATAGCAACGTGTGTGATCCAATGCATACTCTATCTTTTGGCAACATTTTTTACTAAACAAATTTCATTGATAAGTACTCAAGGCACACATGGGTATATTGATTGTTTGCTTTTCTACTTGAGAAATGGTACAAACATTGGAAGATAAGGCTATAAAATTTATATAATTGTGAAGCAAAAAAAATTTAGGCCATAGGCTGTATCATCCACTACCAATGTACATCTTGATGTGCTGAGATGTAGTTTTTGTGAAAGATAGTGCAATATTTTTATCATGCATCAAAGAGATAAATGTTTGCTAATTGAACATATCTGATGCATGGCTACGTATAATTACATGGATGCCATTATGAGATGAAAAATTAATCAGTATAGGTTTCAAATGATAGTAGAATAATGAACCTATTATTAATACAGATATATGTGAAGTAGTTAATAAGAAAAGGACGAAAAATAAGCAAGCCAAAATTATACCAAAACGTTACTACAAAGGTGTAGTGAAGCATATCTCTTTTTTTAATTTTATAGCAAAACTCACAATTGTGAGTGGATTATATTAATCAACACAAATAAATAGAAGGTCTTGTCATGCTCATGTTGTGCCATGACATCATCCAGGGACCATAATTACATTGGCTATCAGGGCAGCCATCCCAACCAACTCGCCCCCTTATCCTTGATACATAAGGTCCATTATCATGTTATTCTGAGATCTTTTAATTACCAATAGCCAAGATTTCCCCCCATCCTAGGCATACCCTCTACTGACAACAAGGCACAAGTAGTCCTAGACCAATCCTCTGAGTGAAGCATATCTCTTAACAATATCCTATTTTGGTGTGAAAGAACAAGTCACTTATGGAGGTACATGCGTTTTGGCATGAGTTTGTTATGTGTATTGTATATGTACTTAGCTTGTGTCTTACTAAGGCCTTGTAGTCTATGACTCCTCATAATCTTGGAGTGGCAAGACGCCTTAGATTGGTCACTTGTATGGCTTTGGTTGTTTGATTTTATTATGCTTGAGAAAAACTACAAAAAGTTGGAAGATAAGGCCATGAGATGTTGATAGTCGGAAATGACATGCCATATGGGGTGGCCTCTACACCACACATAGCCTGAACATACTCAAGCATCAGCTCAAGGTAGGAGTAATCCTATAACTAGAGAGGGGGCACCACCTAGCATAAGTGCGGCTAGGAGGCATACATACATGACCTAGGGTAGCAAAAGCGAGATGCCCTCTAGGTAACCAACATGAAATGGTGATACAACAAACGTCCATATGTAGAAAATGCCTAGTCAACAATTAGGAGTGTGTGTACGAGAGAGGTATGTGACAAGCTCGAAATGGAGCATATTTACTGACTGGAGAGGCCGCGTGGGATGGAGCACAAGCAGAGTGATATACAAGAGATAAAACATCCCACGAATGTGGAAAAACAAAACTAAGGAGAACAGAGAATGGACCCCAAAGATCAAGACATCATTGCACACTTTTTTTGGTGATGGTGATACTTACAAATGGTGCTCTTGACTGTCACAAACCTGGATCTTGACACTAGGGATGCATGATGGAATGCGAGTGCCATATGGTTCATGGGGAAGTTGGAGTTAGCGGGAGGTTAGTACATTAGCGGGAGGTTCGTTGAGGGAAAACATCAAGCCGATGCAACCACCGACGACGTCAATCACCAACATTGGAAGCGGCCCGGGTAGCATGGTGTTGGTGCATTCAATCCTAGTGAGCTCATGCTGCCTTGTGGGGGAATAGTGACCTGCCTTATGTGCATGGAGTGGTCGTGACTAGTAACTCAACCATGGTGTGGTGGAGAATGGGGGAAATGGTGATGTTGCTAATGCTAAAATGCCCAAGCTTGCAACAAAACATGATGCCATGAGCTCCTTAGCTGGGGAGGTGCATTATGTGCTTAGTGGTGCTTAAAATGTAGAGTGCATGGAGCTAGTGTGTTCCTCCTTCACTTGTGCCTTTTGTGCTTAGCGGAGGCCGCTTTATATAGGCTTGAGAGGTGGTCCTTACCTAATGGTCCTTGCAAATATCCACTGGTCGCTGTAAAAGGTCTAGATGCCTCTTTATTAAGAGAGATAGAGAGGGAGAGAAGGTAGAGATAGAGAGAGAGAAAAGAGTGGGATGGGGAGAGTTTTTTTTACAATCCACTAGCCATTGGCTAGGTTATTAGGGAAGAGTGGAGTTCGGGGCATTTACAAGGGTTTTGTTGATGGTTCGGGTGGCCAGTGCGAGGTTTAATGCTGCCGGAATTGGTATTTGTTGCATGAAGCTGAGATGCTACGTGTTACTTCCTCTCGGTGTCGGCCGGGGCATGCCTTCGGCACCTTTTCTTGTTTTGATGTCGGCGGGGTGCGACTTGGTCTTCTTCTTTTTTGTTGATGACGTCGATTCCTTCAATTTTCTATTTTCCGGTGTGTGCGTATATGCGTGCATGTGTTGTGAGTGTATGTAGGTGAGGGTGTGGGTGTTGTGAGTATGTGTGCGTATGTATGTGGGGGTTGTGTGAGTATGTGTAAGTGTATGTGTTTGACGATAAGAGTGTGTGTGTGTGTGAATAATAGCTTGATAAGATTTATACTTACATACATATATATATATATATATATATTAATGGTGCTCAACGCAGGGAAACAGAGAGAGGGAGAACGAGAATGAGAGGGAGGGAGGGAGCGGGTGTTGGATGAGGGGAGGGGAGAGTGTGTGTGTGTGTGTGTGTGTGTGTGTGTGTGGTGTATGTGTGTATTTAGAGAGAGAGAGAGAGAGAGAGAGAGAGAGAGAGAGAGATGGGCTCGTGAGGAGAGGGGAGTGTGGGAGGGTGTGTGTGTGTGTGTGGTGAGAGAAGAGAGAGAGAGAGAGAGAGAGAGAGAGAGAGAGAGAGAGAGAGAGAGAGAGAGAGAGAGAGAAAGGCTCTATGATGTGCTGCGGCCGCATGGGCCGAGAGTGAGAGAGAGAGAGAGAGGGTGAGATGGGCTCGCGAGGGGAGGGGGGTTTGGTCAACGGGTGGGGTTAGGGTGGCGGCCGCCAGAGGAGGGGATGAGGGTGGTGTGTGTGTGTGTGTGTGTGTGTGTGTGTGTATATATATATATATATATATATATATATATAGAGAGAGAGAGAGAGAGAGAGAGAAAATATTATTGTGCTTGGGAGCGCGGTGGCCTGCCGGTGGGAGGAAAACAAGAGGGGAGAGAGGGAGGGGTGAGGTATGGTGGCCCACTGGTGGAGTATGGACGAGCGAGAGGTAAGAGAGAGAGGAAATAAAAAAATGCGAAAGGGTGTGTGTGTATAAATAATGCAAGAGAGAGACTGACTTTGGTTCATGCATGGCGGCCTGCCAGTGGAAGAAAGACAGACGAGGACTTATTTGGGCTAGGTGACACAGGAGCAGAGAGAGAGAGATGGTGGGTTGGCGGAGCCGAGCAGGGAAAAGAGAGAGAGCTCTGTCCTCTGATGATAATGGAGGGGGTGTGCGGCTAGAGGGTGGTGCTGCTAACCGGTATCAATGTATATGTAATGGTGAAGCGCAAAAAGTTTAACGTACAAGTTGTATCATCCATGGCCAAATTATATCTTAATTAGTTGAATGTAATTTTTGTGGAAGATGATAAAACCATTTTTATCATGAGCAAAGAGACAAATGTTTTCTTGCAAAACATTGCCTCCTTTGAGTGGTTGTGTATGATCACATGGAGGCAATTATGAGATGAAAAATTAGTCAACATATGTTTCAGAGATGTCATCAAGGTGAGCCTATTAATAATGCAGATATGTGTGAGTTGGTTGATGAGAAAAGGACTAAAAAAAATCAGCAAGCTAGAAGTATGCCAAAATGCGAGTGCAGATTTTACATGAAAGTAAATTGGAGGAACCTATTTCTAGTCAAACACATTTAGTTTACTGTAATTCTAGCTAGTCTTGATGTATAGTGTAGCATAGCCCTCCACAAAATGCTATTGTGGACAAAAAGAACGAGTCACTTATGGAGATGCATGATCCATGGTCAAGAGAGACAACGATAGATAGAGAGAGAGAGAGAGAGAGAGAGAGAGAGAGAGAGAGAGAGAGAGAGAGAGAGAGTCATCAAGATAGAAAGAGAGTGAGAGACGGAGAGAGGAAGTCCTTGGCTACTCCACTAGAGGGAGAGGTGACAATGGGCGGTGAAGGTAGGAGTAGGGGCGACACATGGTGGCAATAAACTAACACCACCAACAACTAGTGGTGGGCTAGGGTGGTGGTGACGATGGGTGATAAGGGGTGGCAATGGGAGGTAGTGGTGGTGGGATGAATAAAAAAGGTTTGCTTCAAAGCTCTCTTTGTTGAGCTCACTCTGTAACTGCTCCCCCTACAAAGTTGGCTTCTTTGAGCCCCCCCCCCCCCCCCAAAACCCCCACCACCTAAAAGGAAGTTTAATTGTTGTTTGTGTGATAACATTGCAAGATTTTAATTTAAAACATTATACTCAATTCTAGACTATGCTACCCATGATTAAGATGGCTTTCTAGTTCTCCATCCCATGAGCGCTCCTTAGAAAATTCTACTTTTAGTGTTGTTGACGTTATGAGTTGTGCTCTTTATAGATTATGGATAAGTGTTATGACACTTAGGGTCAAATTGAGAAGTTGCAGGGAGGCATTGTAGCAACAACCTAATCGCAATCCACACAAAATTATCAATCCGTGAATCGGCAACCCGGCTAGGGCATTGAAGCACGAGCATTGGATGAATAGAATAAGAGGATTCATGAGTATGCTCATCCAATGCAATAGAGGTTAGTCATTAAATCTTTAACTCTAATTACAACATGAATCAAGTATCACCTACACACATTAAGTCCACCGAAGTCCAGCTTACCATAGACTAGAAACCCAAAGCACACTAATGATAAGCACACACTAATTGCATTGGTGTTGGCCTCTCCAATCACCACATCACGGCACTTCATCAATAGCTACACACACGAGGTGAATGGTGCTAGAGTTTCATAAAACCTATCCACACACAAGCAAACAATAGGGCACACACACTAATTACAAGATTAAGAACCAACTTAATCAACCTAATTAGTGATTTTAAATATCACAAACCGAGTGCTTATAGAAGGATAGGAGTGGTTAATAGCAAGAAGTCATCACACATACTCAAATCTAGAATAATGAGTAATGTGAAACTACTTCATGACATAATGGAATAGAGAAGAAGTAGACTAATGAGAAAGTAGAGATTAGATTAAGAATGGTTCTCTAATTATAATGGATTAGCACTAGCCTCTTAAGCATGGGCATTAAGCTCAAGGGTAGGCCATCCATAGAGTGAACACTCAAGAGAGAGAGAGAGCTCTCAAAAGTGGATTCTCAAGAGTGGATACTCAAGAATGAAGCCTCCTTGCATAAAGGCTTCCTTATAAAGGTTTTCACTACAATCCCTTCTACTATGGGTTTAAGTTTGAGCCCTCTAGCTAGCATATACAACTTTGGAACTCCCAATGAGCCCAAGACCTTATACAAAGTGAGTGGGAAGTATTGTGCACATCCATAGCATATCTCCCGCTTGATGCATATTTGGTGTAGCCTGTGTTAGCCACTGTTAACATTCCCCCCTTCTTAATTTGGCGCACGTCCTCGTGTGCCGGTGAAGCAAAACACAGTGACATGGTAGAAAGCAAGTCCTTTGAAAAAATGTTGAGCTGCAAAACATAAGAACAAGTAATGAGTATCAAAGGCCAACAAGGATAAAAACATGAAGTACAATGAACAATCATGCAAGTGAATTTTTGCTTCTAAAAGATGGATGAGTCATAGAAAAAATGAACAACATAAAGCAAAAAAACACCTAGCTATCATGAAGATTAAACCACTTGAAATTATGACCCTAGGCTAATGCAAGTTCATAAACCTACTAGCCTACAAACTATGTGATGAATCTTAATAAATCATGCAAGTCTATCATGTCTATGGGCTATAAAAAAGCTCCTAATCTATTAGTACATTATCACAGCTTTTTGAAGCTCATGAAAGTTTTTTTTTTGTCATTTCATAGGAAAAATGTAAAGCACAATACAAGGCTACCACCCCAAGGCAAGTCTAGGTATGACTCTCGGCTCCTTGAACTCTCAAGAAGGTGTTTCAAAAGCCTACTAGTCTACCAAGGTGACGGCTAACCCCTATCAGCCCAAGGCATCGGTTTAGGGCTTTGACCAAGCGAGCCAAGGTGATTCCCCTCGCCTGCCAAGTGCTAATAAGAACACAACATAACATATAAATTTTCTTTTCATGTGTCTAGTAGCATTTTTGCTACTTTTTCTTGACACTTTTTTGCTTCATTGTTTCTTTTTTTTTTAAAACACTTTTTTATTGCTTCCATCATGAGATTATTTATGGCAATTGGACTAAAGGACTAAAGCCTAATCATAGCCCTAGGTCATGTTAAAATTGAATGGAGTATTAAAACTATCACTAAGAGTTTAGGACTAATGAGAAATGAACCTACATTAACCTAAGGTCACGGCCAATTACCTATGATTAACACACATAAAACCTAATTTTTTGATTAGTTAATATTCACAAAGCAAAGTGTTGAAACTTTAGTATGCCTAACTTTTGAACATGAAAGAACCATAGCTTAGAAGCAAAAATTACATAAGCCAAGCATAGAGAATAGAGAGATGAATAAAAGAGCAAAATCATGGAAGGATTACACCTATTCATGCTCTTTAAGCATCCTTGAGCAAGCATCCCCTTTTGTAGAGAAGTCTCTTGATCTTTTTTATTTGCAAAAGAAGCTTTTTGAAGCTAAGTGTAAACACAAACTACAAAAGCCAATTATTGAAAGCAAAATGCACACAAAAAACATTGAATGAAATCCTAATGCTAGGGTCCTGAATACCTGAATTTTCCAAAGGGAAAAAACCCAAGGGGAAAAAATGCCTTTGGTTATGCACATGGTGCTCTTTGTAGCAAATTTATGCATACATATCAAAATGAGAGAGAAAAATGCTCCTACATAAGCAAATTTTGCAATTTTTACAATCTCTCATGCATGATTCAAAGTTGATTAGTTTCTAGCTCAATGAACTATGGAATTAAAAACAAGCCAAGAGCTGAAAATAATGCAACTTTAATGAAATGAAATGGCTCTTAAAAGCCAAATTTTGCAATATAAGGCTTTCCAAAAAGTTGGCTAACAACTAGCTCACATGAAATTTTACAATTTTTTGAGCAATCTATGAGCTAGAGATGACTGCAACTTGATGAAATAAAAATGAATGGCTCTCAATAGCCAAATTTTGTACTTGAAAGCTCTCAAAAAATTTGGGTAAACACTAGCTCAAAATGAAAAAAATTTAACTTTTGACCAAGCTATGAGCTAGCATGTATACAACTTTTAATCCAAAGAATTGGAATCGCTCTAACTAGCCACATTTTGCAATATTTTGCAATGATGGCCCCTTCTTGGATCAATGGAATCACACGCCTGTCCACAACCCTTAAAAATGAAGCTCAATTGTTGGTGCTTTTAAGCATTTGGTCATTCAATACAAGCACTAAAACCATGCGCAAGCACAAGCCCGAAATTTTACTATCCCATGGTCATTCACAAAATCTCAACTTGAGTGCTATGGAAGGATTTTTCATTTAGAGCAAGCACTAAAATGCACAGTCAATGTCAAGCCCAAATTTTAGGACATAGAATGTCTTGATCAAGCATTATTGCATGTGCAATGTAACTCTCAAAAGATGCCCAAACATATCACCAAGAGTTTTTCAGTTCGTGCAAAGAGAATCTTTCAATTACGCAAAGCACTAGATCATGCAAAAGTCCAAACAGTTTGTGCAATGAAGTTTAACTATGCATAGGAGTGCTCATAATATCTTCATACACATGACATTCATATTAGAGAAACGAGTGGGCCAAAATAGTATGAACGCCTGTTGCGGGGTCAAGACTAGGCGAATAGGGGATTGAGTGGTTGCCCAACGTCTCTCATCGCTTGGCTCTGACCTTTTTTTATGAACGCCAGTTTTGCAGTGGGGTCAAGACCAGGCGAATAGGGGGTTTAGTGGTTGCCCAACGTCTCTCATCACTTGGCTCTGACCTCTTTTTATGTGCCTTTTGGCTATCAAATTTAATGTTTTGCGTGGTTTTCTCATTCAAATCAAGCACTAAAATTTAACAAGCAATGCCAAGCTCAAATTTTAATGCACACTCTTTGACCAAGCATCAATTTATTTCAATGTACCCCAAGATGAAGCTCACATGTAGCTAATATAACAAAGTACCCCAGATGAAGCAATGCCAAGCTCAAATTTTAATGCACACTCTTTGACCAAGCATCGATTTATTTCAATGTACCCCAAGATGAAGCTCACATGTAGCTAATATAACAAAGCAGAGAAAAAGCATAGGGTAAACTTTTGTTTTCCCAACTCTTTTGAGTGAAGCAAAATGAATGTTTGTGTCGCAAAATAGCCGAATAATTAATGTACAAAAGCAGGCACTCAAAATGATCATAAGAGTTGTCTTAGACAAGAAAAATCCCCATAATCCATGCATAAATTTATCAATGAGTATAACAAGCTCTCATGTAGCTCATTTAGCATACAATACAAGTTATTCAGTTTCGGGCTTCTTTTTTACCAGTAAAAATTGACAATTTTTGATAGCGTGAAATAATGAATACAACAACTAAGCAATGCCTTGGGCGCAACTCTGAGGTCCTTTGTCTCCAGCTCATTGTTGCAGGAGAGCAAAGCAACAAGCTCTGCTTATAAAATTTGAGCAAGGCCCGAGCACTTGCAGCTCAAGGGATCAATATTTTGATACCCTGATACTCTCTCTCTCTCTCTCTCTCTCTCTCTCTCTCTCTCTCTCTCTCTCTCTCTCTCTCTCTCTCTCTCTCTCTCTCTTAAAAAATACAATTTAACATCAAGTGATTTCTATTATGCTCACGAGGATGTGTGAACCGGAGGCTTTTAGGTGCCAAGACTAACAATATCAGCTCTGTGCATGTGTGAAGGGGCATAAAAGAGCCGGTACAGGTCTCACAGGAATGCTATGCTGCTCTTTGTTTGCATGATTGGTGGTAGCAAACTTAGCAAGTTGATGTGTGTTAAAGCAAATTCATCGTTATCTACTGTAGCGTTTTCTCCTCAACTCAGTCCAGTTGCATCACCTCCAGCTCTCCTCATAACAGTCTTGGGTGTATGTGTTATTTGAAGAACCAGGAGAAGGTGAGATCGGCTTTAGGCTCACTGCAATGGAGTTGTGTGTACTGTGTGCGTGTATGAAGGTGTGGGCTCATGGTCCAGCATCTGGCGAGAGAAAGGCCAGGGGTTACTATGCGAGCATGGAGATGTGTGTGTGTAGGCGACAAAAATGGCGCTCCAGGTCGTGAGGACCAGCAACTTGGTGGGGACCGGGGATAGCGGGTGTGTGTGTGTGTGTGTGTGTGTGTGTGTGTGTGTGTGTGTGTGTGTGTGTGTGTGTGTGTGTGTGTGTGTGTGTGTGTGTGTGTGTGTGTGTGTACAAGTCAAGCCAAATGGCAAATGGGTGGGTAGCCTTCATGTGTGTACTGTGAGTGTTGAAAACTATGGCGGGACCAGGTTCGATAGTGCGAGAGAGAGAGAGAGAGAGAGAGAGAGAGAGAGAGAGAGAGAGAGAGAGAGAGAGAGAGAGAGAGAGAGAGAGAGAGAGAGAGAGAGAGAGAGAGAGAGAGAGAGAGAGAGAGAGAGAGAGAGAGAGAGTGAGTGCTCGCGCCAAGCTTGGCTTGCCGTGACACGCGGCCTGTGGTTAGAGAGGGAGTGTTTTGTGGAGTTGTGCTCTAGCATGAATCTCGGCAACGATGTTGCAACTTGCAAGCCAGGCAAGATACAGGCAGTTGGTAGGGGCCAATCTGGACCCAACACGGGAGGTGAGGTCGTACTGCAAGTGGACAACTTTTATGGCAGATATTTGTGTGTGTGTGTGTGTGTGTGTATGTATGCCAACTTGAGTAGCCAAGGCGGGACCAGGGCACCATTGAGTGCTCAAAAAATGGTGCAAACGAAGTGTGTGTGTGTGTGTGTGTGTGTGTTGTCTTGCATGAGCACCAATCTAGGCCGAAAAGCTGCCAGCCAATTTGTGTTTGTGTGTGTAAAGTGAAGCTATGACACTTAGTAGGAGTTGAGGCTGAGAGCCAAGGCGGCCTTGTTTTGCACCATCATGGCCTTTTCAGAGAGTTGCAAGCCAAGCAAGTGGGCAGAAGGGGGTTGCACAAGCTCTCGGCAGTTAGCAACCTGACAAACGAAGGCCAGGCATGCCGATTTTGAAAAAAAATCCTTATGAGTTGTTCCCACATGGACTTCCCAGAGAGAAGACATGAGAAATCATCAAAATTGATGAAGGCTATACTAGTTTCAGTATCACCCATCCTTTGCTAATCAACTTTCACACGAAATTCTAAAACATATATGCTCGCAAATTCATGTCCAAATTTTTTATTTATTTTTCATGAATATTCACGCAACAATAATTGAGATACAAAAATCTTCAATTGGAAGTGCACGTAATTCACATAAAAGTAATCCAAAACCCATGCACAATTCCTTTTAATCATCTCTTATCCTTCTTGATTCAATTGTACCATGTCTATTTGGATGCAATTGGAAGTCATGCATAAGAAATGCCCAATTTCTCTTCAAGCAAGCCCATACATCACATTTGCACAATTCCCATTGAAATTTTAAGATTTTATTTCCATTTTTTCATGTTATTAATCCATTCCCATCCATATTTCTTCCAATTTGAGATCATTTGGTATGCATACGGAAAATTTTATGAACAAAGTTGGCTTTGGTTACTTCAATTGGTCATCTATACACACCCCTTGAGTCATCAATTTAGCCGATCCAAGCCCGCTTTATCAATCATTGCAAAATTAATTGCTCATATTTGATAATCCTAATCATCCAAATCCAATTGGATTAGTCATTTTTTATGTACACATACATGACTTTTGGGTACAATTGTGCACACACATCAATGTAACATTGCCATGTTCTTAACATTGCTCAATCCTTAGCATGGAGATACACAAAAAATATACACAATTGAGTACCAATCGAGTGATCTATCTCAACATTTGACCCGATTTGTGATACCCATATCAACTATTTGGCCAAGTCTTCAGCATAATTGGTAAAAATACCAATTATTCATTCACCCATTGGATTGCACATGCCATTGAGTAGGCAGACACACCCAAACTTAGGCCGAAATTATATGCAAAAATTACATCAATTCCTCATTGCAATGCTCAAATTGCAAACTCAATCAAGCATAAGTGAATGCATGCATGCTCAATTTCTAAAAAATTAACACTATTTTGACCCAATCAAACAATGCACACACTAAAAAGTTAAGCACAAAAGTTCAAAGTTGGCTCAATTGGCAATGCATTTAGGCTTACACCTAATGATTGCGCACATTTTTCATGAACATTTCACAATAAAAAATCATTTAGCTGCCCTAATTGACCATCAATCAGAGAAAATCAAGTGGTCTTGGATAGGCACATACACTCAATTTTTGCCCAAATTTTTGGCAATTAGGCTTATCCAATGATTGAATTAGCCTAGCATACACATCAATTACATGATTGCATACTCATATACCAAAAATTCCATCACTTTATATGCATGCACACACTCAAGATCACACTTGAATTTTTTGACAGTTTTTTCCCTCTTTGGTGCATTACACACACAATAATTTTTATGCACACACATGAATTCTTGATGAGAATTAAGCATTATCTTGACACACACAAAGTTAATTAGTCAAAATTTGATCGTCAATTTCATTCCAAGTGAATCAAATTAGGTGCAAAGTGTAGGTCAATTGATTTACAAACCTAATTTTAGCAAACAATTAGCAACACTGAACCACATTAATCAATCAAGAATTGACATGAGCAAGTGAGTGCACTTACATCGTAATCACACTCCAAGCTATTCCTTTGCTCCATGCAAAGACGCATCATTGCACACACACAAGTGTGTGCACCATCAAATCGGCTCCAAACTCGACCATTGTAGGCCAAAAATCAAACACTCAAATCATCAAATTAAGCATGGATTAGACAATTAACTCGAGAAAAGTGTTGATTCCACCTCTTGCAAGGGGATTTAACATACATTACACTTTAAATGTTAGTGGTCAGGTTAGCAAAGTTAATAAAAAATTAGTAAAAATTAGCATGGTAATGAAGCGAAATTAGTAAGGGTTAGTATGAAATTAGTGAATTTGGAGGTTTGGGGTATTCATAACTCAAAAATTAGCTTCAATTTCTTGCACAACATCATCAAATCAAACCAAAATTGAGTTGTTACACACACTCAAAACCAATGAAATTAGTAATGAAATTACTCTATTGTAAATATCCTATACTCACTAGCTTAGGTTATCAATCACCAGCAACGGCACCAAATGTAGGGAGGCGTTGTAGCAACGACCTAATCGCAACCCACAAAAAATTATCAATCCGTAAATCGGCAACCCGGCTAGGGCATGGAAGCACGAGCATCGGATGAATAGAATAAGAGGATTCATGAGTATGCTCATCCAATGCAATAGAGGTTAGTCATTAAATTCATTAACTCTAATCACATCATTTATCAAGCATCACCTACACACATTAAGTCCACCCAAGTCCAACTTACCATAGACTAGAAACCCAAAACATTCTAATGATAAGCACACATTTATTGCATTGGTATTGGCCTCTCCAATCACCACATGCCAATCACGGCATTCATCAATAGCTACACACACGAGGTGAATGGTGCTAGAGTTTCACAAAACCTATCCACACACAAGCAAACAATAGGGCACACACACTAATTACAAGATTAAGAACCAACTTAATCAACTTAATTAGTGATATTAAATATCTCAATCGAGTGCTTATAGAAGGATAGGAGTGGTTAATAGCAAGAAGTCATTACACATACTCAAATCTAGCATAATGAGAAATGTGAAACTACTTCATGGCATAATGGAATAGAGAAGAAGTAGACTAATGAGAAAGTAGAGATTAGATTAAGAATGGCTCTCTAATTACAATGGATTAGCACTAGCCTCTTAAGCATGGGCATTAAGCTCAAGGCTAGGCCATCCATAGAGTGAACACTCAAGAGAGAGAGAGCTCTCAAAAGTGGATCCTCAAGAGTGGATACTCAAGAATGAAGCCTCCTTGCATAAAGGCTTCCTTATAAAGACTTTCACCACAATCCCTTCTACTGTGGGTTTAAGTTTGAGCCCTCTAGCTAGCATATACAACTTTGGAACTTCCAATGAGCCCAAGACCTTATACAAAGTGAGTGGGAAGTATTGTGCACATCCATAGCATATCTCCTGCTTGATGTATATTCGATGTAGCCTGTGTTAGCCGCTGCTAACAGAAGTATTAAACAATCAACGTGAATTAGAACCTTAACTTGGTTTTGTTCATAGTGTTCTATTGAGCTATTTCAAGTTCTACAAATGTCCATATACATGATATCCATTGTGTACCAAGTTCTCAACCTTAGAGCTCCACATCTACAAGGTAAGTACCAATGTATATTCACTTTCTTGAGAACTCTCCCAGTTTTGAACGGGTTTCCCAGGCCTAAGCTCCATGCTTAACTCTCTCAAGCCTACCTTGCACATGCTTGTAGGGAGCATTGATACCACTTGCTAGAGTCATGACTGCACACACGCACATGCTCACACACCGCGGGGGGGGGGGGGGGGGGGGGGGGGGGACAAGGGGCACACAAGAAGTGGGGCGAAGACATGCAATTACTACAACAAAAAGCTTCATGTTTGCTATTCAAGATTAAGACTTAGAATGAAGGAGTAATGTTCGTCAAAGACTACAAGGCCTTTGTAGGACACATGTTCAATAGATATAAAATACACACAACAAACTCATGCCAAACGCATGTGGAAAAACTTGGCTTTTGGCTGTACACTGTGCACCTCCAAAAGTGACTTGTTTGTTCTCTTCATAACAACATTTTGTTGAGAGGTATGCTGCACTGAAGAAGTCTAGCTAGAATTGCATTAAACATGTATGACTAGCAATAGGTACATCCAATTTACTAACATGATAGAATATGCACTAGATTTTGGTTTATTCATAGCTTTCTTATTTTAAGCCCTTTTATCATCAACTAGTTCACATATATTTTTATTTATGATAGGCTTCTCATGAAATTCAATTTCTAACCTTCTAAAAGTATTTTCCACCTTAAATTAGCCATTTAAGTCCACGAAAAAAGAGAGAGAGCAAGTGAAGTTGATTTGAGTGCTTATTTAAGATATCTCAGTCATAGCTACAGGTCAAGGAAAGATGAATATATCTTGAGAAGCCTTGATCAAAGATACATGACAAAGAAGATGACCTAGAGCGATTAGAGGAGTCTATAAATAGAAAGCAGCTATGTTGGGTTCAAGTCATTAAAATAACTCTCTAGACTGAGGTCTGAAAAGCCTTACGATAAATTTTTAACTTGCCACAAATAGTCTAAATTTAGCAAGTTTGGGGAGTAGCTCGGTGGCACCTCCAAAGCACTCTACTAAGGTTTCGCACAAGAGGTGAATTTTTTAAAGCCCAAGGGTGGGTTGTTTTTACCCAAGTCTATCCTAATTTAGCAATTCCTAAATAAGCAGGTAGGTTGTAGGCTAAGTTAGCTTCATAAATCTTCCAAGGTTTGTACAAAGGTCTTTCACCCCAGCTAATTCAAGGGTAAGTTTATGATTTTTAATAAGTGAAAGAGAAAGCTAAAGTCTAAGGTTCGATCAACCCTTCTTTTTAAAAATGTTCTCTAATCCTTCTTTTCTAAGCTTGGCTAGGCCACATGTCCAAAGTAGCACATACTTGCTTTAGGTGAAGTTAACAAGTGTGTGTGTGTGGTGTGTACACTTGCCAAGATAAGTCCAAAGAATGAGGGGGCGAGTTGTTTAAGCTTCCAAAGTGGGGACAAATGTTTGACCATGCAAAAGTTGCACTTTTGAGTGTTCACTTCTCATAGTGCATGTGATAAGCATTCCATTTGAAAACTCTTAGCAATTTTTCTTGAATACAAACTCAAAGGCTCACTGGATCTTTCTCTTTCTCACCCTCTTTTTCATTCCCTCAAGTGCCAAGAGTGGCCAAGCAAGTACTCCCTTTCTATGTCTCACGTGGGAGCTTAAGAGGTGGTTTCTATTCTCAAGAGCTTGGCTATGAATGCAAATCCAAGCAAATGAAAGATCCCTTTCTTTTTCATCTTCTCTACTATTCTATTATGATAAGTTGTACTAAGAGCTTGCCCATAGAGTAAGTGTATATGTCGTAAAAAATTTCTTACTTGAAAAATACTTATTTTACCCTCATCTACCTCTTACCCCACAGTTCTTTCTACCTGCTGGTGTGTTTAGGGCTTGAGAAGGAGGGTTACACCATGGAATCTTGAAGAACACCATCTTCTTGGCTTGAGGAAAGATCCACAAGAGCACAATTTGTGTTGTAATCAAAGATCTATTTGCGACTGAATTATATTGCAAAGCTTTTGGGAGAGGGGACCGGCTCCAAGAAAATTCAATCCTCATCAAGTTGTCGATCTTATTGTGATATTCTCTTTGAATTATGTGCATGATTTTAGTGTTCTACTGTGTAAATGTGTAAAGAAATCAACCTGACACAACCTTTAGTCTCGTCTAATTAGCCCAACACAACCTCTAGTCTCCTCTAAAGAATTCTTTTAATAAAACTCTCTCCTTTTATAAGTTAGAATTTCATTGAATTTAAAGTAAGTATTAGATTCTTTGACAAGGCTCATATATATGACATCATTCAAACCCTATATTGGCTAATTTTTTGTCTCATAATGGCCTCCATGTGATTATATGCAACCATTAAAAAGAGGCAACAATACATCATACATGTCTCGTAAGGAAACATTGGTCTCTTTGATGCATGATAAAAATGATTGCATTATCTTCCACAAAAACTACATCTTAGCTAATCAAGCTATACTTTGATTGTGGATGATAACACTTGTAGCCTAAACTTCTCGCGCTTTGTGAAGACCCACATGTGACCGTTCTTGCTACTAATCAAGATTCATGAGGAGTCATAGACTCCAAGGAACATGCTAAGTACATATATCCTCTCTCTCTCTCTCTCTCTCTCTCTCTCTCTCTCTCACCCTCACCCCCCCCTCTCCCTCTGTAATGGAATTGGACTAACAGCTATTTATTACAACTGACAGATAGAAAAGGCATGCTTGGTCTATGGTCTGTGCAAAAGGATAGAAAGCTTATTGATATTTTGATATTAAAGAGCTCTTTATGAGCTACAGTCACTCACACCGCTAGTTTGTAATCATTCTAAAATATGAAGAAATATATGAATAAATACGTGCAAGAGGAAAATGGTCACTCTTGCACGGGGGGAGATTGCACCGAGTGTTCATCTTCTCTTCTCTACTCTCTCCGTGCTTGTGTAGCACTCTGCATTTAGGAGGTGCACTTGCACTTGCTCTCCTATGCTCTCTGTGTCTCTCTGATCATGTGCAGCTTTGATTATGTTTAGGTGTGGTACGCTAAGTATTATGTGTAGGTGTGATATGCCAAGTATGCAAATCTCTTGATTTATTAATGGTAGCGTGTTGTTTTGTGTATATTTGTAGGCCCTCTATGCTCCCATCTATAGCAATGGTATCAGAGCTATGGATACATTCTTAGGCTTGTAATGATCATGGCGATGGAGATTATCATTATCAAAGATAAGTCATGCTTACCTTGAACTTGAATTTTTTTTCTTATTCAAAATTGTATGTAAATGATTATTACTAATCTCATAGGAATTGCAAGTGTGTCTATATTGTTTAAGAATTCTATTTAGTGAATAAAATAGGTCATTTGACTAGCTTGATTAGGAGTCAAATTGTGGTGCATTTGGTGTTGGGGTATAAAGCCCAATGTGGTCGCCCAGGTAAGTGGGCGGGCCGCCAGGTATGTACACATATTCTTTTGTAAAAACCTAATAAGAACTCACTATGCTCTACACATCACAGTAGAGCGAGTTCACCATATCGTCGTGCTCTTCTTCTCGCACTCTCTCTCGCGTCGCACTTCCGCTCGTACTCCTTCAACTGGTATCAGAGCTCAGATCGAGGCTCGGGGCAGCACTACAGGAGGCTAGAGTCACCAGCCCAGATTGGAGTGAAATTCGACAGGCGAAGACACGGCCCCAAATCTCGTGGGCGAACCCGAAGGGCCTGGTGTGCTCAGAATTTCATTCTGAGGTCATCTCGATCACCGTTCGGCTTCGACAAAGGTCTGCGCAGGCCATTTTCGACTACGTGGTCTCGGCGGGTGCAGATCCGACTCTGCAAATTTGGGGTTTTCGGCCTACGACTGCAGGTGCTGAGGATATCGACACTCCCAGAGTGTTGATTTGTGGTTGTCTACACATCGAAGGACGGCTCACAGTTCTTGGAGGCGTGTCACATACGACACTGGCGCATCTACACACAGACTGTAGGCAACATCCACTAGTTCATCACGTAGCTTGTGTTTGCTGCTTGATATTCCAGATTCATCCTGACATTGCAGGTACTTCCACATGGGATGTATTGTCAGAGATGATGTATGTCTGTTGAGGGTTTGCTGGCTGTGAGTCACGCAGCAAACAACCGCCGCAGCGGTTACAGCATACAGTGGGAAATTTGTGGATGTATGACTTTGTGGGAAGTCTATGTACTGTCAGATTTACTGCAGCCTTTGTTGAGGGTCGAGTGAGGTTTTATTGAGCTGGGGGATTCTCGAATTTTGAGATCCTTTCGGTGATACAGGTCTTGGAGCGATCCCTCGAGCACCCTTAGATAGGCAGCTAGGATGTATTGACTGTGAGTTAGACAGTTGGGATTGCATCTTTGCTTTACTGCCGTTGAGGCATTGTCGTAGTCTATGCTTATAGGACAGTGACAGGACAGTGAGAGACAGTACAGGTGCAGGACAGGTTTACCCGCATCTTACAGTGTCAGAGAGACAATGTTTTTTGAGCTGTTTTTTGGTCTGTTTTTGAGTACACTAGAGCCATTTTACAAAGGAGACTCTGCCGAAATTTATGCAGAATCTGAAGCTTTCTTGGTTCATTTGACAGGTTGATATTGGTTCAGAGGTCAGTTTACAGGGGAAACTCTGCCGAATTTTTCCCAGGAAAGTAAACCACTGTGAAGCGTAGCTATGGCTGGATCACAGGACACTGCTCTTTACAATATCAAGAAGCTGGATGGAACCAATTTCCCATTGTGGAAGAAGCAGATTTGGCACGTGTTGGTACAAAAGAAGCAGATAAAACCTATAAAGCTCAAGGGGATAAAACCAGAAGATATGGACGAAGATGAATGGAGCGAAATGGATGAATTGGCACTTTCTACCATTATGCTGACTTTGGCAGAAAGCGTTTACTTCAATGTAGCAGACGAGATGTCGGCTTATCAAGCATGGTTAAAGCTCAGTGATCTTTATGAGAAGCAGATTGCAGCTTCACAGGTATACTGGCTTAAGAAGCTTGTTGACTTGAAGATGAAAGAAGGGACACCTATGTCCAATCATTTGAATGAATTCAACACAATCTATAGTCAGTTGTCAGTTTAAGGTGTCAAGTTTGATGAACCTGTTAGAGCTATGTTCCTGTTGATCACATTGCCGGAAAGTTGGGACACTTTTCGCACAGCTTTGAGTAATTTTGCACCTCCAGATGGTTTGAACATAGCAGGTGTAGAAGGAATTCTTCCTACTGAAGAAACCAATAGAAAGACAATGGACAAAGGCAAAGGAACAGCCTTAGTTGTCAGGGGAAGGACCAAAGAAAAGTACAAAGGTGGAAAGAGGAATCAGTCTCGTAGCAAGTCCCGCAGTGCTAAAGGCAAGAGTGACATAGAATGCTACCATTGTGGCAAGAAGGGTCACATGAAAAGAGACTGCAGAGAATGGAAAGCAGAAAAAGGCAAAGAGAAAGCTGAAGACCATAGTGAGAAGAACAAGTCCTCAGTGAAGATTCAAGAAATAAATGTGACAAACACTGTTGCAGAGGGTGACAGTCTAGTGTCAGGAGACATCTACTTCTTGAAGAATACAATGGACTCAGCTCTTCTTACAGCATCTGATGGAAATGCACTGAGTGACTGGATTATAGACTCAGGGGCATCACTTCATGTGTCTCCAAACAAGGAGTGGTTTACCTCTTATGTGACCACTAAAGATCATGTTCGGCTAGGCAATGGGCAGACATGTGAGATCTTAGGTGTTGGAGATGTTCAATTGAAGTTTCAGAATGGCTCTTCTTTCACTAACAAAAGTGTATGTGACATTCGTCAAGATGTCTGCATTTCCGCAAAGAGCTTATAATAAAGATACAATTACCCATGATCGACAGGAGAGAAGGCACAAAACACAAGGATACTGGTGTTAAAGTTTCATCCCTCGCTTCTTCAAGGTTCTTGGTATTTTTTCATGGCTAGTGGTCTTTTCGAGCTAGCCAATATAGAAGGAATCCTAGCCAGAATGATGCTAATCAAAGGACTCCCCAGAAAAATTATGATATTACCTCACCTTTGGGAGTGTCATCCCACTGAAGATTTTCATCATGTGGGGCTCATTGGTGAATGGCATGCCAAAGTACAAGAAGGACCTAATTGGTAGGAGACACACCTTTGGTCAACAGTCATAGCTATCACTACAAAAGCATTGACCAAGTATTCTCATTCACAAGTTTCAATATCAGCTCGTTAGATTCTCATTAGATTAGCCCATGGTAACCAAGTTTTGGTTACAACTAGTCACTGCCAATTGGAACCCTTTAATACTCTTCCTACAATGTGTGGTGAGACTATTATCTCTGCTATTAAAATTTGGATATATCTTTGCAAGCAATTCTGCTCTCCTGAAATAAGTAGATTTCTCTATCTTGCTCTGTCCACAAACCATTGGCCTGATGATGTACTATTATACCTACTACTAGTGATATAATGTAATTTGCTATTTTCACCTTTGCAATATTCTTCAGTGTTGCACCATATGGTACTGAAATCATTATTCATCCTGTTTCATGCTGCCTTATTTCTTTACTTGTCTATGCTATATTTGATATTTTTATAATCCGCCTTTGTGAATGGCTAAGGTTACTGAGGGTATTGACTCCTACGTCATAAATTGATACCAACACCTCTCCATTAGGAGCTCTACTTGTAGCCTATCCTAATAGGCAGTCATCACATATCCGTGTGTTTCATCATGAGCTCAATTAATCTTTATGGATTAGCTTCATGCTTTGATTATGACTCTGATGACTCTTTACCGAGTATATATGTAAGTATATGCAGTCATATTTAGGGATATATTTTTCTTTGACAAATCTCAAAATTGAGTAATAGATTAGTTTTTCATTTGAAGTTATTGATTAAGCTTAGTACCGCTTTGATGCAAGACCAATATCCACTGGTTACCCCAACTTTCCAAACCATTCTATAACTCTACATAACACCTTCATTATCTGCTTTCTTGTACTCAAATTTGTCTATTTTAATTCTCTTTTATTAGCAAACGACCCCAACTTCTCCTCAATTTTGTCATTAACAACTTTCAAAGTATTAATGCATCTAGTGTGTGGTTAAATTGTTGTTGAATTTAACAAGAAATCATCTTTAGTGCTTTGTCTTTGAGAAACAGTTTTGCAAATAAAGCTAAGTATAATGCTATTATATTAGAGAACCTCCAGGTATGAAATTTCTTGATGCACTTTAATAATATACATCTAGCAAAATTATTTTAATTATCTCTAATGAGTCAGCTCTCTTTATGTATCTTTAGGCCCATATGCCACCTATAATGCGCCATCCTAGTGCTTATTCTACTTCCTTCTTTATGTTAAGATCTCCAAATTCTACACAACCTCCTACAATATTTTCTTATACTGTATACAAAATCCTCCAATTTAATACTCTCATTTGATAAATGCTCAGTTTAGTTTACTTTCCTTGCAAATAAACCTAATGGGACACACCCAAGCAGTGTTGCAACAAAGAAGAATGCCGCCAGACAGGGCACCTTTACTTACTTCTATTGTCTTATGAGCCATGCAATAAAAAATCTCAAGGACGTGGATTTTACTTGCACTAAATGACATTAACACTAAGATGATTAATCATTAAGCCATAAAGCTACTCACATGAGCTCAGGTGATTTGGGATCATTGACAATAGTTTATATGTGCTTCACTATTCCAACCTAGACCAATTTAGTATGAAATAGGTAGTAAATAATTTTTCTTTTATGCCTTGCCTAGTCTAATGGTCATGTGTACACATATTTTCCAATTTAGGTAGTGTGTATATGCTCAATCTTGGTGTGGATTTGTCAATTTAGAGAACACCAATTAATCGTGCACATAGATTTTCAGAATAAGACAGTATGTATTAGATTCGTTGATTTAGACAACACCAATTAATTGTGCAGATTCATCGATTTACACAGTATGAGTGCAGATTCGTTGATTTAGGTAGCACACCAACAAACAACAGATTCACGAGTTTAAAAAATATAAGTGCAAGTTCATCAATTTATGCAGCACGAGTGTAGATTCACCGATTTAGGCAGCACCCATCATTGGTGTCGTTTCACTGATTGAAGCAACACAGATTACAAAATCATGTTTCATTGGCTAGCATTTTGTTATCCAAATATACATAATAAAAGTGAAGTTGAATTTGGATTTAGTTTATGATGATTTGTTGTCAACATTGTTTATGAAATTAGACTTGAAATTAATGAAAATTGATTATTAAATGATGATTTTTTGGGGGTCAACACCTATCACACCTCTGAAAGAGATAGAACCAAGACAAAATGTTAATCTTGGGAAGCAAATGACTCTACTAGGGCATGGAGGGATGCCAAGAGGTTGTCGGCTCTTGTCTGAACACAACACGTTCCACTAAGACGTCAAAGTGTACTCAATCCATCGAAATCTCTGATCCCCTTCTCCGAGCTCTCACATAATTACATGCATATCATTGAACAAATCATCTCCAAGTGACTCCAAACTTCATATGCAACATACTGAGACTATGTGGGACAAGCCTAGGTCATTAGACTCGCAATAAGACTCATGCAAACATCTTAATTTTCTTCTAACAGTCTGATGCAAGTCAATATTTCAGAATTTAGATGTGTCTACAATCTTCTCCTAAGCACCGAAATCTTGTGCAATTGATGGAATCTCTATATGACACTCGGATAGAGAGAAAAATTATTTGGAAGGTTGTAAACAAAGTGGCTTGGTATTTGCGCGGCGCTCGCAATATAGTTATCCACATAGAGAGCTTGACAAGAAAAACACAATGGTGTCCTCAAAAATTCGATGTGACAACCATGCGATGTGGTTGTAGTAATTCAAAAACATAGTGAAAGAGAGAACACACGATGTACAATGCAAAACCTTATCTGCTTCTTTGTAATAATAATGATCATCCCAAAATCATTACAAGATTGCCTTTTATACCTTGGCTCGGGGTTTTATGGTACAAAAGCAAGATTTTCCATTTCTCCTTATGAATAATGGCTTCACATTACAGACAGGTTCAAATACAGATTGTGGGGAAGTCAACACCATTTGGAATTAGTTACATGGGAGATAGTAAAACAAAGAATCTTTGTTGGAATCTTCTAGCACTCCCGCCCTTCTATTTCATGTCGTCCTGACATGAGTCAAAAGCATGGTTGTTGGTGGAGATAAGGGCGTCGTGCGAGTTACTGACTTGATTTTTCTTGTAATTCGTCCTGATATTCCCTTGCCAAATCTCTATCTTCATGAGCAAATGGCCTCATAATGTCAACAGATAGTAGTTCCATTGTGTGATAGCTGACAAAAGTCGCTTGAATGTTGTTGACTTTAAGCCCAAACAGTGTGGTGTTTAATGTGAAAACCCCAGTGTGGAAGGATTTTTCAAAGGTGCTCAAGAAATAAGATGGCATAAACATCAGGCGGGCATAGAGGCCATGCAAGATACGTTCATTAAGTTGCTGGTTGAGATCATAAACCAACCCCTTATTTCCTTCGCGATAAGACATCCATGGTGTTTCTGATATCCAGGGTTTATGGTACATAGTGATGCATGTAGCCATCATTTTGCAAATTTTTTGCAGGACAGATATAGAAGACCTTCATATTTTCTTACAGCTGCCTGTAGAGTGGTAAGCATGTATTTCTCATCCATTCTTTGCTTGTCTCTAGGTCCTAGCAAAATTGGGTAGTTTAGCCAGTTGCGATGCTCTTTCTGTATGGCTTCTTGGGGTACCCACGTCCGCACTCTGGGTACTCGGCAAAATGTGACATCATTTTCAATGGCTATTTGCGCTCTTCTGGACTATCAACAATTTTTTGATTGACAAAAGTGAAACTATGCTCTCACTCCATCTTGATATCATTTCTAGGTTAAAGAGATATGCATCTGGCAAATCATCCTCAACTCTATCTGGGTTCTCTCTGTTTAGTTATCTCGATAGGTGATCTGCCCTTTGATGAGTTGTCCTTTTTTAACCATGTTGGCGGATACGCCGCGACAGACGTCAGCACAACGAGAAATCACCTAACAAGATTTGTCAGCTAAGGACAAAGCTCGACCCGCATGTGCGTGGAAGCAAGCATAGGGTGTCAATCTACACTCGACCGACTCTCGACTAATTCCTACAGAGGTCTCTACCCAATGTCTAAGCTACAGTCTTCAGGAGTGCATAAGAGGAGATTTCCTACAACGCTTCCAAGAGCCAAATACCCATCAAACGATCTCGAAACGCCACAGAACTTGAAGGAGACCCTACTAACACCAATAGGTCGCTCTCCCTAAGGTCCATGAACCAAAATCCCAACCCTAAACACCTGGTGCAAAATCCCGTAGCATGTCTGGCCAAAATTTGCAGGTCATCGTTTTCAAACACTAAAGTGCCTAATGTGTAGCTCTACTCAATGCGAACGCGTGGATATGCTGCAATGCAAAAACAGACAACGTATGCTCGCCGAATCACCACATGAAGCTCGTAGGTCGAGCTCGCAAAACTAGACCGTACGCCCACAATGTAGGTATCGGCGTGTAGCTCTCGTCGGAGGCAACACGCTGCACTTCTCCGCACTCAATTCCGACCACCGGTGCGCGTGTATCGTCAAGATGAAGCTCTCACTCTCTCTCTCTCGTACACGATACGCTCACTCACAGACAATGCTTTTTTAAAATGACAAAGGTTTTTCATGAAGGTCAAAAAGTGGTATAAATACCTTACAATCTCAAACCCTAATGTTCCAATTTAACCATCTCCTCAATCTAAATATCAAAACTGGGATACAATCTGGAAACTTCTGTAAGCCCCAATATTTACAAAGGTGAAATGTCGGGTTTTCTCAATAAATGAAGCTCTCACTCTCTCTCTCGTACACAGTACGCTCACTCACAGACGGACGTCAACACAGCGAGAACTCACCTAACAAGATTTGTTAGCTAAGGACGAAGCTCAACCCGCAGGCACGTGGAAGAAAGCATAGGGTGTCAATCTACACTTGACCGACTCTCGACTAATTCCTACAGAGGTCTCTACCCAATGTCTAAGCTACAGTCTTCAAGAGTGCATAAGAGGAGATTTCCCACAACGCTTCCAAGAGCCAAATACCTATCAAACGGTCTCGAAACGCCACAGAACTTGAAGGAGACCCTACTAACACCAATAGGTCGCTCTCCCTAAGGTCCATGAATCAAAATCCCAACCCTAAACACCTGGTGCAAAATCGCGTAGGATGTCTGGCCGAAATTTGCAGGTCATCGTTTCCGAAAACTAAAGTGCCTAATGTGTAGCTCTACTCAATGGAATGCGTGGATATGTTGCAATGCAAAAACGGACAACGTATGCTCATCGAATCACTAGATGAAGCTCGTAGGTCGAGCTCGCAAAACCAGACCGTATGCCCGCAATGTAGGTATCGGCGTGTAGCTCTCGTCGGGGGCAACATGCTGCACTTCCTTGCACTCAATTCCGACCACCGGTGTGCGCGTAGAGTCAAGATGAAGCTCTCACTCTCTCTCTCTCTCGTACACAGTACGCTCACTCACAGACAATGCTTTTTTAAAATGACAAAGGTTTTTCATTAAGGTCAAAAAGTGGTATAAATACCTTACAATCTCAAACCCTAATGTTCCAATTTAACCATCTACTCAATCTAAATGTCAAAACTGGGATACAATCTGGAAACTTCTGTAAGTCCCAATATTTACAAAGGTGAAATGTCGGGTTTTCTCAATAAATGAATAATTACAAAAAATAATAATCCGCCAAGCAGTCATTTTCCGTAGGGTGTGTCCAGCTTCTAACACTCCCCTCCTCCTTGTTCATGTCATCCCCGACATGGATGTTGAGCTTCTTCTTCAGTGTAGGCTTTGTCTCATCTTGAGAAGTGACTCATATCTTGCATGTTGAGCTACTAGCGTCGGGCCGAATATATCTGTGCTGATTGTGAAGAAGCCGGTGTAGAAAGCTTCTTCAAAGGCTTGGAGGTGATAAGATTGCAAAAACATAATCCTTTGATACAATGCATGTATCACCTCGTGAGATGGCTGACCGGACAGATCGTATGCACATCTGTATGTATCTTGAAAGAAGAACATACTGTCTGTTGCCTGACCTGGTCTGAAGGTCTCAAAGACTGCCAAAAGTGTTTTATGTCTTTCTCATCATTATGCAAGATAGGTAAGGCGAGCCAGTGAACAATTTGATGGCACTCGTTTAGGGTTTTCACCATGTATTGCTCACTTATTCTCTCGCCTACCTTCGAGCCTGGCAGCTTAGGGTAATTTAGCTACGTGGGTTGGCTTCTCTGCAATAGCTCGTGGCCTTTCCATGTTCTCATCCTTGGTAGAGGGCAGAAACTGAGGTTATATCTGATCACTTTAGGTGCCTCTACCATATGGATTAGATACTGTGGATACTTTGTCAGCCATGCCTTTCTCCACCTGGGTTGAGAGTCTACTATCAGCTTGACCCCTTCAGGTTTGGAGATGTCTGCTTTGTACATTGGCACTGTTGGCTCCTCTCTGATCCACTTGTTGATCGTGGCAGCTTCATATTTCAGCATCGGATATGGAAGAGAGGGCTGTAGCCATTCATGCCGAAGGTTACTGGCATTTATCTTCTGAATAGTCATTGATTTAAAGACCCTCTGCTCCCATTCCAAGGCTTCTTTGTTGGTTTCTCTGACTGCTGCTTCTATGGCCTTTTGCAGCTTCTCTTCTTCTTGTTGTGTAAAATCTTGTGGCTTTTGTGAGGGTCCCACAAGGATTTCCTCTTGCATGGTGGTGTCCACTAGATCTGCCACATTCTCTATGTCTATTCCCTCCATGGCTACTGGCCCAATGCTAAACTGCTGCTCTTCTATTTACTGCTGACCTCTCAGTTCTTCTATCTGCTTCTGAAATGTTTTCTTCTCCTCTTCCGCTTGCTCTCCCATATTCACAAGGAGGTCGTTTAGATCTGCATTTATTTTCTCCACCTCCTCGAGCTTTCTCTTGATGGCTTCTAGCTCACTCTTTGTGGCTTGATTTTCTTCTTCTAGGCGGTTTTGCATGACCAATGACCCCTCGGCATGGCGGTGGGCTAGATTCCCTGTTTGACGGTGGAGTTGTTGGCTCCCTTTTGAAGTCCCTGTCCGCCTTTGTCTTTCTCTCTCTCTCTTGGCCTTCGTGCTCTTCCAGCAGTTTTCGTCGTACTTCATCGACTTCTTCCTTTGTGAAAGGGACATTTGGGATATTTTCTGTTGTAGCATCCAGGATCTTGAAGTTTTTGATGTAATCTTCAAACCGATCTCTGTGCACCCTTCGGGATGATCCCGACATGGCTTCTAGTGAGGGCTTCCACAGCTCGCTCAAATCTCCTTTCAGTGCTCTTTCGGCTCTGAAGCTTTCCATCAATCTCTCGAGTTGTGCCGCTTTCTGTGACTTGGTCTCCTTGATCGGCACTTGTACACTTTCTTTCTTTCCCTTCTTCGGCTCTGGCAGCTCTTCTAGCACGGTTTCTAACCAGCGCTTCAAACGTGTGGCTACTCTTGGTGCCTTGGGCGGTTCTTCTTCTTTATCTTCTTTCAGCCTTAGCCAATCATTCTGTGAAGGAGGTTCTGGCCAGTTTCCCTTGGCGTGTAGTGCTCCATAAACCACTTTTGTTATTAGCTCACCTGGCACAATGTAGGTGGGATTTTTGTTGCCCATCTTCACCAGGTTGTCATGGATATAAGTAGCATAATTTATCACCTTTAGCTTGCTCTTCTGCATTGCCCAGGTGAAGGTGGTAGCAATGGCTCCAGGCGGCATTCTGTACTTCTATGGCCTCTTTGTACACATATGGAAGTACTGGTTGTAGAGCTGGCTCATGATAGCCACTTTTGGGTTTGCAATGTCTTCAAAAGTGTAGTTGTTTTTCTTTTCTGAGTACACCTTGACTTCATCTCTTCTCTTGGTCACACTATCTCCCTTGTTGGAGATGACTAGTGCGGCTGCCACCACTCTCTCTGTGATTACAATCATAGTGGTTGGCTTGCCCTGCAGATCAGTGACTCTGGCAACTCCATCTTCTTTGATAGTAGTTACAAACTCCCACACTCTTTTGATGTCGATTCCCGCTAGCAGAGCTTCAAAGTAGTTACGGAGATCTATCTTCTCTAGGTATTCTCCCATCTTGCTTTTGACGAACTCATTGAGCTCCCGAGGTAGCATGGGTAGCTCTATTGCATTTCCTTCAGTATCTTTGAACACGCCTTGGTAGATCTTCAAATCATTGGACTCTACCAAATCCTCTCGAATCCACGTGTTGGTTGGCTTCAAAGTTCCTTCTGGGATGACAAACGGCTCTACTTCTTCCGTCATTCTCTTCTTCTTTGCCGGTGATTTTGCAACTGCCATGGATCCTGTTGCACTCAGTAGTCCGAAGTTAGCGTTTTTTCCATATCAGCTGAGAAACTGAGTTTTAACTATCCAAATGAATTGAAAATTGAAAATAAAACTTAAAAGGAACTAGGGAAACTGTGCATGTGCTCATAGTATCATTATGGCCAAAATTTATCCTTTAGACATCCTACGCGTAGGATGTCTATTTCATCAGTTTTTGGTGAAACTTAGCAGGCTGGTGGTCCTTGACCTGTTGAACATGGCTATGTGATTGGAATTGGGTTTGGGCATTAAAAAGTGCATTTCTGGGCAGATTCAGGCTTTAGGCTCACAAATTGGGTAGAATGTCCACAACAGGTGGCAAATGATATTCAAATGGTTTGAAATTTGATATATGAGCTCCTTGCACCATGGTAATGGCTTCCATGAGGTCAGCTTTTGCACAGTAGGTCAAACTCATGCTGGAGACATCCTATGCGTAGGATGTCTATTTCATCAAAATGGCTTGAGATTTGTTCTCTGGGAAGCTCTTGGCATGTGGAACATGGCTCTGCTCTTGGATTTTGATTTGGACAAGAATTAGTGTTGGTAAGAGCATGTGTAGTGTTTTTGAGCTCAAAAAGTGCATCTTGAAGGTGTTGGGGGCCAAATGTGATGGGAATGGCTTGAAACTTGATATATGAGCTTTTGAAAGTGTCTAAAAGAGATCTGGAGCTGAAAAATACAATCTAGGGGCCAAATTGGTCAATTAGACATCCTACACGTAGGATGTCTATTTCATCATTTTTTACATTTGACCACACAAATAGCTTGGCAATGTGCTCATGAGTGTATTGTGCAAGTTTCATGTGATTTGGACAAGTTTTGGTAGGTCTATGGCCCATTATTGCCTCTATGCCCTGACTTTGCGTTTTTTGGTGCACATGAGGTCAATTTTTGTCCAACTGTGATGAAACTTGGTGGCTAGCTTGTACAGGCTATTCAGAAACTTTGTGTGATAAGAGATGTTGGGGTTGGTGCCCAGAATTGGCCTTGAGACATCCTATGTGTAGGATGTCTCATGATGAAATTTTTGTTGGAGGTGCTACTAGTGCCTGCCCTGAGCCCCCTTGAGTCCCTTTTAAGCATTATTTCAACAAAAAAGTCAAATTGATAGAAAGAAACTCCCTGTGTGGATTTCAGAGCCTTCGAGCTGTTTTTTGACTTTTGGAGTTCTTTTCGACGATAAAATTTCTTGATGTTGGTCTCCATACCTTCCCGATCCCTTGGGGATCCTCGCCATATGGTTTTTTGTCGACTTTGTCTTCACTGGAGCTCCGTTTGGCAATTTGTCGCTCTGGAAGCACCCGTGGTTGCGTTTTCATGTCTTTGATGACTTGTGGTGGTCTACCACCATAAGACTTGGTTGTTGATGGTCTAGGAAAGCCGCTTGTGAAGTTTGGTGGCAAACGGACATGCGGTTTGGCCGCGAGAGCTATTTGACGCTTTGTGTGTCTGATGCCGTTTCTAAAGTTTAGTGCCGCTTCGGGTCACCGTATGGCCATGTGGGCTATATAGACTTGTCGAGCATGTCAAGATGCTCCTACCCATGAGTTTTGGTAGCATTTGGGTGCCTTTTCGCCGATTTCCCATTTGGTGGCCTCTTGCGGGGCTTGAGGAATTAGGGTTTTTCCCGATGGTTTTCTACTGCCTTTGGTCATCCAAAAGTGGTCTCCTATGCTAGGGTAAGCCTCCGATGAAGCTTCATTGCTTTTGGGTTAGCCATTGGGTGGTCACTTCTACCTGTAGGTCTCTACTGTAGGTCTTTCTGTGTGAACCCTACGCTAGTTTTCGCGACAAAACAACAAACATGCGCGAAAAGCTCAAAGTGGTGAGCCTACCTCTCATGTCTGGAGCTTGTCGGGTGGTTGCGCGCGTCGTAGAAGCTGCTAGAAGTCCCGTTCGTTCTAGGTAGCAGAAGCTCTCTCTCAAAAGTCAATAGTAGAAATGAGCTTAAAATGAAGTGAAAAATTCTTATAATGGGGGTCCCCGAACCATTTTCCATGAAATTTGACATGTGCTCCCAACTTCTTGCGAGATGCAGTTTAGGCTCAAAAATTCTCGATTTGGACTCCATTTGCCCAGTTTCTGAGAAATTTGACATTTCGGTCAAAATCTGGCCAAATCACGCTTTCCGCTCCATTCACATAATTACACCCCCATTGTACCATAGGTTTTTCTATAGTCACTGATCATCCCCATATTTTTTGTTTTTCAATACGACCATTTTTTACCTTCTTTTTGTATTTTTGAAGTTTTTCTGTCGAAAAATAGTAAAATTAAAAATAAAATAGCAAATTAAACCCAAAAAATCCTGAAAAATCATAATAAATCAAAAACATCACCACAAAACACTATACACACTCACATGCAATTTTTATGGCCAGATTTCTCAGTTTTTTCAATATTTTGTCTAAAAAATGGCTATTTTTACATATATACACACACCTAGGAGCTGATTTGGTGTTTGGCCCCATATACTTGTAGATTCATGCTGCATAAGGGCATATGTACTTGGGTTAGTCCAAAAAATTTTACAATGAAACGACAACCCTTAAAAATAATCGAAAAACATGCCCGTTTTTGCTCTTTCCGCCATTGGGTCCGCATTTGAGAATGCCTCCCCCCCTCCTAGCCAGAGTCCTCCCGGACGACAAGGTATCGCCTTGATGTATGTGTTGTGTATGGGTTTAAAAAAATTGTGCTAATGCTTGGCCGGGTAATGTGGCCCTACATGATGCATACTCGGTCAATGCATGGAAAAATTAATGTTGTGCAAGAGGAGGGTATAAGCAATATACTTATTGGCATTCGCCATCGAGGTTTCCTGTTTGTTGTTGATTTGGTTGGCGTATTTTCTTTGCAAGTAAAAGTTATAACTCTACCGCTCTTTGTTTGATCGTCTTTCTTGCAAAAGTCGCTTGGTTTGCCGCTATTGTCGATATGGCCATAGTCATCTTGTTGGAGAGAATTATCGTGGTGGAATTGGCCATAGACTTTGTCTCTTTTGCTTTCCATTTGTAGCTTTGTTTTGCCGGTTTTTGTAGTTTTATTGCTACTTCCTCGTTTGTCAATGTTTTGCTGCTGATTGGCACCCACATAGATCGGTTTGCCGGTTTCATATGTAGCGTGTCTCTGCCTTCCGATGTTGCTTATAATGAAGGGAGTTCCTGTTGTTTTGGTTTCGGGATCCAAATGCGAGTTGCATTTAAGTTGTTGCTCAGCATTTTCTTTGGGATCCACATTTGTTTTATTCCCTTGGTTTTTGGTTGAACTGTCTGCTTCGGTTGACTGCTTCTGTTGTATTGTTGTTTGTCTGCCATGTCATTTCTATCCTTACGCACCCATACTTGTTTTTCACGGGTTTCTAACCTTGATTTTTTCACTGCGGTCGGTGTCGTTTTATGTTTGTAGTGAATATGGTTGGCAGTTCCCTGTTTGTTCTCCATGTTGTTCTTTAGTGGCACCCATCCTTTTGGTTCTTTATCCAGTGATTGTGTTGCTGCCATTTAGTTCTTGCGGGTTTGCTGAGCAAAGGCTATCACCTGTTGTTCTTGTGCATGTTGAATTTTGACTGCATCCGCATTCCAATCAATCTGCACATTATATTCTTTTTGCCAAGGTTGTCCCAACAACATGGGGTGTTGTGTGCTTTCATCCTCGACCACATAAAACTTGTGTGGGTAAATATATTGATGTACTTGTACATGCAATATAACGCAGCCCAATGTTTTCAGCGAATGTGATGTACTACTTTCCAGCACTTGTGGAGTAGGATGTAGTTGACCTTTGAGCTTGAGCTGTTTGTATAATTTGTAAGAGATTAGATTTGCTTGAGCTTCAGAATCAAGCAATGCCGTCAATTCAACTTGATTGCTACCCACTTTGACTATAATTATTGGCTCCAATGTGTCTTCATCAAAATTCGTTATTCAAATGGCATTGATTTGCAACAGTGATCCACATTGTTGTTGTTGTCGTAGAAGCCGTCTTTTTGCAATGCATTCTTTTGCTTCTGCTTGGTCCTCATCGCGTACCCTCTGTTTCTCCTTCATACGTTGTTTTTCTTGATGTATTTGTTGAAGCATGTCCTATGTTAGTGGTAAATGATATTTCTTTAATCGACACCCACTAATCCAATTTGGCATTTCTTCACCTGCTAATGTAGCAAGCTTGATAGCTCCACTTTGTGATAGGTCACTAATGACAAAGGGTCCCATCCCTGGCTTTTTAAGTTTCTTGGCATGTTGCTTCAAGGTATAAACAAGTACATAATCACCTGTTTTGAACTCTTTCGTGCGCACATGCTTGTCAAAAAATTCTTTTTGTCTTCTCTTTTTAGCATAGATTGAAGCTACAGCTCGTAAGCAAAGTTCATCTAGATTTTCAAGATCATCTATTCTTGAAGAGAGCTCATGCCCTGTCCATTCTAAGCGTTTTGCTACTCGTAGAGTTGGAAATAAAAACTCTATGGGTAATATAGCATTTAGGCCAAACACCATGTTGTACGGTGTTGTTCCTATGGATGCTTTGTAAGCTACCCTGTATGCCCATAGTGTTGAGTGTAGCTATTGATCCCAGTCTGTCCTTGACTCTGATACAATTTTAGTCAAAACCATGCATAGTGTTTTATTTGTGGCCTCAGCTTGTCCATTTGCCTGTGGATGATAAGGAGCAGATTTTCTATGTATGACCATGAATTCCTCTAGCAGATATTCAATGACATCATTAAGAAAATGTGTTCCTCGATCACTGACAATTTCTATTGGTAACCCGTATCATACAAAGACATTCTCATACAAAAATTGTGCAGTGGTTCGTGCATCTGCTTTTTGTGTTGCCTTAGCTTCCGCCCATTTTGTGAGATAGTTCATAGCCACAATGATATATTGGGTATGGGTGCGATATGCAGGGGGTGAAATAGGCCCCACAAAATCAATGCCCCATTTTGCAAATTCCCTTGCTCCCATCATTGGCCGTAGTGGCATCTCATCTCTCTTTATCGGCACCTTGGTGCGCTGACATGCATCACAACACTTTACAAACTCCTCAGCATCCATATGCAATGTAGGCCACCATATTCCTGCGCTTAAGACAATTTTTGCCGTCTTATCGCATGAAAAACGGCCTCCACTTATGCCTCCATGTGCGTGTTCTAGAATCAGTAGGTATTCACTTTCACTTGCACAGATTCTAAGTTGATTGTCCTTGTTACCATATACATGTGGTAGTGATGTGTGTGAACACACTAGGACCGCCGGGGCATTTTTTCCCTCTTTAGGAGGTTTTTTCCCCCGTGCATTGTATATACGTCCATCACTCTAGGGCTATCTATCTTTCCATTGCACTCTAAGTAACACACTCTCATTTGTGTGCCTTGAGCTTCCTTCGTCTTCTCCAAGCTGTGTGTATTTCTCTGCAACCCTAATTCCAACAATTGGTATCAGAGCAGGTCACGCCCTCCCGGGCTTAGTCGCCAGCTCCTCCAGCACACGCCTGCTCACTTTCTCCGATTTTAGTGAGCTTTGGCGAGCGTTCGCAGATCGACAAAAATTTTGGGAGAGCTCGAAGAGCATGGTCTGCTCAGAATTTTGTTTTGGGCTCATATTTTCCACTACAGGCAGTACTGCACAGGCTATTTCGTCATTTTGTGCAAAATTTTTGTCAATGCCGTTTTTTGCATAACAGGTGCCTTATAGTCTTCTACGGTTTGTGCTATATAGCACAGGTTGTTCCCGCTCCGTTTCTCCTATTTTCGGGCAGTTTTCACATCAGGTGCAGCATTTACCATGGCTGACAACAACAACACAGATGTGTTCAAGATGTTTGTTGTTGAGGACAGGTTGGATGGGGAGAACTACCCTATGTGGGATTATATGATGCAACATGTTCTTGTGTCAAAGGGTGTCTGGAACATTGTGCAGGGCATTGATGTACGTCTTGGTTCTGAGGATGTAGGCGATGTTGAGGATGTTGTAGGTCTTGCTGCAAGGATTGCAGCTGTTAGAGTTGTTTTGCCTACGGCAGAACAAGCTCGTTGGGATGTTAAGGATGCGTAGGCTCATGCATTGATTGCGTTGTCTGTGAAGCGCACCATTGTTCCTCACATCCGTTCAACAAAATCTGCAAAACAGGCTTGGGATATTTTAGCAGGTCTTTATGCAAGCCGCAATGAAGCTAAAATTGCTTTGTTGCGTAAAGACCTGGAGTCGAAGATTATGCATGAGGAAGATGATATGGACACTTTCCTTGCTAGTGTCAAGGATATCAATGAGCAGCTTATTTCTACAGGTGAAGTCATTTCAGATAGTTCCCTTGTGCAGACTGTTCTTGATGCCTTACCAGATTCCTACCAGACTTTTGCTAGTACTTGGAGACTTAGGACCCAAGGAAATCCTGAAGTTGTCAAGTTTGATGCATTATGCACATTGCTGTTGCAAGAGTCACTTTCCAGAAAAAACAGGACTAGGCAGCGTACAGTTGAACAGGCTTTTATTGCTTCTCAAAGAAAGGGTGGTAACAGTAATGCAGCCACTTCTTATGGTTCAGCTGCAAGTGGCAAAAATTATGTTCCTAATGCTTCTGTTGGCAGCACTTCGTCTGGCAATTCTGGTGATAAGGGCAAAAAGAAGATGCGTTGCCATTATTGTAAAGCCAATGATCACTTGATCAAGTCGTGTCCTAAGTTGAAGGCCAAAGAGGCTAAGAAGAAAGAGGGTGGTTCCACTGCAAATGCTGGTTCCACTACAAATGCAGCCATTGTTGAGTCTTCTGTGAAAGGAGACTCTAATGCTGATGTTGATGCAGAATGGGCTTTTAGCGCAGAGTGCACTTACAATCCTGTTGTCCATGATGCATGCTTGTCAATTGCTGCAGATTCACATGTGTGGTATTTTGACAGTGGTGCTACAAAGCACATTACCTCACATCGTGAATTGTTTACCTCTCTCGAGTCAGTACCTCATGGGAATTCAGTCACTTGTGCCACCAACGTCTCTTATCCAGTTCAAGGAGTTGGAAAGATTGTGCTCACTGCTGCTAATGGCAGTTCCTTCACACTTGTTGATGCACTTTATGTACTTGGGATCAAGAAGAATCTCTTGTATGTATCCGCACTTGCTAGACTTGGACTTGTAGTCAAATTTGTGGATGACAGATGTACAGTTCATGATCTCAATTTTGGTGATGAAATTGTTGCACCTGGCCTTTTGTGCCGTGGGCTGTATAAGCTCACTTTGTATGACAAGTGTGAACAAAATTTTGCAAATGCTATTGCAAATTCAAGGGCTATTTCAGATGCAAAACTTTGGCATGCACGTTTTGGTCATCTGAATTTTGCCAGTTTGCTACGTTTGCAGAAATCTGATATGGTTTCTTCTTTGCCGCCTCTTGAAGCACCTGTCAAACATGTTTGTGAAGGCTGTATTTTGGGTAAGATGCAGCGTTCTAAGTTTCCAAAGGATGGTTCAGTTCGGGCCACATGCAGGTTGCACCTTCTGCATAGTGATGTTTGTTGGCCCACGCAAACTCTGTCCTTGGGCAATTACCTGTACTTCGTGACTTTCATTGATGATTACTCCAGACATGCATGGGTATTTCCGCTTAAAGCGAAGTCCGAAGTTTTTATGTGCTTCAAACAATTTTTGGCTATGGTTGAAAATGTCTCGAAATGTACTACGGGCACCCTCCGTTCCGATCGAGGGGGGGAGTATATGTCTCATGAATGTAATGCATTTCTGGCTAGTCGTGGGATAAAACACCAATGTATAGTGCCTTATACACCTCAACAAAATGGTGTTGCTGAGAGGAAAAACAGGTCACTGACGGAAATGGCACAATGTATGGTCAAAAGTCAAGCTTTGCTGCATTCTTTTTGGCTTGAGGCCATTATGTGTGCCACTTATGTACTTAACAGGTGTCCTACGAAAGCTTTGCAGTCTATTACCCCATATGAAGCATGGCATGATAGAAAACCTTCTATTGAGCACATGCGTGTTTTTGGTTGTTTGGCATATGCTTTGGTGCCACAAGTGCAGCGTAGAAAATTGGATGATAAGGCTGTCAAATGTATTTTTGTTGGTTATAGTGCTGAAAGCAAAGGTTACAGGTTGTATCATCCGCAAACAAAACGTATTCTGGTTTCTCGGGATGTAGTGTTTGTGGAAGATTCTGTTCAGCCCTTGCTGTCATGTACTAGAGACAGTAATGTAAGCTCACAGGACATTTATGACACTTTGTTGCCTCTTTTCAGTGGTGGAAATACGAATGTAAGTTCCAATGAGGCAAATGTACAGCCTATGGGGGTTTCTGAAAATGTTCTAGATCAGCCTATTACTGATGTAGATATACATGATGTACTTGATGAGGAAAGGGCTGAAAATGAGCAGGCTAGAGGTATGCCAAAATGGCTGGTGCACACTTTGCGTGACAGTAAATTGGATGCACCTTTGTCTAGTCGTACTCGTTCAGGCTCTCGCCATGCATCTTATGCATCAGATTGTTATGCTTTGGCTGTGTCTAGCTTACATGATATTGAGGAGCCTCTGACTTTTGATGAAGCACAAAATTCAGAAAATTGGATGGGTGCCATGCAATCAGAATATGATGCACTTATAGAAAATGACACGTGGACTTTATGTGATTTGCCTCCTGGCAAAAAGGCCATTGGTACGAAGTGGGTTTACAGGTTGAAATGCAAGCCAGATGGTGAGATCGATCGCCATAAGGCTCGACTTGTTGCAAAAGGTTATGCACAGCAAAAAGGCATAGATTATGAAGAGACTTTTGCTCCCACTTGTCGTATGACTACTGTGCATTTTCTATGTGCATTGGCAGCTCATTTTGGTTGGGATGTACATCAATCAGACATTGTTACTGCTTTCTTGAATGGTGACATATTTGAGGAAGTTTATGTAACGCAGCCTTGCGGTTTTGTCATAAAAGGACAGGAGGACAAAGTGTGCAGATGTAAGAAGGCTTTGTATGGGTTGAAGCAATCTCCTCGTGCTTTGTATGTGAAAGGTGACACTCATTTGGTTTTAATGACGAGGATTTCGTAATTGTGGTTCTTTATGTTGATGATTTGCTAATCGCTGGACCAAATGAGAGACACATTGCTGAATTTAAGGCTGATTTTAATGCTACTTTCAAGATGAAAGATTTGGGGCTGTTGCATCATTATTTGGGTATACAGTTTAAGCAGTGTGATGGTGGTATTGCCATTGTGTCAGAAAAGTTACATAGAGACATTGCTATGTAAGTTTGGACTTGAGGATTGCAAACCTATTGCCACTCCCATGGAAACAGGTTTGAAGTTGAGTCTACATGATGCTGGTGATCCTGCTGATGTCACTCTTTACCAAACAGCTGTTGGCTGCCTCATTTATGTATGCAACACGAGGCCGGATATTGAGTTTGCAGTCTCACAAGTCAGCAAAATTTATGCATAGGTGTCCACAAGTGGTTTTTGTTTCATGCTTGGCAGTTCATGTATATCATGGTTGAGCAATAAGCAACCTATTGTGGCCACTTCGAGTTGTGAGGCTGAGAACAGGGCAGTCTTCACAGCTACGGTTGAGTGTGTATGGCTCAGACGCCTTATGGCTGATTTGGGTGTTGGACAGGACACTGCCAACACTATCTACACTGACATTCAGAGCGCATTGGCAGTTGCGAGGAACCCAGTTTTTCATGCTCGCACAAAGCACATTGAGGTGCATTACCACTATGTCAGGGAGAGGTTCTCAGCATGAGAGATCAACTTGGCTTATGTGCCAACACAGGACAACCTTGCAGATCTTTTCACAAAGGCATTGTCTCGTGAGAAGCTTGAAGCTTTCCGCAAAGCTTTAGGCTTACTCCCCTTTGTGGGCTGATCCTGTCCTCAGGGCATGGCACTTCCCTTTACTCATGTGCCAGCTCTCGTTCACCGCATCACTCCATAGGGGATTTATTACCATATACATGTGGTAGTGATGTGTGTGAACACACTAGGACCGCCGGGGCATTTTTCCCTCTTTAGGAGGTTTTTTCCCCCGTGCATTGTATATACGCCCATCACTCTAGGGCTATCTATCTTTCCATTGCACTCTAAGTAACACACTCTCAGTTGTGTGCCTTGAGCTTCCTTCGTCTTCTCCAAGCTGTGTGTGTTTCTCTGCAACCCTAATTCCAACAGTCCTTTCCTCGCTTATAGAGTTGGTTCCCAATTAAATTATAGTTGCGAGCTTCCAGCTCTATAGCCCTTTTCCGTGCTCTTGTTATGTTTTCAGGAAACATCCTTGTGGTTAAGAAATCAATGATATATTGACTCCATGCAGGTGCAATGTTTACCTGAAACAATGTCGCGTGATCCACTGGTCGTTTGGTACTACACATAGTGCACTTGTTAACATAAGCATGTGTGTCAGCATACATAGTTGGCCAATAAATCCCTAATTGTTTCAGTCTTTGGTGTGTTTTCGTTGTTGAACAATGAAATGCATAATCCTGGACGTGTGCTTCTTCAAGATAACACTCGAATTTCTCCGGATTTATACATAATCGTAGAATCTGGTCCGATCCTAGATGATACAGCCGTCCTGCAATCAACTGGAAGCTTTTTGTTTGGCGATTGTTTGTTGTTTGGATCTGTCTTCCTTGTTATCAAACCTACCTCCAAAGGAAAGAATGCTAACAATTTTCTGAGACCATTTGGGTATCATTTCAATATTGAAAAGATACGCATCAGGTATGTCATCATCTACTCCTTCAGGAGCTTCCCCGTTTTGTATCCTTGAAAGATGATCCGCCTGTAGATGTGTTTTACCCTTTTTGACCACCACTGTGAAATCAAACTCTAGCAATATAATAAACCAGCGTACAATTCTCTCAGTATTGCATGGTTTATTTACCAGATACAAAAGAGCTTGATGATCTGTGAAGAACACAAAATTGTTTGCGAGCAAATAATGCTGAAATTTCTTTACAGCATAAATCATTCCTAACCACTCTCTTTCAGTGGTTGTGTAGTTCTTTTCTGCGCTATTTAACTGTCGGCTTGCATAACAAACTGGGAAATCCATTATTCCGTCTCCATGTTGAGCCAGAATACTCCCAGTTGCATATGCAGATGCATCAATGTGAACCTGGAATATCTTTTCCTAATCTGGTGCTTTAAGTACCGGTGCTGATACAAGGTTTTGTTTAAGCTTTTGGAATGAAGTTTCACACTCCTCGGTTCAGTCGAAACTGACTAACAAACGATACAGAGGTTGTGCAATGACTGCATACATATATATGAATCTTTGATAATATCCGCAGTGTCCCATGAAGGATTGCACTTGTTTCGCATTAGTAGGCTTGGGCAAGTCTACTATGACTTTGATTTTGTTTAGGTCAGTGTTTATGCCATTTCTTGAGACAATGTGTCCTAAGACGCGGCCTTGCCTAACCATAAAAATGCACTTTTCCGGGTTAAGACAGATTTGATATGTTCTGCACTTCTCAAATACCTTTTGTAAATGGTCAATATGTTCTTCTCGTAGAAGAGAGTGTACACAAAGATCATCCATGTATATTTCTAAGAGTATTCTTTGAACGCGTGAGTCATTAACCTTTGAAAGGTAGCTGGGGCATTAGTTAAGCTGAAAGGCATAACTCGATACGCATATATTCTCCATTATATGGAAAAACGTTGTTTTGTGTTGATCCTCTATTGCAATTGCCAGTTGGTTATACCCTAAAAACCCATCTAGAAAGGAGTAAGCCCGTTTCCTGGGCACTCTCTCAAGTATATGTTCTATGATCGGCAAGGGATAATTATCCCTTATGGTGGCTGCATTTACCTTTTTGAGGTTCACACACACTCGTAGTTTTCCGTTCTTTTTGGGGACAACCACAATGGGTGACACCCAATCTGTATGTTCGATTTCATAGATGAATTCAGCATCCATCAGCTTGTCAATCTCTTCTTTGATTCGTTTAGCAAATGTGTCATTATATGTATAAAGACGTTGTTTGCTAGGTTTGGCATCTGATTTCAAAGGAATTGTATGTTGGCATATCGATGGATCAACTCCTTTGAGGTCTTTGTAGGACCATGCAAACACATCTTTATACTTCTTGAGAAGTTGTGTTAGCCGTTCTTCTTCTTCAGGCTCTAAATCTGTGGCGATATAGACCGGCTGAGGGTTTCAACCTGGTTCAACGAGGTCTATCCGTTTTGCATTTTCCGGCCCATCATAAGATTCCTGGTTTATCCTTTCCCTGACTGGTGGTGTCATTATGATTTTTATGTCGTGGATGGTGAATTTTCGATAGTGTGATGGTACATTCATGTTTCCTTTTTCTGACTCCTCCTTACCATCACTTTCTCCCTCCGTAGTCCATACCTCTCGTAAAGACCGTTTTAGTTCTTGGTATTTCTTTTTACGCTCCAATTTGGTGCACTCTGGGTCTTTTGTTGTTTCTTGTTTTGATTTTTGAGATTTTTTTAATTTTATTTCTGTTTTAGCCTTCCGTACCTGTTTTATTTTCTCTTGTGTCCTTTCCCTTCGAACTCTCGAGAATCTTCCTGATATTTGGTCTTTTACACAATCCTCTGCTTTAACAAGCATTAGATAGTGAGTTCATCTTTTATCATGGGCATCAAGTTCTCTCTCATTTTGTTTTCTACTCGTTTTTTCCTATAGCGTTCCTGGCGTCTAGGGTGCTGATTGGCAAAATCATAAAACTTGATATTCGTTGTTTTCTCTCCACGCTCGCTTGAGCTGTCTGAACACTCATTATCTGCATCGTTATTCACCTCCAGATGCTCATAGGAGTTATAAAACTCTTCTTGTTCTAGTGGTTCCACAATCTCATCTCCTCCTCGTATAAGGCTTACCATGTAATAGGGTAGCACATCATAGCCATCCTTATCACAAAATTTTGTCGTTGGACTATCTGTAATGGTACTGACATCCAATGTTGCTAGTATGTGTTCCCATTCTAGAGGTTCCAAGGCATCTTCAGGAAAAGGTTCTAGAATATAATCTTTGTCCTCAATCGCTCTTGCTAAGACGCATTCCTCTCTTTTTAAGCTCCCGCAATGTGAAGCTCTGCACATCCATAGCTCTTTTTGTTGCCCTAACCATGCTGGGAGTTCGTACCATGCTAATGTAGCTGAATCAAACTCTTCCACTGGTGTCTGGTTCACATCTTTGTAACTTCAGGTGTATTTTGGTTGTAGTCTCGCCATGTCTGAGGTATATGTGGTCGTAACCCCAATCTTGGACCATCTTTAATTGTCTCATGAATGGTCTTCCGAAGATGATCTCGTAATTGTTCTTTTTGTCGAAATCGACTATTGCAAATGTATGCTCATACTCGATTCCGCACGAGGTGACAATTACTTTTTCTAAGAGTCCTAGAGGCTTTTCCATGAACCCGTCTGCCAATTGCAATTTCATTCTGGTAGCTCTCAAAGCCAGTTTTCCCCATTTTTTCCAGATTTCCTTGGTGGTAATAGCGACTCCTGCTCCACTGTCTAGACTAGATTTGGAAACTACTCCTTGGAATTCTACTGGTAGCGTGGTGTTTCCATCTTCTCCCTCACAATACTCTCCAACCTTGTTTAAAGGTACTAGCCTAGTGTTTAGTTGAGGCCTATCCAATTCTCTATTCCTTCCTGAAGCTTCGAGGTGGGGTCTTTCACTCCAATTTTTTCTAAGCATTTGCCTACCGTGGTCCACATGTTTGGTCGTAGCCTCAGGAGTTCGGCTAATGTGATTGTGCATGCCAAAGGGGTGGACAATAACTCAATCAACCCTTGTGAATCCATCACTCTGTTAGAAGAAAGTCTTTGAGATGGGATTGCTCTCACCTCAGACTTGGCTTCATAATCTCCTAGGTAAGAGGGTAGAGTTTTCAGCGAGTCTGGTTGGCTGTGCCCCGAACTAATTGATCCCTGGTCTCCTCCTTGTGAATGCATATCAAAGTTCATTTGTGATGTTGCCTCAAATTCTTCAATAGGAGGTAAGATCTCATTTTTCTCTTTTCTTGTGCTATTCATGTGGTAACTCACCCTGTTAGCTTCGTTGGCATCACGGATTTGCTTTCATAGATCATCTAGACCGTTACAATCCCTACCCATTTCTACCAATGTTTTAGGCTGGAACCCCTCATTTGCCTCATCTGTTGTATTTGGCACTATGATAGGATCTCCCCTAGACTCAGAGGCATTCGTGAGTCTCTCCTTCGTGTGTACTTGTTTCTCCAAAGTTGGTTTGATAGGGGTTGGAGCTGGTACTTCATGCCAACTTGCAGGTTTACCAAGCGGGTTATCTATCAAGGATTGAGCTGTTTCAATCATCTTTCTACACATTTCCAACCTCTGTTTTTATATCTCAGCATATGGATAAGTCATCCATCTTTGCTCTTGGGTTTGGTTCTTTTTGAGTCTAGCTTCGTAAGCTTTTAAAAGTGCGTCTAACTGCTCATTTATCTTTTCTGTCAATACTGATCCTCTTGATCCTGCACTTTTGGGTTCTGCTATTTCCTTGGGTGCTATGGTTGCCGCAGTGTGTGAGCTTAGACTAGCTAGATCCTCTAACCGCTCTAATCTATCCTTTGTGTGTTTTAACTCCTCGGATAGAGCCGTTTGATCTTGTTCTCTCCTGGCTTTCATACGCGCCTTTCTATCTTTCCAAGTGCTTCTATGATTCTTCACTTCTGAACTTGGGACATCAGTTTTTGGCTCTTTAATTATGGGTTCGTTCGTCATTCTTTGAGCTTGGACTCGTGTCACTGCCTGAATAGGTATTGTTGTCTCGTTTTCTGACCCTCAACTGGAAGGCACTGCTTCCAACATGTTCAAGGTAGTTTTTGCTCCTTTGCTCGGGTTCTTGGGACAATCAGGAATCAAATGAGTAACTCCACACTCAGTGCAATATGCGTTGACTCTAATGATTTCATCATGAGGATAGTCTCTTAGCCAATGGTCTCCACCACACTTGTAGTAGGGTCCTTAGGTTGTTAAGGTGCTCCTTGAGCTCCTCTTTGTTGGTATGCATGTCTCTGTCCTCCCATGCCTCCGTTGGCTATGAACAACAATGTTCGTTCATCCAAGCTATATCTTCCTTCTCCTGCTGCCTGTGCAGCTGTTGTTGGTCCTGCACCTCCTATCATGCTCCATGGTTCTGGCGTTGAGGATTCTTCCGGTGGATAATAGACAGGATTTGCAGCATATCCCTTGAGATCCTCGTAATATGCATGCATAGACACCAAAGCCTTCTCTTCTGGTTCGGTTACTGTTGGTGTGTATCTTATGTCGACTAGTCGTAATCCTGGTAGGGGTGGTTGCTGCCCCAACACTAGTTGTGGTATCTCTACACCTACAGGTCCTGGTAGGTTGCTTGCTTGATACCTAGGCATCGATGGAAGTTGAGGAGATGCTACCTTAGCTTGGGGAGCATAAGGTCGTTCTCTCACGTACCCCTTGTTATAATAACATTCCTCCGTTCCATGGTTTGTCCATTTTTGTTCAATAGCACACCATTTTGGTTGTTTAGCCTGTGGTTTGGCGTACATGTTAATCTTTTTTAGCACTTCCTCTACAAGCTACTCCTGGTTTACAGCTACTTCTCCTTTCGGTGTTGTCTTTGCGGACTTGCTTTCACTTTGTTGTGAGGATGAATCGTCATCAAGATCCTTGAATTCACCCTCTTTGTAGACCGCACAATTTTCTACAAGGTAAAGAGCCTCCTTAGTTAACTCATGTAACGTCGTGCTCCTCTTCATATGTAAGTCCTTCTGGAGATCTGCATTCTTCAGTCCTTGAATAAATATAAGCATAAGTCTGGACTGAGTTGGTTGTTCTTCCACAGGGCATAACTTAACATATCTTTTTAGTCGTAGGGCTGCCTTTCGCATAGATTCCCCATCTTCTATGCTCCATAGAGTCAAACCAAGTAGCTGCATCCTCCTCTAGGGTTAGTCCAAACCCTGCAAATTGGGTAGGGAAGTCTAACACCTCTTCTGCTCTAATTACATGCACAAAGGCTGCTACATGATCTCTAGGATCTCTGTTTCCCATGTATTTCTTGTTTACCCATTTTTGCACCTGAGAAGGTCTAATTCTACGATGGTCTACAAATCTCATCATTGGATCTCCATGTCCTAATCGATATAGCTCCTCTGGCCTTCGGTAGTCCGGTAGTAGTGGGCGGGTTCCTCTCCCAATGGTGCTCCTAAGCCATAATTTCTAGCAGTTCTTGCAAGAGATGGTTCATCTCTTCGAACCCGCTCTATGGGTGGTCTTCCAGGCTATGTTGACCCTTGAATTTTTGGCTTACTCTTTCCTTGATACCGTGAATAGAGTGGTGGTTCTTGTAAATCCCTTAGCCCTCTTGCGGCTTGATAACCATCTCGGTTTTGATCTTGTTCTAATGTTTCACTCTGTCAAAGCCATGCCTGCAATGATGGCCGAGTTGCTGATTGGTTTTGGTTGTTGAATGTCTGCTGTCGGGTAGAATGTGCGGTCGCGTCATATTCTTCTAAAAAGGGATTTGTCGATTTGCTAGGGGTGTAGGTAGCTCTTGGCACTTCTTCTGGGGCATATGTTGAATGTGAGGTCGGGTAGAATGTGAGGTCGCATCATATTCTTCTGAAAAGGGATTTGTCGATTTGCTAGGGGTGTAGGTAGCTCTTGGCACTTCTTCTGGGGCATATGTTGATGCTTCTGGAACTGTTGCCTTTTCTACCTCCTCTGGGAGAATACGTTTGTATTCTCGCCCGTACCTATCAACAAAAATGATATCCTTTCCCATAGCAATTTCATAAGAGAATAAGTAAAGAACCTTGTCTTTGCTTAGCTCGTTTGGGTAGGGTTCTTTGCAACGAAAGTAAGATACTATTCCCTCGCTCTCATGCTTGTAAATCTCCACATTCTCATTATAGGTTGAGATGCTGGTTGTTTTCTTATCATACATAAAAAGCGCTCCAGGTCGGTCAATGTTTGGAGGCGGTTCTTGAGTTTCTGAAACCATTTTTCCTTTTGCCACGTTATCTCCATATCTATTGTAATCCTCAGGGTTACTAACTATCAGATAGTGGTTCCCCTTTTCGTCTTGGAATCTATCTCCATCATTATAGACTTGAATTATCTCCAGTCTCTGAGCCGACCTTTCTTCAATACAAATACACTTGCATCCTCGATAGTCAGAATAAACTAGGGCTCCCCTCGAGTTTGTTCCTTCTAATAAGATTATAGTGAACTTGGAATCGTTCAAAGGATTTAGAGAGGTGCTTCCTCCTAGCATTGGTCCTTCATAGGAGAAACCTCGTGGCTATTGACAACCCATCATAAAGAAGGATTTATCGGATGAAGTGTCAGTATCACTACCCTCCTCAATAATCGGTGCTTGTGGATCTAGCCTTGCCTGAGTTACACTCTCCTCAGTGGACACTAAGCTACCCTGATCACCTGCCACCTTTTGGTCTCTAAAAGTGTGTCTTCCTGATCTTAAATTCATCAAACTTAGCAATGCAACTTAACACAAATCCAACCACTCACCTGGCAAAGGATCAGTGTCCGCACAACTTCTTGCTTTGCCCGCTGAAAATGCTTGTACACAAGCGTTAAATTTTGGCAAAATCGAATCAAAGCATTTAATCGCTAGAGGTGGTTTTAGTAATGATTGGTATAACTGGAGAGTTAACCTCAACCACTACTGTATTTTATACACTTATGATGTTCTCGATTAGGTCTGCTAATCTCAAATTGTACTTCCCTCGGATGTCGGTCAATTTACCTGAAAAGTCTTAATTCTGTCTTTGCTCTGTCAAAAGGTCAAACAAGGTCCAAATTCACTTCTGAAAGAAGTTCTGGAATCCTCAAGTCAAATGGAACATCACTGTATGCCCTCAGTCAGTTTTTCACTTCCCTAAGCCCCAGTAGACATCCTACGCGTAGGATGTCTCCTGCTCTGTTTTGCCTGGATCTTTGCACTATAGACTCCCCTCGATGTGTTGAGTCCACAGTTGTTTCTACCTTTTGATTTGGACACCTATAAGCTGGTCAATGGATCAGAAATCTATTCCGACAGCCTGATGTTGGTCTGACCAGTCAAATCAACTTCAATTTGGACCAAAATTGACTAGGAGGCTTGCCTCAAGCTATACAACACCCTGCTATGCCTACAATCAATTTCTGGCTTCAATTTCATGCATTAGACATTCTACACGTAGCATGTCTAATTGCTCAAAATGGCTTCAAATGCAAAGCACAGACTCCTCTTGAGGTGCTGATCACTTTGGTATGCTCAAAGCTGGATTTGGAGTGCCAGATCACCCAAAACACATCCTACGCGTAGGATGTCTTTTTGGCCTGTTTGACCCCAGACTTGAACCACAGCTTCCCCTTGATGTCAGCAACCCAGTGCTATGCTCAGATTTTGGTTTGGATTTCAAAAGACCCCAATTTTAGCTGTTCTAGCCCTTTTCAGTCAAAGATGCTAAAGTCTGCTCAGAACCCAATTTTCTCACCAAATTGAGATGAAACCCTTCTAAGTCACTCAATATATCATGCAGATCATGCTCATGCAGCCATCCTATGGTTTGGTCTTAAAATAATGCCTTGGCACAATTTGGGTAGGATGTCTGGCAATTTCTGTCTATTTGGCCTTATCCTGTCAAGATATGGTCAAATTTCTACTTTCCAAGTGAAAATAGGGTAAAACCTACCTTCTGAACACACTGGTCAACTCAAAACTTCAAAATTTCCACCAGATCACCCTGTAGACATCCTACGCGTAGGATGTCTCCTGGCTTAAAGTTTATTTTTTTCCTGACAGAAATGTTCCTGATGCTCTGCAGCTCTCTCAAAAACACTCACAGCAACTTTTGAACTTCACTTCAGCTTTCAAACACTCTTTTGCGTCTTTTACAACCTTGTGATGAACCTAATAGCAAGTATAACATGCATAAGGTGCTCTAGATCATGAATCATGATGTCCCACTTACCCTACTCCTACTCATCAGGTGAAATGGTGATAATGGTGTTTTGGTTGCTTCCTGGCCTCTCCGGATTCTCAAGCTCTGCTTTCACCGCTTCTACCACTCAAACTCCTACTCATCAACTCAATTAAGACCTAAAACTACCTAAGCCTACCTAAATCGAAGGATCTAGGCGAGACACACGCTCCCTAGACTCCCTCTAAGACCTAGAGAATCCTCCACCCTCTAGTCCTATCTAAATGTAAAACGAGACTCTGGCAAGCCAGAGAATCCCTATCCTCAAGGACTAGTCTTGGTCACCTACCTAGGGTTTTCGTCCCCGGCAGCGGCGCTAATGTTGGCAGATACGCCGCGACGGATGTCAGCACAGCGACAACTCACCTAACAAGATTTGTCAGCTAAGGACGAAGCTCGACCCGCAGGCGCGTGGAAGCAAACATAGGGTGCCAATCTACACTCGACCGACTCTCGACTAATTCCTACAGAGGTCTCTACCCAATGTCTAAGCTACAGTCTTCAAGAGTGCATAAGAGGAGATTTCCTACAACGCTTCCAAGAGCCAAATACCCATCAAACGGTCTCGAAACGCCACAGAACTTGAAGGAGACCCTACTAACACCAATAGGTCGCTCTCCCTAAGGTCCATGAACCAAAATCCCAACCCTAAAAACCTAGTGCAAAATCGCGTAGGATGTCTGGCCGAAATTTGCAGGTCATCGTTTTCAAAAACTAAAGTGCCTAATGTGTAGCTCTACTCAATGCGAATGCGTGGATATGCTGCAATGCAAAAACGGACAACGTATGCTCACCGAATCACCAAATGAAGCTCGTAGGTCGAGCTCGCAACACCAGACCGTACGCCCGCAATGTAGGTATTGGCGCGTAGCTCTCGTCGGGGGCAACATGTTGCACTTCTCCGCACTCAATTCCGACCATCAGTGCGCGTGTAGCGTCAAGATGAAGCTCTCACTCTCAGATAACCTTGCAACACTTTCTTCACAACACTAAGGGTGAGGGGTAGGTAGGGGTTATGTCGGGGGCGAGGCCTAGATAGGGGGAGGAGGGGTAGGTAGGGGTGGATAGGGGCGAGGGCTAGGTAGGGGGACGAGGGGGGTAGGGGTAGGGGGTAGGGTAGGGGCAAGGACTAGGTAGGTAGGGGCGAGGGGGGAAAGGTAGGGGGTGGGTAGGGCGAGGGTAGGTAGGGGGTGGGTGGGGGCGAGGGCTAGGTAGGGGGTGGGTAGGGGCGAGGGCAAGAGGGGGGGTGTTGGGTTGGGTAGGGGCGAGTGTGTGGAGGGGGGTGGGTAGGGGCGAGTTGGGAGAGGTGGGTAGGGGCGAGAGTGTGTGAGGGGGTGGGGGGGAGGGGGAGGGGGGGGTGGGGGGGGGGGGGGGGGGGGGGGGGGGGGGGGGGGGGGGGGGGGGGGGGGGGGGGGGGGGAGAGGGGGGGGGGGGCGAGGGAGTAGGGGGACGAGGGAGAGAGGGGGGAACGAGGGTTAGGTAGGGGGCGAGGCCGAGAGAAGGGGGGCAAGGGGTAGGTAGAGGGAGAGGGTGACTGGGCAGGGGGTAGTGAGGGAAGATAGCACTCTAGCAGATAAATATGATGACCAGGAACATCATCAAGCTTGAAAACAATATTGTTTTTTTTGTATCCTGTCTTAAGGAAGCTTCGTGAAGGGAGTTCGCTAGACACAAAGGAGAGCTTTGTTCTGGTTGGAGAAGCAGATGGGGTTGATGATGAAAGTTGGTGAACTCCTGTAGAGTGGATTTCTTTCCGCTTCTATGATTATTCATAGGCTCACCAAATCCAAAGGCTTCCACCAAGGGCGTATCAGGAGTAGCTTCTATGACCTTCCATCTTTGAGCTGTCTCAGGTGGCTTATTAGGTTTAGTTACTGTGGAAACATGGGAAGAGAGTGTACCTCTAGGCAAGGAGTGAATAGAGACTCCATAATAGGGCATACATTTGGTAGCTTCAAACCACTCCAGCAGATCTTCGTCTGACCCTTCATGTGTAGTAGGTTGTTCTTATTCAGGGTTGGTTTCCATTGAGAAGGAAACTAGCTGCCCCACAGGATCCGTACCTCCTTCTAAGAGAATGGGTTGCATCGAGGAGCCAGAAGTATGTATCCACATTGCATCGTTTCCCCAATCATGAAGTGCTTTAGTGTGTCGCAGCCACGGTCTTCCAATGAGCAAGGGAAATCGGCCCTCAACCTGGGGAAGACGAACCACAACAAAATCCAAGTTAAAAGTAAAGTCTTGTACCTGCAGAGGCACATTGTCCACTATGCCCACTGGGTATACTGTCCGTTGGTCGGCCAATGTAACTGCAAAGGGAGGAGGGCGAGTAGGCTGTAGACCTAGAGCTAACATAGTGAACTCGGGCATCAGGTTGATGCCAGATCCACCATCCACTATCACTCCCGAGAATTGCCGACCAAAACGGACACTATCAAGCGAGGGCTTCTATAATCAATGAGTGGAGCAGCGGGATTGGATATCATATAGGAGTCTGACAGTCGTACTGGGAGGTTCCCGCCACTAGGACCTACTACAGGGTAAAGTGACTGGATAACTGCAAGGGTGTCACTTTTGAAACTCGCATCTAGCCGCAACATGTCATAGAGGGACACTTGTTGGAAAGTGTTCTTCAAGATTGTCTCTTCTGTAAGCTTTTCTTGTTCTACCAGTGGTTTCTCTGGTACCTTGATCTTTTGTAGATCTGAAACTGCTTCCAAGAAATCTTCATCAATATTGGAGAGCAAAGATTTGGATTCCTTCACAGCACTGGGGGATGGCTTGTTAACAGCTGAAGGCAGGGTATCCACTGGTGTGAGAATGTGTGGGGGAGTTGAACTTGCTGGAATCCTAAGACCGACAACGGCTCTCTGGGCCCGGGTGAGGACGCCCAATGGCTCCTCTACCAACTGCGGTGGCTTATTTTGAGGGGTAACCACAAAGGGTAGAAGGGGGCAGCTGAGAAACGGTGCTAACTGCTATCAAATTGAGCTTGGGAAAGGAAAACTCATTCTGGCTTTGACTTGGGTTCGAATCCGTGGATGCACAAATTTTAGGGCAATCCTTACTATAGTGATTCTTCGTTTCAAGGCAATGACGGTAGGGAGGGGACCCTTCGGGCAGAGGGAAATTGCTTTGGTAATGACCATATTCCCCGTATTTGTAGCACAAAATGGGCCGATTCAATGGGCAAGTCAAAGGGTGAGGTGATCCTTGCTCCTAGTGCATGGAGTTGGAGGTGGAGGCATAGAAGTTTTGAGGTGATGAGGGAGCATGGGTATGATAAAATCTCTGAGACGGAAAAGTACTTGGCATACCTTGCATAGGAGGGGCTGTCAGCAAAGGTGGCATATGGTGTGGATGGCCACAGGGAGAAACCATGTTGGATGCAGGTGATGGCCCTTGTTGAAGAGTAGGACCAAGACTTTGTTGTATTTTTCGCAATCCCTTGAGGTAGTAACAGTCCTTGTCCTCATGTCTAGATTTTTCACAGAAGTGGCAGTAAACCCGAAGGGGGCATTCCTGTGGAGTGTGCCCTGGAGAGCGGCATGAGCTACACCAAACCGTAGCCTTAGTCTCTTGTTGACACTTGAGCTCTTCTAGATCGCACTTGATCTGTTCCAATGCCTCGTGATGTGGAGGCTTCTCCTATCTAAGAGAGAAGGACCTCTCCTCTTGAAGAGCTCACTGTAACTTTAGGGCTTCCAGTTCCCTGCATAAAGAAGTTAATGGATCAGCAGAACTTTCCGAAAACACAGAGGGGGTCTCTATGTGAGGAGAGTTGTTGAACAGCTTCCTAGCCCCCCCTATCTTAGTAGCAGTTGCAATGAACTCCTCCAGAGTGGCGTCGAGTCGAAGACTCTCTCACAGTTTTTGCTGGAAGTTTTGGGAAGAGCCTTCTCCACCCACTTCTTAACCATAAATTCGCCGGGTTGCTGGGGAAGCTTGGCAACCAGAGATTTGGTTTTAGTCATGAGTTCTGCAAAAGGCCAAGTTGCAAAATGGTTCTCCGCAAACTGACTGTACCATTTATCTGCTAAGCCATCTAAGGTAGATGGAAAGAGTACCAAATAAGCATCTTCCCTGTTAAGACCACGACCTCTACAGAGAGATACAAACCTCCTTGCATGGTCGTCTGCATCTTCTGAGGAGAGTCCCTTGAAGGTAGGAAACTTGATGTTTACTTTGGCCAACACACTGGTCAATGCCTCCATGGCCTCTTGCTCAGCAGCCTCTTGCTCAATAGCTTGCTGTAACCAAATGGGGGAGAGCTTCACTAGGGAAGGTGACCTAGAAGATGTCGAACTTGATGGAGGAATGGAAGAGGCTGTATGTGGAGGTACGAGTGATGAGGTTGGTGGACTTCTACCAGGTATCAAGGGTTGGCGCCTTCTGTTGTAGTACTTCAAATGACTTAGTAGTGCGCTTTGACGCTAAAATGACCGCCTTGTATGTGTCATGCAGTGACCACAAACCCAACCAAACTTTCGGCAAGAAGACCCTTAACTCGCTGAACACATATCTAGACTCTACTAGACCAGGCTAGTGACTAGACCACCTGGCTGGACTAGGGACGAGGAGGGACTAGGAAGGACTAGACCGGGGACGAGGAGAGGAGAGGCAAGGTAGGTGAAGCTAGGTAAAAACCACTAGCTTCACTGTTTGTATTCTCAATAGACTCGAGTAAGACTTGAGTTGAGGTCCCACCGTGATCGCCAAAATGAGAGCACCTATTGCGTAGATAGTGTGTCGTGCTCTCTACAGTGGGTGCTACTCAGTGCAATGTGCGTGACAATCTCACTCAAACAGACTAATAACAAAGAAACAAATAGACAAAAAATGAGCTCATAGAGACACAACAACAAACCACAACATATGACTAGCAGACCACAACATATGACTTGACTATCTCAAAGAACTGATACAGACTCTGGCGTGGCAGCACACTGAGCTCCAGCCCAGGACTCACAGGTACAATGGGGTGTCGAGGCGCAGATGTGCAAGGATGGTGAATCAGTGCTGTGTGTATTGACTCGCTACTCCTAATGATGACGTTGGACCATAGAGGTAGAAGATGATCCGATGATCCAACCGATACTACTCACATGTACCTCCCTAAAGAGCCACCAACGGCTCATAAATGTTAGCCATCTAAGTCTATCTCCAAACTGAGTGGTGGTGACCTGGCCACGATGTTCAATAGACCATCGTATGTATCCCTGCCACGTGTCACTGCCCAGCCCAGAGAGTCCGTCCAGTGTGAACAGGTCAGATGAACTGTACTAACTGTGTCCTGTGAAAGTGACACTCTAGCTTGCTACTATAGGCAAATGTAAAATAGGGATGTAACAGGGGCATGGCCCCTTAAAAGGCCTTTGATTATGGTTGGTATGACTGCCATTTTGGATAGCCCTTGTGAAGCCAACATTTGATTTGGACCGATGCACATGCTACTTGTTGTAGAGCTCTTCCTTGGAGCAGCTTGTCATGGTGAAACAGAAGCGCAAGAACTCTTGTTGTAGAGATTGACTATGGAATGCAAGAGAGGGAAGGAGAGAAGGGGAAAGGGATGGCCACTGTCCTGTAACCCAACAATCTCCCACTTGAAGGCCAAAGTGGCCCAAGTGGCTAAAGAATGAAGGGGCTTTATGTACAACTGTACAAAAGTTGAAGCATGATCGTAGCTACACCCTACGCCCATCATCTCTATGCAATGTGCAAACCGCTCTAAGGCTAAGCTCTTTGTTAGAGCAACCGTTGGGTTTTCATCTGTGTGAACATTGACTAACTCAATGCGTTTGCTAGCCAAAATATCCTGTACCACATGATACCTGACCTCTATGTGTTTCGACTTGGAGTGAAACACGGGGTTCTTTGCTAACACAATCGCACTCTTGCTATCACAATGTAGCAATGGAGTTTGGTGTATACCAAGGTCTCCCACTAGATGAGATAACCACACAACTTCCTTATTGGAACTAGAAATTGCAACATACTCTACATCAGTGGTGGAAGACAAAGTGCAATTTTGGATACATAATCTCTAAGAAGATGTTGCTCCAGCAAACAAGAAAACATAACTAGATGTGGATCGCCTCATGTCCACACAACCCGCATACTCCGAATCAATGTATCCAACTATGGATGCATCACTGTTCCCAAAGTGTAAGCACTTGCTAGCTGAGCCCTTGATGTATCTCAAGATGTGCTTCACTACTTCCCAATGCTTTCTGCCTGGATTTTCCATAGACTTGCTGACCACTCCCACTGCATATGCAATGTCTGGCAGTGGGCTAACCATGGCAAGCATGAGACTGCCAACTGCCGAAGAATATGAAACCTTGCCATCTCTGCCTTTTCAGCATCCGCTTTGGGGCAATCATGCTTGATAAGTTTTTCATATCGCCATTGGGGTTCTCAATGATTTCCCTCCTTGCATATTAAAATGTTGCAAGAACATGTGAATATAATCTTCCTATGAAATTTCAAGTATACCACTTTTGCGATCTCTCTTGATATACATTCCAAGAAAGTGATGTGCATTGCCCAAATATTTCATAGAAAACTGCATTCTTGAGAAAGTACAATCTCATTTTTTCACTTCTCGGCTATGAGCATGTCATCCACATACAAAATCATAATGATGAGGGAACCATCATTCAACCTCTTTGTGTACAAGCACTGATCCTCTTGGCTCCATACCTAACCCTGGGACAGAATGTACTTATCAAACTTGATGTACCATTGCCATGAACCTTGCTTTACAAAGCTTTCTGGAGTCTACACACCAATTCGGCCAATGTTGGCTTCTCTGACTTTATCACAAAACCTTCTGGCTGTTTCATGTAAACATCCTCTTCAAGATCCCCATGAAGAAATGATGTCTTCACATCCATTTGGACCAATTCCATGTTCTTGATAGCTACTAGACTAAGCATAAGACACAATGTAGTCATCTTGACCACTCGAGAAAAGATTTCATTGAAATCTTTGACTTTCATTTGCTTGAACCCTTTAGCAATATAGCCTTATACTTAGGCTCGCAATTATCTATGATATACTTCTTCTTGTACACCATTTGCATGGCAATGCTTGTTTACCCGCAAGTAGCTCCATCAATTCCCAAGTTTCATTTGCTATGATTGAGCTATACTCATATTGCATAACCTCTTTCCACTTCACGCTATCGTCCATTTGAATGGCCTCTTTGTAGAAATAGGGTTCACCGTAGTCAATGACTAGCAAGTAGCCCAATCCTGGCTCAAAACGCTTAGGTGCAACGAGATGTACGAGTAGATCTCCGAAGTGCCCGATTGCTGGATTTCGCACTCTCTGGAGCAACATGTGTGTGTGTGTGTGTGTGTGTGTGTGTGTGTGTGTGTGTGTGTGTGTGTGTACTAGTGGAAGGTGCATCACTAGCATGTCCAACATTCTATGTAATTGGCGTTGACGAAACATCCTCAAACCGCACCCTGCAATACTCGATGTCTTTCACTAGCTTTTTATGCATCTTAGACTCGTTGAATAGCACTTTTGAGCTGCATATAACTTTCTTAGATTCAGTGTGCTAGCGACGATATCCCATCTCTCCATCCACACCATATCGAATGAAGATGCACTTGTGTGATTTGGGGTCCAGCTTTTGTCTAAGCTCTTTTGGCATATCTGAAAATTTCTCACACCCAAATACACGTAATTCTATCATAATTGGGATCTTTGCCCATCCACATCTCCTATGAAACCTTGTACTTTAGTGGTGTACCAAGTGACCAATCGATCAAGTAAGCAGCCATCGTCGTAACAGCTTCTCCCCAAAAGTCTTGAGGTAAGTTGACCATAGACAACATAGAAGTGACACGTTCCTGAATGGTTCTATTCATCCTCTCAACCACACCGTTTTGGGCGGGTGTATAAGGCGTGGTAAATTGTTTTCTAATGCCTTGGTTACTGCCAAAGTCCTTGAACTCGGAGAAGATGCACTTGCCTCCATTGTCACTGCGCAAATCTTTAAGCTTTCTACCCGATTGGTTCTCGACCAATGCTAAGAACTTCTAAAAGACACTAAAGACGTCACTCTTTTGCTTCAAGAGATAAACCCATACCTTTCTAGTAGAGTCATCTATGAATGTTAGAAAGTATAATTCTCCCCCTAAAGACTTGACTGACATAGGTCCACACAAGTCGCTATGAACAAGATCTAGAGGATTCTCTAACTCTTTGTCTAAAGGCACTGATGTCAACCTAGTCTATTTATCATAGATACAATGCTCACATAAAGAGAGGCTAGAGTAATCTAATACAGGGATATAAACAGAACGCTGCAAGACTTCCAATCCCTTTAGAGTCATATGTTATAGCCAGCTATGCCACAACTCTATAGATGGCAACTCGGCTACACAAATAGAATTATCTTTCACGAAAGAGACATAAAGTGAATACAATGAGCCAGACTTTTGACCTTTAAGCACATGACCAAATTTCCCTTCTTGATAATCCAAGAACCATGAGAAAATATGGTAGTGTAACACAAAGCATCCAGCTATCCACAACTAACATCAAACTCTTTGTCAATTTGGGCTCATATCTGACATTATGCAACATAAACTCGGTGCCATTACACATAGCTTGATGCTGCCGCCACCACATATATCGAGCTCATAAGAATTGCCTAGCTTCACTGTGCCATGTGTGGTAGTGTATGTAGAAAGACACTCCTTGTGAGGAGTCACTTGAAAGCTAGCACCTGAGTCCACAATCCAATTCTATGCATAACACTCGTCAAGAGCTAACAATGCATAAAGACTCAAATCGATGTGAAAATCAACACATCATTTGGCACGTCAGAAACTGTCACAATGGTTGGAGAATCAGCCACATTATTTTCTTCAATTTTCACGCTGCTTTTAGGTTTGCTAGACTTTGCTTTCTCTTTTCCCTTATCATGCTGGATTGTGCAAAATATTTCTTCAAATGTCCCTTTTTACGGTAGTAGTAACACTCAACATTTCTCATGTCTTTGCCGCGACTCTTGCTATGACCTTGCCTGTGATCTTGATAATGACCACGGCTAGGACCACCTTGCGTTTGCTTGTCACGTTTACTAATAGTGACATACGCATCACCATGTCCACTCGCATCAAGAGAGTGATGTCTAATCTCCTCAGTGAGCAACGTACTTGTGACATCATTGAACACTAGCTTGCCATTCAGAGCTAAAATGCTAATGGCTGTGCAAAATATGTCCCATGAATTGGGTAGAGAGCATAACAGGAAAATAGACTTGAGTTTGTCGTCAAACTCACTAAAGCCCTGAGATGGCAACTGATTGAACATGGAGTTGAACTCATTTAAGTGTCCAAAAATTGTGCTACCTTCTTTCATGTTGAGCTTCATAAGCTTTTTCATGAGAAAAAATTTAATGCACTTTTGCTCTCCCATGTTGAACATAAGCTATCCCATAGAGCCTTGGCTATTGTCTTCCTTATGATAGTGAAGAACACTGAATTGGCTAGATGTAGATGTATCATAGCCACCATGGCTTTTGCATCCAAAATCTCTTGAGCCTGTGTATAGCCATCACCCTCTACACGCTCTATCAGCAATTTTGATAGACCTTTATTAGTCAAAACATCCTTCATGTGCTCTTTCCACAAGGTGAAGTTGCTACCATCAAACTTGCGGATGAAATATTCCTCCTTTTTTTAAGAAGAATCCATTCTGACAAGAGGGTTTGAGAGGTGCCAAACTATGGCAAGAAGCTGTAGAAATTTGGGTAGAGTAACCTTTGTATCGAGAGCAAAACCTCAACTGAAATAGGCTCAAAAGTGCCAACAATGAAAGTCACGACTCGCGGGAAAAATTCGGCAGAGTCTCGTTTGTATGAGGAGTCAAAACTCAACTAAAAGACGCCTAGAATATGCCAACTGCACTAACTGGGCATCAAAAATTAACATTGTCACTCCCGTGTGACCGCCTACTCGGCTTCAAAAGCATAAGGAACCATCCAGATACATATCATATGGCGAGGGTACCATAAGTGGGAAACTCTGGCTACATGTATCACCGAAGGTATCCCAACATTTGAGAATATCCTAGCTCAAAGAAAACCTCACGCTATCAACCCTCCAAAGGCTAAAGCATACACAAAACAACTAGCCACAATCTCAAAAAGGTCTCTTCTGGTCCGAGTCTTAGAAACGGCAGGGAAAACTGCCAAAATAGCCAAAAAATGGCTCCACATGGCAATGTCTGCAACTCAATGACATAAGTGATTGCACTCAAACAGGCACTAAGAACTGTTGCATGCAGTAAAAAGTATCCTTGCGGAGATATCTACTCTGAGAAGATCCCAATAGCACAATGGTGTGCTAAAACAAACATGCATCTGCCAACACATCTGTCTGCAGAGAGATGTGCCGAATTCTATTGTCAAACATAAATGCGCTAGTCAAATAGCCACCAAAGGTGCTCGGAGTCAAAAGAGTATCGTAGAGCGCGATCAATGCTCTTGGTGTCGATGTTGGGTGTCACTCCTCTGTGGTAGATGCACCTCACCCATGCGCGTGGTAAGCATAGAGATCCGCGAGAAGATGGTCGTCTGCGAGAATGCTGGTGTCCGGGTCGAATGTCAAAAATCCATTGTGTAATGAAAGTGATGTCGATGCCGTAACATCAATGTTGAAATACCGAGTCAATGTTGTTTCTCGCCCTTGGATGGGAGCGGCTAGCCAAATAGCCGTAGATGCCTATGCTCAAAGCAAGTGCCGAATGCTGATTTAGAAAATCGCACACAAAACAAGACATGTGCGCATGGACTCACAAAATGGCGTCGGTGAAGGTCAATGTCAATATCGGAGATCCTTGTTCTCTCTCACTCTCACAACTCTCTGTCACTCGCTCAATTTTTTACTCAAGTTGCTTGAGGTTGTCAAGGACTTATCGTGGGAGTGATCCCTTGCACACAAAACCTTAGGAGAGAGAAAAAAAATTCCTTAGCTCTCTATTGTTGAAAAAAAAACTTTCAATTCTCTGTAGTATGTCCCTACGATTAAAAAAAAAGAAACAAACGGAGAATCAAGTACGATGCTTCGCCGACATTGAAAAGGAAAAAAACTGAAGGGGAAGGGGGACAGGAGGTAAAGCTGCCATGAAGTAGGAGGCGGAGTCGGCATCGACGACGAACAGAAGCAGCCTCGAAGCAGGAGGTGAAGGCAACGGGGATGAAGCGAGAGGGAGGCGAAGAGGAAGGAGGAGAAGGGGAGCCATGGCTGTTTTTTCTAATGTAATGAACTCCTCTAGCTGCCAGCATTGCGCGATAAGGCGTGTGGTTACATGAGAACGCAATGGATTCAACTCCTAGAGGGGTCAAGATCAAAACCCATTCATAACCTTTTGAAGTAAGGTAAGGTTCTGCTTAGGAGGAAATGGCTGGATTGGAAGGAATCTACCAAGGAACTGAATATAATAAAGAATCCACCAGTATGTAGTCTAACGAGTCAGCGAGATGGGAAGCTTGCAAGCCTAACGCACCCCCTTCCCAATCCGTGTAGGTGTAGGGATCCAAGCTCATCGATGATGCGATTTCCTCTCAACAGGAAAAGCAAAGAGCGGTAGTTGGAGCGATGCTATGCATGCCTTCTTTCACCTACTCGGGCTCAATGTCTCTAAAATCGACTTGCTTTGATTCTCTTGCTTCTCTTGCAAACTCGACAAATCAACTCTTCTCTGCTGCTGCACCCGGTTGCTCCTTTTCTTGGCTCCTACAGAGCTTCCTTGGTACTCACAAGCTCTACATACTCGTTGCCAAGCCTTGCTTAGCACAGTTGTGAGCTTATCCCCAGGCTCTCAAGCCTTCGATTCTACTGTTGTCGACTCTACTGCTTATCAATGCTTGATTAGCCTCAAGCTCTCTCTTTAACCTGGAAATCCCAACTTTCCTCCTTTATCGACTCTCTTCGATGCCCGATTTCCCTGCTGCAATTATTTCTATGCTCATCATTGTTGTCAAAGCTTTCAAGGCTCGCTATTAATATTAGCTTTCAATCTCATGTGCTCCTCCGAGCTCAATGCTTGCACTGTTGGTTAATACAAAGCTACCAAGCTCCCAATTCCAGGCTTGTTGCATGCACGGGTAGCCATGGCTCGGGTGCCGTGCTCCTGGGCTCTGATACCACTTGTAGAGACTGGCTATGGAATGCAAGAGAGGGAAGGAGAGAAGGGGAAAGGGATGGGCATACACAATAGGTTTTGGTGGAGCTCTAGAGAGTAAATCTCTCTTCTCCTTATTCTCAATATAACCAAAGAATACAAGAGGGCAGGCACCCAACCATAACCGGCCACGGGCCACTAGCATGTAACCCAATACTTGTGCCACGACAAAGAGTACAATGCAAGAAAGGTACGCGGAAGACTATTAAAAGCCACCTTTGCTGCATTTAGGGCCAAAGAAACCATAACGAGAGTAATTGTTGCTTAGTTTGTTCGATTGTCATTTGAAAAGTCTTCCTAGAGCTCTTGTTGCTTTTGAATTTGACTGGCGTATTGGTATGACTCCTACAAGATTGGTTTTCAAGGCTAAGCACCAAGACATGGCCTTCACTGGATAGAGAAAACTATGGTTCACGAGCAAAAAAAAAAAGAAATTACAGATCTATGACTAGTGCTCGCCCTATGCAGTCATGGGGCATTTGTAGAAGAGCACCCATTGATTGTTGGCAAGTTGCATGGTAACTAGGATTGCGGGAAAGGGCAGGCAGGCTTAATCACATTAGGAAAGGACTCTCAAAGGGGCCCTATAAGGAGGTTTGACTTTGCCTCTCTTATTCAAAAAGGGCAACCCGGTGAAGTACATAAACGCTTTATCATTGGAAAGATATTAGAAAGTAGATTATAAATCCCCAAAATTTGGAGTTAATTTGTAGAAATTATGGCCTCCCACTGAAGCTGAAATGTAGGGAGAGATTCCATTTATAAATCGGAGTTGTCAAATAAAAAAATGGAATCTTCTAGAATATAAGGAATCTGATGGCATTTTATATATCAATGGATAGATCTCGATGAGTACATTCTAAATCCAAAAGGTTCGACAAGTTTTGATTTCATTTGTAAAAATTTTATCGTGCGCACGTTTTGGACAAGAGAGAGAAAATCGAAGTCCTTGTAGGGCCCATTTGAGAGTCCAAAATCTCCCTAATGCAAAGCCGAGAGAAAGGAGCACAACACGGGATCAGCAGGTTGGAAAGTTCCCTATCACCACATCAAAAGCATCTTTGGGGATTTTTTTAACTTGTATCAATTGTGGATACGTGTATGTGTGTGTGTGTGTGTTTGTGCGTGTGTGTGTATGAGAGAGAGAGACAGAGAGAGGTACCTGTGCATGCGTAGAGAAGGTTTGATGGACTGACTCTATCTAGTTGGCTGTTTGCAAAGCAACTGTTCTCAGCGGTTTTGGGTCCTACGAAGGATCACAATCATGAAGTCCTAGGGAATGGTTGCTAAGCGACCATTCCCCGCTTAGCAACCATTCCCCGTAATCAGGGCGATCCCTGGAGTTCGGGAGCATTGATTACGAGAATGGTCACTAAGCGACCATTCCTGTTCATCAAAGGTCCAGGGGAGTGGGGCCAATAGTGGCATGCCAAAGGAGCAAAGAGTGCAAAGCAAGAAGAACTGCACAGACAACATAGGCAGGTGTCATGCAGAGTTGGCTCGTGATCTGAGTTCTAGCCATTCTAGATGTTGATATGCCAAGCAATCATTGGTGTGAAGGCTAATGGTGTCCCCTGGCATTCCTTATGTTGAGATGGCATGCATCTACTGGATAGCCACTGAATTTTGGATTGCTTGCATGTTGAGTCGTGATTGGTTGCCAACTAACTTCATTTTACATGCTGAGCTATCAACCATCGAGCAACTGCTGCTACACATTTTGAGACTTAATGGCATGCAGATGTATGGCTGAGAGGCATTGCCCTACGACCCTAGACTTTGATGGTGTTTGACTGCAGATCGTATTTATAGAGCATGTAGGAGGTGTGGATCGCTTTTCAACGCATTGCTTTGCATGGCACTGCTATTCATTACGTGTTTTTTTTTTTTAATTTACTTCTACAATTACATGATGCCACAGGGCCACCTGTGGGCTCAAAGAGCCAGAAAATCAAGAAGGCATCCAAAAACCTTTAGCGAACCAGTGTGGCTTTTGACTTTCTGTGCAGCTCGCCCACGTCAAGCTTCTATCTCCCCTCACTCACTCGCATTGCCCATGCATGCACCTCGCCCTCTTGGCTGCTTGCCCATGACAACTTTTTAGTCGCCCCTCTTGCCTATACGTTGGGTTTGAGTATTGCCGACGTAGCTTAAAATTTTTCTTCAAGGATGACAAGGGATATCGTATGCAACAATGGGAAACTCAATAGTGCTACAATAAGAATGACTAGGACGGGTATATTAATTGTGTATGCAACTTGGATGTGTGTATAGGATGTCTATGTATGCCGACTAGTAGTATGATTTGCAAATGACTTCAAGTTCGGTTATATGGTTTTCAAGTATGTTACTAGTGTAGCAAGCACATGTATGCAATGTAGTTCCTGTCAATGTGGTCTCTGAAGGAGTACGAGCGAAAGTGCGACGCGAGAGAGAGTGCGAGAAGAAGAGCACGACGATATGGTGAACTCGCTCTACTGTAATGTGTAGAGCATAGTGAGTTCTTATTAAGTTTTTACAAAAGAATATGTGTACATACCTGGCGGCCCGCCCACTTACCTGGGCGACCACATTGGGCTTTATACCCCAACAACCTCCCACTTAAAGTCCAATGTGGTACTTTAAGTGTGAGAGAAGCTACTATACAAGCTAATATACAAGAGATGTAGAGAAGTGATGTACTACCCTACACCTAACTGCTTGCGAAAATGCGCAAAGCTCTCTGAGGGAAGTCCTTTTGTAAGTAGATCAGCAGGATTTTCTCTGGTGTGAACTTTGACAAGCTGAAGTTGCTTATCCTCGAGCATTTCCCTGATGAAATGATACTTCACATCCACATGCTTTGTCTTTGAGTGATAAACTGGATTGCGAGCCAATTGTATAGCACTTTGACTATCACAATATAACACAGGCATCTCTTCTTTGATTCCCAAATCTGTTACTAGTCGATTAAGCCAAATTGATTCTTTGCATGCCTCTGATGCTGCAACATATTCAGCCTCTGTAGTAGAATGAGTAACACAATCTTGTAATCTAGAACGCCATGATACTGCTCCACCAGCCAATGTAAAGACATACCCTGACGTAGACCTTCGGTTGTCTAAGTCACCTGCATAATCTGAGTCTGTAAAACCCTTTACACTTAGCTCCTGACTCCCATAGCATATACGCATACTCTTTGTAGCTTTCAGGTATCTCAATATTCCTTTCACTGCCTCCCAATGTTTCTTGCCTGGGTTTGACATGTATCGACTTACTACTCCCACTGCAAATGCAATGTCTGGGCGAGTAGCAATCATTGCATACATCAAACTACCCACTGCAAACGCATATGGAATCTTATCCATTTCAGCTTGTTCTTCCTCAGACACAGGACAATCTTGTTTGCTAAGTTTCACATATGGTGGCAATGGAACACTCAGTGCCTTTCCCTTCTCCATATTGAAACGTTGTAAAACCTTGTCAATATACTCTGTTTGAGATAACCAAATCAACTTCTTTGATCTGTCTCTCTCAATGCGCATACCAAGTATATGACTTGCCTCACCCATGTCTTTCATGTCAAACGATTTTGCCATCTTTGACTTCAAAGCTGAAATTTCTTCCAAATGCTTGCCAGCAATCAACATGTCATCCACATACAAAATAAGGATCAGCCAACTAGCATCCTTAGCCTGCTTTGTATATAGACAATGATCGAACTCACTACGTTTGTAGCCTTGAGAAAGCATAAACTTGTGGAATTTATGGTACCATGCCCTCAGTGATTTTTTAAAGCCATAAAGACTCTTTAACAACTGGCATACCCAATCTTCCTTGCCTTTCTCAACAAACCCTTGTGGTTGCTGCATGTAAATTTCCACATCTAAATCACCATGCAAGAACGCTGTCTTGACATCCATTTGGTGCAACACCAAATCTAATATGGCAACCAATGCAAGAAAGCATCTCAATGTAGTCATCTTGACCACCGGAGAGAAGACTTCATCAAAGTCAATGCCTTGTTCTTGCTTAAAGCCCTTGGCAACAAGCCTTGCTTTGTACTTTGGCTGACTATCATGAGCGGTGATCTTATACCTGTAAACCCATTTACAAGGTAGAGCCTTTTGCCCTGTGGTAATTTAACTAGCTTCCATGTCTTGTTTTTATGCAGAGCTGTCATCTCTGACTGCATGGCCAATTGCCAATTCCCGGAGTCCTTCATTTGCACTGCTTCCTTGTAACATGAAGGCCCATTGCAATCATTCAACATGACATAGTTCATAGATGGAACAAACCTATCAGGAGGTCGCGTGACACGTCCAGATCTACGCACAATAGGTGGCTCAGGCTCAGCCAAAACCTGTGGTTCCAATCTATCCTGTCCTTGCTCCTCTTGAGCCTTGACATTTTGTCTTGCACGTGCATGTCCATCTTCTTGGAAGACAACTCTTCTAATCTCCTCAACCCTCTCTGGTTTAGAATGATATTTGGATTCATTAAATTGAACATCATTGCTGCGGACAACCTTTTTGGATTCAGGATCCCAAAGTCTGTACCCCATCTCACCAGAATTACCATAGCCTAGAAAGATGCACTTTCTACTCTTTGGCTCAAGTTTGTTCCTAAATTCCTTTGGAACGTGAGTATATGCCTCACAGCCAAAGACTCTGAGATGCTTGTATGAGGGCATTTTGCCTGACCATACCATCTCTGGCACTGAATCCTTCTACAAAACCTTGCTAGGAGATCTATTTACAAGATGAACAGCTATTGATACAGCTTCAGCCCAAAACCCATTTGGCAGCTCTGCATTAGACAACATACTTCTAACCTTCTCTTGTATGGTCCTATTCATCCTCTCAGCAACACCATTTTGAGGAGGATTGTAAGGAGCAGTAAGTTCACGTTTTATACCTTTTGACTCATAAAAGTCCTAGAAGGCCTTTGAAACATACTCTCCACCATTGTCTGTGCGTAAGCATTTAAGCTTCTTGCCACTCTGATTCTCCACAAGTGTCACAAACGTTTTGAAAACACTAAACGCTTCATCCTTGTGCTTGAGAAAGTAAACCCATACTTTCCTCGTGTAATCATCTATAAATGTCATAAAGTAAGAAGCTCCCCCTAGAGATAGGTTAGGCATAGGTCCACACAAATCACTATGAACAAGTGCGAATTGTGTATCTCTTCTACTGCTTCTATGCTTATGTGGCTGCTGTGTTTGCTTACCATACAGAAAATGTTCACAGAATTCAAAATCATTAAATGAAAAGCCAGGCAAATAACCAGAACGAGACAAGATTTCCATTCCCTTCTTGGACATATGTCCTAACCGGCTATGCCACAAAGAAACGTTCGACTGCTCGGTTACATTGATTACATTTTTAGAGACATTTGATACATAAATCATGTAAAGTTCTCCAGACTTTACTCCATGTGCTACTGTCATAGAACCCTTGGATATCTTCCACATGTTCTGTCCAAAAGTGGTGACGTAGCCAGCATCATCAAGTAAACCTGTGCTGATCAAGCTCTTTGTAATTGCGGGAACATGTCTCAGATTCTTCAGCGTGAAAGAAGAGCCATTCTGAAACTTCAATTGAACATCTCCAACACCTAAGATCTCACATGTCTGCCCATTGCCTAGCCGAACATGATCTTTAGTGGTCACATAAGAGGTAAACCACTCCTTGTTTGGAGACACATGAAGTGATGTGCCTGAGTCTATAATCCAGTCACTCAGTGCATTTCCATCAGATGCTGTAAGAAGAGCTGAGTCCATTGTATTGGGAAATTGGTTCCATCCAGCTTCTTGATATTGTAAAGAGCAGTGTTCTGTGATCCAGCCATAGCTACACTTCACAATAGTTTACTTTCCTGGGAAAAATTCGGCAGAGTTTCCCCTGTAAACTGATCTCTGAACCAATATCAACCTGTCAAATGAACCAAGAAAGCTTCAGATTCTGCATAAATTTTGGCAGAGTCTCCTTTGTAAAATGGCTCTGGTGTACTAAAAACAGACCAAAAAACAGCTCAAAAAACCACTGTCTCTCTAACACTGTAAGCTGTGGGTAAACCTATCCTGCACCTGTACTGTCTCTGACTCTCCTGTCACTGTCCTATAAGCATAGACTGCGACAATGCCTCAACAGCAGTAAAGTAAAGACGCAATCCCAACTGTCTAACTCACAGTCAATACATCCTAGCTGTCTATCTAAGGGTGCTCGAGGGATCGCTCTTAAGACCTGTATCACCGAAAGGATCTCAACATTCGAGAATCCCCCAGCTCAATAAAACCTCACTCGACCCTCAACAAAGGCTGCAGTAAATCTAACAGTACATAGACATCCCACAAAGTCATACATCCACAAATTTCCCACTGTATGCTGTAACCGCTGCGGCGGTTGTTTGCTGCGTGACTCACAGCCAACAAACCCTCAACAGACATACATCATCTCTGACAATACATCCCATGTGGAAGTACCTGCAATGTCAGGATGAAATCTGGAATATCAAGCAGCAAACACAAGCTACCTGATGAACTAGTAGATGTCGCCTACAGTCTGTGTGTAGATGCGCCCGTGTCGTATGTGACACGCCTCCAAGAACTGTGAGCCGTCCTTCGATGTGTAGACAGCTACAAATCAACACTCTGGGAGTGTCGATATCCTCAACACCTGCAGTCGTAGGCCGAAAACCCCAAATTTGCAGAGTCGGATCTGCACCCGCTAAGACCACGTAGTCGAAAATGGCCTGCGCAGAACTTTGTCGAAGCCGAACGGTGACCGAGATGACCTAAGAATGAAATTCTGAGCACACCACATCCTACGGGCTCTCCCACAAGATTTGGGGCCGTGTCTTTGCCTGTTGAACTTCACTCCAATCTGAGCTAGTGACTCTAGCTTCTTGCAGTGCTGCCTCGAGCCTCGATCTGAGCTCTGATACTAGTTGAAGGAGTACGAGCGAAAGTGCGACGCGAGAGAGAGTGCGAGAAGAAGAGCATGACGATATGGTGAACTCGCTCTACTGTAATGTGTAGAGCATAGTGAGTTCTTATTAGGTTTTTACAAAAGAATATGTGTACATACCTGGCGGCCCGCCCACTTACCTGGGCGACCACATTGGGCTTTATACCCCAACAGTCTCGCCCATATGATACCATTGGATGTGTGGCTAGTGTGGTTCTTGCAAGACTTTGGCAGATATGAAACCATGTGCTGAGTGTTTAGGGTAGTGACAAAGCGATTACAGTTAATTCCAAACTATTGATGCACATGCTATGGGAGAGGTAGTCTCTCTCTCGTCTCTCTGTTGTGGATTACTCTTCACCCCACCATTGTACATTTTGAAAGTTGGCAATTTCTCTGAAGCATCATGGATTGCATAGCCAATCTTACACAAGTAAATTGGGTTCAATTACTATCTTAGGATGGCAGTTCACTCACCAAGATGGTGTGTGGTCTTGTGGCGGGCAACCTGTATCCCAATATGATGTCCCTTGATAGGCAATTACCATTACAGTTGGTTTTGAGTTTACACTTGGTGGACACTCTCGACTGATGGGCCGGTCTAAGTGGATCACAAATGCTTGGGCACACATCTAGGAGTTGTAGTCGAGTGGGTATTGTGGCCAACCTGCCACCACCAATGGGCCACCAATGTATTCTAGATACATATGGTTTCTCTTTAGAGATATTTGCTTATGGATGATGTATAACCATTGAATAAATGGTTTGCCTAGTATTGGTTTGGTGTGAGTCTTTGGTCTTGCACACAATACTCTCCCTACATGGTCAGAGCCTCGACACCCCCATTGTACCTTGAGCGCTTGGTTTGGAGATATGGTGCAGCTAGGGAGAGTCTATAGATGATACATTGAGAGTAGTTGATGCTTACATTGGGCTTTGAGTCTATTCTGTCTTGTTTTCTTGAGTATATTTCTATTCAATGTTTCATTTTAGTTGTCCAGTTTGAGGCATGATGTGAGGTTTCTTGCATACTACACCGAGGAGCACCCACAATAGAAAGCATGACCTTGTGTTCCTGCTATAGTCTTGTATCGTTCTTAAAGTTTTCGATCTACAGTTATTGGGCTCGGTAGTTTTTCATCCATCTATCTCTTGTCTCTTTCTCTTTTGCCATTATCTTTTCTCTTTCTTTTTGTTACACACTCCAACATGGTAGCAAAGCTCTAGGCACACTGCTTTTAGTTCTTCTATTGTCCACCTGTGATCTTCTGTATGGCAATGCATTCTTCTCTACTAGGTAGCACTTTCCCAAGCTTTTTTTGGACTTGGTTCCACTACTCTTTCGTAGTTTCAACTAAACTCCACATAGATTCAACATCTTCTTCATGAAATGCTCATTTTTATTTGTAGGTTTATCCAACTTTCCCTTTTCCTCTCTACTTCACCATCCTTCAGCACAATCCTTGACGATGCTACCATTGCTAGGTTCATCCCATGCCACCAACCCCTTAGATTGCTATGTTTTGATGTGGACAGCTAGTAGATCCATTCTATTGGAAACAACTCAACTTCTATGATTGGTCTTTGGTCACTCTTCCACTTTTGCATTGGTTTTGGTGTTTTATCGATCGTGGTTTTAAGATCTCCTTCAACCCTTCCATGACTTGAGACACAAGATTTTTGGACTTTGGTTACTTGGTGAGCCAAAGGCTCTTATTCCTCTCTCTGATTGCAGAAGCCACCACGTGGCAGAATCTGAAATTAAGAGAGTGAAATTAAATTTAATAAAAAGAGCACTTGAAAAAATGTCAATAATAAAAAAGACCGTGCCGTCGCAAATTGGCAAGTAATCAAAAGCAGTGTCGAAGGTTCGCACAGCAACCAATTCATAGGTTCAGAAAGGTAAGAGTTCGTAGGTGGACCTTTGCAAAGCCAGCAGCTCGCAAGTTTCTTTGAAGGTTTGTCTCTACGAGAGAGAGAGAGAGAGAGAGAGAGAGAGAGAGAGAGAGAGAGAGAGAGAGAGAGAGAGAGAGAGAGAGAGAGAGAGAGAGAGAGAGAGAGAGAGAGAGAGAGAGAGGCTTCTCTGTTGCGTTTCAGAGCCACATCCTTGAGGGTATCCTCGCTTGTCAACAATTGCAACTTTGGAATTCAGTCTGTGACTTCTATTTTTGGGGACTTTGAACTTGCATAATGGAGCCAAGACTTGTAAAGAGACAAGGAAAAGAGAGTGGGGACGCAAGTGATAAAAGGGCACCAGGACTACTCACAAAATGCCATCGCCATGCTAACCTGCCTCTGGTTACATAAGGCGACTCTGCGCGTGGGGAGAAGAGCCTTTCACGAGCCCTCGTTTGTTGCCTTGCCTCTCATGCGTGCCTCGCTCTCGACGTTTCTGGATGTGTGTGTGTGTGTGTGTGTGTGTGTGTTTTCGTGTTTAGTGTCGACTATTCATGGTTGAATGCTTGACTATTCATGCTTGATTGGCCAACACCTTGGCAAGTTGGTTATCGAGTCTCCTTGGCCCGATGCCAGACCTCCCAGGCTCGGGCAGATGAGGGAGGTCGTGAGAGCATTCGGTCGATGACGTAGATGCTGATACTCTAAGAGCTGTTCTCCACGAGGCGGCCACCTAGAATCCGTTCATTTCTAAGCCTCAATGCCTTGGATCAATCCTCCACACAAACTCATCATAAGCCTCTTGTCACACATTGCACACACACCCTTTTGTGCTAACTAGACTTGCTTGGTGGGTGTTGCTATAAAACATTTATAAAATATAATAGGACATATGCAGATTGATATCAAGCATCTACCACTAAAGTAAACAAGTACAAAGTATGTGAGATCTGCATTTGCAATAGTGATGAGCAGACTAAATATAGCGTCTTCCTCTATGGGGACACCAAACTCAACATGCCCATTATCATGCAATCTTGTATAGGGAAAGTAGCAGGTGAACGTATTGTTTGGCCAATGCAAGTTCACAACATGGAGTTCTCTTTCCAAGGTCAGATTCACGCATTGGCCGGTCCCATGAACAGAACCTTGCGATTGGAAAGTTTCCTTAACTCCTTGAGGACAGACCCTACGCATGATAGCATGCTACTGCATGGTTGATGCGTTGCATAATTGAGGAGAAGCCCTGCTTGGTCTACAAGTAGAGCGTGCAATGCAAATAGGAAGATGGCTACTACATGCATAAGGCAAGAGAAAGAGTTGACGGCTGAGCAGAGAGAGATATGCAATTTTATCAAGGAAAAATCTATCGAAAAGCACCCATAACTCTTTATGTAGCAAATCATCGACATAGAATATAAAATTAGATCTACTTCTATTTAAGGTTAATCACTATGCCACATCTCCTGTATTTGTCTTAATGCGTGTTTTGTGTTTGGTAGGGAAGACATATATTCACAACACTGGACGTTTCAATTGCACAAGCGTGACTCCAACTTGACAACACTACAAGGTTCGTTATCTATATCCAACACCCCATGACTATGTGTTTGCTTGGCGCAACATATAAACGCTACGGGGCAGGGCACGACTTTCGTTTCTTATAATTTTTGGAGAGACCACAATGCAACCTCTCCACCATTCTTTTGTATGGCACCTCTGCATGACGTGCACTGTATACTTTGCAGTTTCAGTATGTGAGCTTTCATTGCAAGACAATATGTTTAACTATTCACATTGCTTTTTTGTAGCTTGCCTCAAACATTGTCCTCCGGCTTGCACAATTGGATGACATTCGTACACGATTATCATGTCGGTAGTGTAGCTCAATTTTTATAGTCCGTTTATGCTTTCTGTATTTTTGAGTTTGTCAAAGCTTCCTTAAGTTTAGTTTAACCACATGTTTTCCTCACCAGTGCATGCTCAATCTCGATCATCGTATCTATATATCAAATAGACATGCATTTCTTTTCTTACAATTTGAAAATTCAACCTATATATTGAAATAAAAGAAAAGTGACTACGCTTGATTGAGAATAAGATGGGTGTCTCAAAGATGGTTCCATGATTTAGAGACTAAATGGTTGATATTACTAGGTTGAATAATGCAATCTGCAAACAATTACCAAAGTAGGTTAAGTTGGAACCCTATTGCTCGATTCAATTACCCTCTTTAGTAGCCCTTTGTCGTATATGGAGCACTATGGGACACAACTTGCTTCTTCCCAATGCTCATCAACTCCCAAGCGGAGCTATTATTGGTGCCTATTAGTTGGTTCCACTCATTTTCTCGTGTCACCACAACAAAAGTCAAGGCGACAACAATCACAACCAACTAACCAAGTAGCCAGCTGTGCTCCAAAATCTATCAGATTATGTACGATAAAGGCCCACCAAGCAAGACTAGTTTTGGCATGATGGATGCATTCTCTCTCTCTCTCTCTCTCTCTCTCTCTCTCTCTCTCTCTCTCTCTCTCTCGCGCGTGGAACTCATTGATTCTCTGCTTGCTCTACGCGGTGAACACCAGCACTACGTCATTTCCACCTTTGCACAAACGACTGCCACCATGTGCGCAAAGCACCAACCAATCTTAGTACGTTCGTGGTGTGAACGATCGCAGCTTGAACACCTCATGTGCGCTCTCTCTCTCTCTCTCTCTCTCTCTCTCTCTCTCTCTCTCTCTCTCTTTTATAAGTTTCATGGTGGGAGACAAGGGATCGACGATGGGGTCTAATCGACTGTTGATCCATTTCAATGGAAATAAAAAGGTTAGGGCTCCCTGTGTGGCCTCGGGCCCTTGAATCCACGACCTCCCACTCCACAGGCCCGTGTCTTATCCACCTGTGCTGACGCGCATCGTTGCACATATGGCAAGTGCGGGTGTATAAAATCTTGCCCCCCATGCTACGTCGATCGGACGGTCCAAATCAAGCGCGCCGCCGATAAGGAGCCCCTGTCGTCGATCCCTTCACTCTCCTCTCGTGTCACTTATAAACCCCCCCCCCCCCCCCAACACTAAAGGGCACGGAGCATTAATGAGGGGCGAGCAGTGGGATTAACGGGCTGGAGAGAAGCGCACGGATCTCGAGGCGAATGGAACGAGGAAAAAAATAAGCGATTGACGCAGGCACCCGGATTCAAACCCTCGTCACGGCCGTGAGAGCCCAATGCAGAAAACGCTACGCCCAGGACGCGGTCGTTGACTTGTGGGCAAACCATAAAATGATAAATAAACTTGGTCCCGCCTATCCAAGTTTACTTATTTTGTCCTAAGTTTACCCCTGAAGATCAAGGGCTGCATGTATCTTGATATCCGCGTCCTGATTTGCTTGCCAGTGATCCCACCGCTCGGTCTTCATTAAAGCCTCGGTGCCCTTTAGTGACGAGTCCCCCCCTCGTCAGTATATGGCACGGTTCTAGGCCAGAGGGGATCTAGGGCCCAAATTTGGGGACGCGAGGCGGCTTTAATCTCCGCCGTCGGATCACAAAGTGAACTAGGGGTGAACTAGGGATGGGTGAACTAAGGGTGAACTAACGGTGAACTAGGGGCGGATAAGCTAGGGGTGGGTGAACTGAGGGTGAACTACGGGCGCCTAAACTAGGGTGTGATCATGTGTCATGCCAACATGGACATCGACGTGCTATAGCGTGGTGGTAGAGCATTCGTGTGACAACCGAGACGTTCCAGGTTCGACCCACACCCCGCGAGGCAGGTGAACTAGGGGGGTGAACTAAGAGTGAAATTGGGGCGCCATTTTTGCCCCAAGTGCACCCTCTAGTTCACCCCCAGTTCACTGCGTGATCCGACGACCGAGATTAAAGTCGCCTCACGCCCCCAAATTTGGGCCCTAGATCCCCTCTGGCCTAAAACCGTGCCATATAGTGACGAGACCCCCCCCCCCCCCCGAATAAAAATAAAAATAAATAAATAAATTCTACTCTTACAGCCCGCGAAGGCAGCCTACGAGCCGTTGAGAGAGATAGGCTAGAAACGAGAAAGCGACAGAGGCACTTCTGTTTAACCGTTGTGCTCGTATGAGTACGCTGTCGCCCTTCTTCTCTCTCTTCGTGTCTCAGCCATGGAGAGCTCGTTCACAGCTCTGTACGATCCCACTCGCAATAAAGATACCTCCTTCAACGTACATGAAATTTTGGCAAAGGTAGCAGCTGGCGTAGCCGAGAATGGCTTGGAAAAAGCAGTGCAGGAAGAAGGAGGAGGAGGACGAGAAGAAGAGCAGGAAGATGATTTCGAGGAGGAAGGAGAGCACCATGGAGAACGTGTGTCCAACAAGGAAATAGAGGAACCCACCTATTCTGTACCAGCGAATCCCCCTTCTCTTGCCCAGTGTGAACCCCAGCGGCATCCACAAAGATCTGCAAAGCGCTCCCGACCTTCCACGGCAAAGGAGAGAATCAGCAAAATGCCCCCTTGTGCAGCTGGAAAGCGTAGCTCCATTTACCGAGGAGTGACCAGGTTATTATGTGAGAGAGAGAGAGTTTACGTTTTTTCTGCATTGCTAAGATTGTCCTTGTAACGTATCTGGTTTCCCTTGCATGCGGTTTTAGGGGTTCCCAATCTAAACTGCCAGTTTTTTTGTTCTTGCAATGCGTTCTCTTAGCATCATCCTGTTATTGCTGATCAAGTTTTATAACTTCTAACTAACCATGGTATTAAGTTTCTCGAATAAAAGTCTGTTGTTAGATATGGCTTTAAAAGCTAGAACTATCAAATTCAAGCAGTCCTTCATTCAAATGACTTGCAAACCTAGGACTATCGAATTCAAACAGTTCTTCATTGCCGAATGTGGGGGATCAACAAGTGAAATAGTCTACCTTCACGGCGAAGGGATCAAGATGGACAGCAAGCAATAATGAAAAGCTTCTATTTAAATTGTCCGGCCTTTGGCAAATTCAGAGTACTCTTGTCTTCACTGTGATTTGTATTCGCCTTTGCGGAGGGCTCGTGACTCTTTGGCTTTCTTCTTTAACCTAATTCTACCTGAAATGCCCATCTGCAGGCATCGGTGGACTGGTCGTTATGAGGCTCATTTATGGGACAAAAGCACTTGGAATGAAACTCAAAACAAGAAAGGCAAGCAAGGTATACTATATGGTGATGTTTTTGCTGTGGGAACATGTTTCCGGCTCTCACACCGCGTTTCTTGTGATTATGGAGTGTGAGGGCTATTAGAGATAAGAGTGTGAAAGGCTGGCAAGGTTTTGACTCATCCACAAAATGACGATAGAAGGTTGAAGGGATGACTAGTGCTGCACATATATATGTATAATGTACCGTCCCCCCCCCCCCCCCCTCTCCCCCCCCACAACACTGAATGTTCAAGCAGATAATGTATAATGCAACTCCCCGATGTAGAGTTTGCATACACGCCAAAGTTCTCTGAGTAGCCTTTATTAAAATAGTCTATGTATGGTGCTTTTGTTGCCAACTTCTTGCGAACCATTTATGTAACCACCCGCCGGTTGGACGATTCAACTGGCGGGTGTTTACCTAAATTGTCTATGTGTGGTGCTGTTGTTGCCAACTTCTCGCAAACCATTTATGTAACCACCCGCCGGTTGGATGATTCAACTGTGCACTAAAACCGAATCCAAACAGATGAGAACTGAACTAAAAAGACAAAATTTTGCACTCATAGGACGCGACTCTTAAGTCGAGCATCCTTGGCGGTATTTCTTTATTATATTTCAAAAGAGTTTACAATTGTGTGCAACCATGAACTGATCTGAGTCTCACAATGGCCTCATGTCTTTGATTTATTGGTACCTGGCCTTTCAAAAGCAATTAAAAAAACATGCTAAAAACAAAGACTTAGAAAGTCTCATGCTTTCAATAACTGCACCCAAAAGCTCCACAGTCAATTGCTTTAGAAAACTGTCGCCAAAAATCAGCAACTCCTTGAGTCCATGGCAATGGAGCTCTAATAAATACCATTTGAACTGCACAGGAATGACCACCTATTCTGAACTTGCTGTTATACAGGGCACTACATACGTGGGGAGCTGGTACTCACAACACAATCAGCTGCCATGTCCTATCCTGGCAATCATGAGTGAGCATAGAAGTGAGCTTGGAGGGGAATGTTGCCTATATGTATATTTATGTGTATATATATATATGAGATTGCTAGAAAAAGGAGAGGGAGAGAGAGAGATGCTGGCAAGACTGCACGCTATCATCTGCAGATAATGATTCTCTGGGCGCACATGACATGATTAAGAGGAAAGTTTCTTGCACAACTTGAGATATTGGTAGTTTGGTTATTTAAAATGAAATAAGTGTAATAAATATTATTAAATTAGTATCGCTTCATGATTCCCTTTCTTTTAATAAATGCTTGTTTATTTTGATTGTGTTCTTTTCTAACCTTTGATTGTATTAGCAATGTGTGTATCATTTTGATACATGTGAGGATGTACTTTGGCAGGCACATGATATATACTGCTTTTTAACTTTAAACAGCTAATGAATAAGCAACTATAGTACAAAATGCATTTAGAGAAATCTTTGCATTATGGCTATTATTTTTGAACTTGTGCAACATGTTGGACATCTTCTAAAATTTGATGTTATCCTGTTGCATGGAATGTGGTTTATTATGCTAATCATCCTTTTGAACTTGTTTGACGATTCACAATGACGATGGATGGAACTTGACATATTGCAACAGTGTATCTTGGTAAGCCTTACAGCTTGAAGATGCTTTGTAGTGCAAGTGCTTCAGCTGCTCTGAATTAATTTTTTTGGCCTTCTTTACATGTCCTGTAGGTGCTTATGATGAGGAGGAAGCTGCTGCACGAGCTTATGATCTTGCCGCTTTGAAGTACTGGGGGCCAGGGACTCTCATCAATTTCCCTGTAAGGTTTGAAATTACCTTTCAAGATCAGTATACCCAGCAATTGTTTAATACCGAGCAATATTTGATTTGTTTTAGCATGGAGCCAGGTTTCTGATTATGCCAGAGATATTGATGAGATGCAGAGTGTATCAAGGGAAGATTATTTGGCCTTGTTGAGAAGGTCTCTCTCTCTCTCTCTCTCTCTCTCTCTCTCTCTCTCTCTCTCTCTCTCTCTCTCTCTCATCCCCCCCCCCCCCCTTTTTTTAGTTCTACTCAGTCATTGTACTAGATTCACCACTTGTAACTTTTTTGGTCTCATGGGTCACTTTGGCCTTCTGTAGACAATTAATATATCATTTCAATTCATTTCATCTCTCTCTCTCTCTCTCTCTCTCTCTCTCTCTCTCTCTCTCTCTCTCTCTCTCTCTCTCTCTCTCTCTCTCTCTCTCTCTCTGTGTGTGTGTCGCGTCGTGTGCGTGTGTGTCATTACTTTCACATTTGCGCATTTAGTAGCTAGCTGCATGGTGGTGCTGCTCTAGTTGTCTTTATTTCTACTAGAAATAGATATGATTTCTGTGCTGGTGAATGTTGCTCGTGGAATTAGTTTTTTTTTGTCCTCATCATGCTAGCTCATCATTGTATTAAAAAAAAAACTGATGTTGGTAGAAAATCATCTTTGCAGAAAAAGCAGTGGGTTCTCCCGAGTGTCGAAAATGAAAATTGGGAGGTATGTAGCGTCATGGGCCCTTTTCTACACTTATGGTATGTGTGACTTAAGTGTCTTGAATACAGATGTGAATCATGTTTTGTAGGAATCATTCAAATGCCAGATGGGATACTCAGGCAGGAGGGAGCTTTGCAAGCACTTTACCGATGTTCGGTGGCTATGGTTGATTTCTATGCCTCCTTTCATTTCTATGGCTCCTCGTGTTTTAGTGTGGTATGCTTTAGTTTAGCCCAAGCAGAGCAAAGAGAGACATTGCGTGCATGTTGCTTGTGTATGAATGTGTTGATTTCTCTCTTATATCAAGAATCTAACTTTGTTCTATTACTTTTATCAGACACTGTAAGGGATGGAGTAGGAAGAACATCTCTAGATTATGGCGCTCTGGGCTGCCCTCCAGTAGGTATGATCAACCTCAGCCATTTCATGAACTGGTTGCAACCACCAAATTTAAGCAGTGAGATGATGCATTCGAACATATCAAAGAAACTGTCTAACTTCATGGAAGAGGATTACTCGTCCGAGGAACACAGCTCACAAAGGTCGACTACATGCGCCGAGGAGTATTCTGATTGTAGTAATGAGCACGAGGAAAGGTGTAGAGGCAATAAGCCACCTGAGTGCTGTGAGCCCTACCAGCTACCTTCACTTGGGCTCTGTAATGGAGGGTCAAAATTAGTTATATCGGCGCTGAGTGCCCTCTCTCAGTCATCAATGTTTGCAAGAATGGAGCAAGGTTTGAATGCGGCCAAGGGGTCGGAGGAGACAGCTGCGAGAAAACCCTCCGAGAGTGCTACTGCAGCCCTAGCTGCGGCCTTAGCAATGGAAGACTGTGCACAATCACAGGAATTAGAGATGGCCTGCTCACTTGATCAGAATAACGTCAATGCCGTCGTACATCTAGCGTCCCTACGAGCAGAGGCTCCGGCTCTAGCTCCAGCTGTAGGAATGGATGAATACGTGCAATTACCACAGGAAGTAGAGAGTTCTACTCGCTTGATGCGTCAGAATAATGGCCAAGCAGATGTACATTACACTTCAATACAAGCAGAGGTAGATACGGCCTCTTGCTCCAATGATTGTAGTGCCAACTATGCACACAATTATCCGCTCCTCAGTCCTCCTCTTCCTCCTGTGCCATACATGATGGATCAATCTGTGTACCTTTCAGATCACATGCCTGGTCTTTGGAATACATTCGAGCCTCCGACAAGCATAAGCATGGGTATGATCTTCTAGTACAAGAGGCAGCTGCTACAAGAGGTCTACATGTCCGCTCTAGGTACTCATCAACCGCTTCAGGATGTCAGCACCATGCTTTACTATTGCTACACAATCAACCAAAGAATCTCTCGGTTTGTATAATTAGTGTCAGCACAATTTGCTGTCACTACGTATTGGCCCTAAGGATGTCAATGCGAAAGGGAAGGATAAAGAGGGCCAGCTAACATCGGCACAGTTCGTCTGTACGACACAGTGGCCCGAAGGACAGCAGTGTTAAAAGGAAGGATGATCATGTTAAGCATAACCGATCTCGGTTCTACCCATTTATGGGCAGATGTCGAAAATGGGTTTGTAGCATTGGCTGCTGCTACACCTGGATCATTAAGTATGTCACATCGCATACACATTTCATTCGATTTGTAACTTAACAGCATTCTTTATTCGTTATTTTGCAGCAAAGCAAGTACAAACAGTACTCTTGCTGTGCCTGCATGCATGTTCGTGATTTTGATATACCATATGGTACTGATCACTGTCGCGCTATTCTTTTGCATTTTGACAGAGCAAACACTGTCTCGTGTATCAGACAAGAAGCTAGAATGGATCATTTTGAGTAGAAAACTAATTCGGAATCAACAAAACGGGTGCCATTCAATTTCTTCTCCAACCAGGACAGCCTTTCCTCTTCGTTCTCTCTCTCTCTCTCTCTCTCTCTCTCTCTCTCTGCGCCATCCGCTGCATTTGGTCCTACTTTCTCTTGCTCGTGCTGTGCAATGCCAATATGCATAATACCCACAATCCCAAACAACAAAGCCTTTCTTGATGGATACAGAAACATGTCAAAAACTACGTAATGTCAACAAGAAGAGGCAGTCCATAAGATCAAGCCAAGCTTAGCTTCCATGGCCAAAGGAAATGTCGTATATAACTTGTTGAGCTCCTCGATTTTGTTCCTATAGCCGGCATCATTAACATCCTCTTCATTGGGGGCTTGCCAATGCCACAATTGGAGCTCCAATTCGGTCTGTGTGTCTACGAAAGATGGAGCTTCACCTCTGGAGTCTGTGAAGGGAGAGAAGGGCTAGGACAGCTCATGATGAAGGTTACAAATTGGGGGATAAGCTTAACCAAATTGCACCGTATTGTCTCCTGCATAAGCTTAAAGTGGTGTTCACAGAAAACTTGTAAATAGTTACAATGCACATGTTGGGTTTTGGTTTTTACCTGTCAAAGTTGAAAAAATTGTACTTTCTTTCATAATGTAGTTATAATTTCCCAAAAATTTGATGTAAAGTTTACAAAAACCTATGAAATTCAATAGCCCAATTTTTAATAAAGATTTGTAGTGTCAAAAAAGTAATTTTCTTCATAATGTAATAATGTTATAATTTCCCAAAGATTCTTGTAATTTTTGGTAAAAATCTATGCATTTCAATAGACCAATGTAAAGTTTTAAAAAACCTATGAAATTCAATAGCCCAATTTTTAATAAAGATTTGTAGTGTCAAAAAGATTTTTAATAATTTTTTGGGGTACAGAAGCCCTTGATAAAGTAAACAAGAGCCACAATAAAGTGTTCAAATCATAAGAGGGTTTGATAGGTAGAGATGTAATTTGTGTCATGAACCATACCAATATTCTAGAGTATAATTTTAGCTTGTAGAAAGCTTATACATTTTAGGAAAAATTACCAAAATACCCTTGTAATATGTGGAAATTCCCAAAATACATCTCAAATTTCGAAATTCCCAATATACCCTTGCATCATTTGGGGACGGGCTTACCCAATTTTTGCATAGTCTAATGTTTATGGCGGTGGAGATTTATCTTTTAGCATCTCAAAAAAAAAAGATTCATTTATGAGCTCACAAATAGAGGGAGTGTTCAAATCAAAGAGGGTTTGATAGGTAGAGATGTAATTTGTGTCATGAACCATAACAATATTCTAGAGTATAATTTTAGCTTGTAGAAAGCTTATAAATTTTAGGAAAAATTACCAAAATACCCTTGTAATTTGTGGAAATTCCCAAAATACCTCTCAAATTTAAAAATTCCCAATATACCCTTGCATCATTTGGGGATGGACTTACCCAATTTTTGCATAGTCTAATGTTTATGGCGGTGGAGATCTATCTTTTAGCATCTCAAAGAAAAATATTTATTTATGAACTCACAAATAGAGGATCTGCATTAAAAAACGATGAACAATTTCATGTGGAAGGGCCTCAATATCATCTAAAATCCCTAGTTCTATCATCTTTTATTGAGGAGAACCAATCTTTCTATGATGAGTTGCAAAAAGCAATGTTTTTAGAGATGTTTGTGAGGCTAATTAGGGGTATTTTGTCAAAATCGAAGGGCATTTTGGGAATGTTTGGCAAAAAATGAGAGGTAAATTGGGAACTTTTGAAATTTGACATCCACAGCTATGAAGTGATTCCAACGTCAACAATCATGCCACAGGATGGTATGACTATTCAGAAAATCGGTAAGTACCTTGATTTAAGTTTCAATTTTAAGCTTATTCTATCTTTTTTGATTTTTAACAATACCAACTTGACAAGGAAATGTCGCTTCGGTAAAGGAGAGTTGGCAGTTAGACGATAGCTAAGCTTCATGAGCTATCTCTTTTAATATTAGGCAATCTCATGATTCTCAATAAGCTACACGATTCAGCAAGGAAGATTCTCTATGAAAGATCTACAACATTGATTCTCTTTTGCTTTGACATTTGTGTGTCAACAAAAGCACATGTTAGCTATGAGCATTCAGATTGCGTTATGTCTCATCTTTTTAATGAACTTATGCAAAACAAGGCTTTACTTTAGGGCATATTACATAGAAGCTTCCAAACTTTGTAATATGCTATTAGCATACAAACTCGGCAACATGTCTACTTGAAGTTTTCTTAGAGGTCAGTATGGACCAAGCCACGAGCACTCAGGTTGCGTTATGTCTCATCTTTTCAATGAACATATGCAAAACAAAGCTTTACTTTAGGGCATATTACATAGAAGCTTCCAAACTTTGTAATATGCTACTAGCATACAAAGTTGTTGACTCTGCTAAACCAGTTCATCGGACTCAAAAAGGAAACTGAGTTGTTATGCAGATAAGGCGATATCAGCGGATCTATTACGTATACTTTGTCTTGAACCTCAGGGAACAGAAACGAGACAGCATGGCTAACATGAATAAATGGCAGAGATTAGCCTTAAGGTATTTCAACGGGCTGTCACTGCCACAAACCCGTGAGTCAATACCGAGCGAGTGGGGTAGCTATCGAATTCCATCCGCCATTGACTCACTTGGTATTGACCCATGTCTTAACGGTAGTGAGCCATTATAAAGAAAAACTTGATGACTCTCGAAAAGACATGGGTCAATACTGAGCGAGTCAGTGGCGGATTCCAATTCCATAAGCTTGGTATTGACCCATGTCTTTAAGGTAGTGAGCCATTATAAAGAAAAACTTGACGACTGCCGTAAAGACATGGGTCAATACCGAGCAAGTAGTACCACTATCCAATTCCATAAGCCACTGTCTCGCTTGGTATTGACCCATGTTTCGGTAGAGACCATTTAATGAACCAAACGTGACTTTTAAAGAGCATGAGAATTACCATAAAGCAACGTTTGACGATCTCATTCGTTGCGTTGGAGTTGGTGAAACTGCGCATGCACAGGAAGTCTAGATGATCGAGGTTGAAAATGCAGACCTCCTCTGACCTTCCAGGCAGCTGTATCTGTGCATGCAGAGACGCTGAGCTCAACAAAACTCTCAACTCCTCTTCATTCTCTTCGTTGATTTGCTCTAAAATAATGACTCATCCGATACGTTGGATGGCCCTTGTGATGCAGAGCCTTGCCCTTGCCGTTCTTGAGCTGGCTCCCTGGCTGCCTCAGGCTCCTCCCTGGCTGCCTCGCAAATAGCCTCAAGGTCCACCCTGGCCTGCTCTTGCCCCTCATCATCCCTTACTGGCTGCGGATCCTCCATGACTTACTCATTTTGGTGTCTAGCTGGCTCCTCGATAACTGTCTCTGTTTCCTCCATGACTGCCTCGAGGTCCACTCTGGCTTGCTCATGCCCCTCTGCGGCTATCTCAATTTGCCCATCTGTGTCATTTCTCTCGACCCGTGATCGGGTCCTTCTGCTGTTTGTTTCAGCCCTAGACGGCTCTATCTGTCATGCACGAGGATGGAGAGGGGGGATGTTGAGAATATCCATGGTTCTACTATCCCGGATAGGCACTGGCTGAAGCAGCCCATCGTAGCGGAAACGCAGCCTTCGAAGAGTATCAAAATCTCGCGGCATGATAGTAACGCTGTGTGCATGGGCAGCCAGGATATATCCATCGCTGAAGAATTCCACGAGGTAGTCTTCTGCAATTTCTTGAAGGCAGAGTAGTGCACTGCTGGCCCATCGCATGCCGACTCTCCACTGCTCGCAAATCTCCCGCACTACTCGCTGGAAAGGGAGACGTGGAATAGCAGGTTGAACGTGTCGTTCTATCCTGCGCAGCTCTTGCAGTACACCTGTGTGCGCCTCATATCTAGGTCTTCTTGCTTGAGCATTCAAAGATTCACATGTTGCCCTCCTAGCTGCGGCCTTTACACGAGGCATCTCTACAAATAGCATAACAGCAAAAGACAATTCATTTGTCAACACAAGGGACTTCAGATTTCAGAAAAGGTCAGTACCAAGCGAACAGATGCATCGGAAAGAGTTTGCCTTCCCTTATTCGCTCGGTAGTGACCTTAGGAAATAGTAATAGCAGACATCACTTATATTTTTTGAGGTCAGTACCAAGCAAATAGGTGCATAGGAAACAGTTTACCTTCCCATATTCGCTCGGTAGTGACCTCAGAAATAGTAATAGCAGACATCACTTATATTTTCTGAGGTCAGTACCAAGCGAATAGGTGCATAGGAAAGAGTTTGCCTTCCCATATTCGCTCAGTAGTGACCTCAGAAAATAGTTATAGCAGACATCATTTATATTTTCAGAGGTCAGTACCAAGCGAATAGGTGCACAGGAAAGAGTTTGCCTTCACATATTCGCTCGGTAGTGACCTCAGAAAATAGTAATAGCAAACATCACTTATATTTCCTGAGGTCAGCACCAAGCCAATAGGTGCATAGGAAAGAGTTTGCCTTCCCTTATTCGCTCGGTAGTGACCTCAGAAAATAGTAATAGCAGACATCACTTACATTTTCAGAGGTCAGTACCAAGCGAACAGGTTTGCATCCCCTGCAACAAAATACCTTATTCGCTTGGTACTGACCTCAAAAAAGTGTAAAAGAAAGCGAACAGGTTTACATCCCATGCAACAAAATACCAATGTGAAGGAAACGTTTAAATCCATGCGGTCCTAACTCTCATGTCGTTCCCTCCCATCACCTCTCCTAATCTCGGGGGGGTGGTACCATTCCTTCTCTCTCCCACGTCTACCTCTCATGAAACCGCATGGCGGTACCACCCCTCATAGACCACTCACTTATAAGCCAGAACCCAACCTCTGCTTTTTAGGCATGTCCATCTAGTCTATTTAACCAGCAGTTTTTTCAGAACCTCCCTTAGGGTTTCGCAGAACAACTACAAGAAGCTTAGGATAGTGGTGATGCCTTTCCAAGGTATACTCCCGTAGTGCCAGCAGCACCGTATCCGGGCCCTCCTCAGGAGGTCCCCCCTTGGCCCTCCCCCGATGTTACCCTTAATGTTCTCGATCGACACAGCCCAGGAGTGGCTGCTGTCAACATGGGAGTCAATTCTCGAGGTAAGCCGCTGGTAATTCTTTGCTTTCTGCTCCCAATTTCCAAGCTCCTAGTTTGAAGGGATTATTTGCTAAATGCTCTGTACAGGATGCTAGCCTGAAGCTGGAACAAATGCTGATCATCAGGCACAGGATCTCAATCCTTAAAGACTCTCTGGAAGCAAGAAGGCCTAAAGACCTGTAGCGATTGCTCGTCGAGAATGGCTCTGTAGAGGCTATCTTTAGTTGGCTACAGGAGATAAAGGATCAAGTGCTTGAGCAAGCCAATAAATATGAGGAAGCCATTAACTTTGCCAACAGGCTTCAGGAAGCGATAGTCTGGCTGTGAAGGAAAAGGACTACATGGTTATTGCAAACCCTAAACCCTCGGAAATTAGTAGGCCACTCTTTGTAAAGTCTGAAGTGTTTTCTAACTCAAAACCCGGTGTTAAGTTGTAATTTTGTTCTCCCTTATAAATTCAAAGCGCGTATTTGGTAAAAAAAACCATAAACCCACAACAAACAGGGTTTCCTCCCCCTTATTTGCTTAGTATTGACCTCTGTACTAGCAGACATCACTTAACTTTTCTTTTGGTCAGTACCAAGCGAACAGGGGCATCAAACTAAGTGGCCTTCCCTTATTTGCTTGGTACAGACCAAGGAAAAGTGTAAAAGCAAACATCCTATGGTAAAGACGATGGTCAGTACAAAGCGAACAGGTACAACAAACCTGGTTTACCTTCCCTTATTCGCCTAGTACTGACTACACAAAATACAAGTGCACAGAACGGTAGTAAGTAGCATACCTCTTCACTGTGTGTAGAGTTCTGCATCACTAAAGCACTGCAGAACAGGAGTAAGAGAAGGATGCGCGAGAGTAAGAGGTGATGGAGTTGGGATGGTTTGCTTACCGCGTAGCGTCGATGGGGGTAGAGTTAATTAGAATGATGCGCAGTAGAGGACGCGAAAAGAGGCAGAATAGTTTAGATGTTTGGCGGGGGTACTGCCTCGACTTAGAATGCTTACCTCGGGGAGGGTGACAACTTCACTTATGCGCGAGATTGTGGTTGGTAAATCATACTGCATGGTAATCTGAGACCATTTAATACTGGTTGTCCTTGTGAGCGCAGCCCACGTGCCTTTTTGAGTGACTGTTTAGGGTCAAACAGATGCCAATCGCCCTTGCAGTCGCCATCTCCATCTCCAAGTGGAACAAACAGATCGCCGATGCCTTTGCCTTTTTTGCGCTCTTCCCCTTGGCTAGCTCTCGTGATCGTACATTTAGAGTCAGACGCCGATCGCCCTTGCATTCGCCATCTCCATCTCCAAGTAGAACAAACAGATCACCATTGCCTTTGCATTTTCAGCGCTCTTTCCCTTGGCCACTTCTCGTGATCCTGCGTTGAGAGTCACACGCCGATCGCCCTTGCAGTCGCTATCTCCATGTCCAAGTAGAACAAACAGATCGCCGTTGCCTTTGCATTTTTTGTGCTCTTCCGCTTGGCCACCTCTCGTGATCCTGCGTTGAGCGACCTCCACTGGGTCGAGTCCTTTGCTGCCGCGTCGCCATCGCCATCGCCACCTTCTGGTTCTTGCTGTTGGCGGCCTGCGACATCACCATCCAAGTCGGCGCCATTGGATATTGCAGAGACAGGTTCTTTCTCCCTGCCTCTCCCCTTCCTGTGTGCTGTTAACTGTGTGTGCACCGAAGCCACTGCATTAGGGTAAAATTGAAAGTCTCAAACCGCATGCATGGTTGGAATAATTACTCCTTATGTGACCGTGTATTTGGGCATAGTGAGTGAGTAGGCCTATAAATCTATCACTGATAACATTAAATGCACTGTTCTTATCGACCTGTTCCGAATGCTTGGGTCACAGGACAGAACCAAGCAAATAGGGCCCTTCGGCTCTTCTTGGGCCCCTATTCGCTTGGTTCTGACTCAAGAGCCGTCACCTTTTATGACATTAGCGCACGGGACAGAACTAGGGCCCTTCGGAAATTCTTGGCGCCCTATTCGCTTGGTTCTGACTCAAGTGACGTAACCTTTTATGACATTAGCGCACAGGACAGAACTAAGCGAATAGGGCCCTTCGGAGATTCTTGGGGCCCCTACTCGCTTGGTTGTGACTCAACTAACGTCACCTCTTATGACATTAGCGCACGGGACAGAACCAAGCGAATAGGGCCCTTCAGAGATTCTTGGGCCCCCTACTCACTTGGTTTTGACTCAACTAATGTCACCTCTTATGACATTAGCTCACGGAACAGAACCAAGCGAAAAGAGACCTGGAGGGGTACTCGAGGCTCAATATTCGTTTGGTTATGACACCAAATAGTTTGGCTTGATTTTTCTTTTAGTCATGGGGATCATAGTCCTGGAGACAGACGTGAGCGAGGATACATGTGAAGAAAAACTATTCACGTTCTTATACAACGCCCGTGCTCATCATCGTGCACCAGAACTATCAGGAATGTTCAATGCAGAGTTTTCTATACAGAGGATTATAGATTGCTCATTTGAGTACCTACAAACCCATTTGCAACAGTATGAGGCAGTCACTTGTAACAATTCCATGACAGTATGGCATGAGATATGTGCACCCAGCCGACCTTGACCCTGACAAGAGTGCTTCAAGGAGACTGAATCGCTGTCTAGAAAAGTGTCCCTCCAATGCACTGCTTGTACAAGACAGTTGTATGAAGCACTTCAAAAAGTGTCGCTCAATGGAATTCTACCACGGGTTTGTCTGTTACTTATACTTGCAGATTGATGGTGAGTTAGAGACTTCCCAGTCAACAACTTTCGGTAGTTGTCCATTGGTGTCGGAGGAAGAGGTTGAGGATGTGGAGGTGCAATTCGACCCAGAAGAGGAGCGGGTAGAAATACTAAAGGAAACATTTGATGTGGGTTTAACTCTTGTTTCTCTTGCGGATGCAGCAATAGGGTGCAAGCAAGAAAGTCCAAGTAAGGAAGTGACTTTGCCTCTGAATTGTGCTCCCAGCTTTGCTATGGCGAGCGACACCCACTATGTTCTGTTCACAGATATCATGCATGAGCTCAATATACGGGAGGACTACTGCCTAGCGGCAATTGTGAATTTTTGTGAGGCAGACATGGGGTTTGTGGAGGATGATGGAGTGGACCAACATCTTATTGTTGTCGACACAACTATCTGCGACTCACAGTTCACTTCAGGGTGGCAACTGATCAAAGATACGTTCAATGAAGTGAAGTTCGGAGAGGCCAATTTGCCAACAGATGAGCAGTTGAATCGACAACAAAACAACTCGGCTTGGAAAACAAACCTTTCTGGAGGTCTACTTGCTCTTGTAGATCTTCGGGGAATAGGTTGAGGCTCCTCATTTGGTTGACGTTGTTGCACATTGTCACCGTTTGCAGTCCTTGAGTCTTCACCGTCCTCAAGCTCCATGTACTCATCACCTGTTTCTTTTGTTTGTTTTCTTTCCAAGTAATCTTTGTACATATTTTGTTCGTTAAAAATTACATCCCTACTCCTTAAGATTTTACCATCTTCAGGATTCCATAGGCGATACCCAAAGTCTCCTTCTCCATAGCCAATGAAGAAACACTTTTTGGACTTTGCATCTAACTTTGATCTTAGGCTTCTATCTATGTGCATGAAAGCCTCACACCCAAACACTTTGAGAAATGCATAATTCACCGGTTTACCTGTCCATGCCTCTTCTAGAACTCCCCCATCCAATGCCGTTGAGGGTGACCGATTGATTAAGTACACAGACGTACTTACAGCTTCCGCCCAAAGCTCAAGCGGTAGGCTTGCATGTAGCCGCATGCTTCGTGCTCGTTCCATGATTGTCCCGTTCATCCTTTCCGAAATCCCATTTTGTTGAGGTGTCCTTGGGGTTGTCCTTTGCCTCCGAATGCCATTGCTAGCACAAAAGCTTTCAAAAGCTTGGCTGCAATATTCGCCTCCATTGTCGGATCTGAGGCATTTAACCTTGGTATTTGTTTCATTCTCCACAAAGGCTTTCCACCTTTGAAATATGGAAAATACATCGGATTTATTCTTCATGACATAAACCCATGTTTTTCTAGTCGCATCGTCTATGAATGTTACATAGTACAATGAGCCACCAAGTGATGGTGTACTTGCAGGACCCCAAACATCCGAATGAACCAACTCAAGTTTTTTATTTTTTCTTTCATTTCTTGATTTTTGAAATTTTACCCTCTTTTGTTTACCATAAACACAATCTTCACAGAACTCTAAGTCCACTTCTTTCAAACCTGGTAGAAGCTTCTTTGTTTGAAGGATTTGCATTCCTTTGGCACTCATATGCCCAAGTCGGTAGTGCCACACCGCACTGTCAACTTCTGTAGTTGCTGCACAAACTGAAGGTTGCGTGCTAAAAGTACACAAGTAAAGTGTACCGACTTTTTCTCCCTTGGCAACCACCAAAGATCCCTTTGAGATCTTCCACCGTTTGTTTCCGAATGCAATGTTGTGACCTTCATCGTCCAATTGTCCTGTAGAGATCAAATTTTTGCGAAGAGAAGGAACATGTCTAACATCTTTAAGCTTCCATTCATTTCCGTTAGCAGTTTTGACAGAAACTGTACCTTTGCCGACGATCTCACAAGCTTCATCATCTCCCAAGTATACATACCCAAAATTACCTTTGGTGTAGTCTTGGAAATGTTGCTTGTGTGGTGTCGCATGGAATGAAGCCCCGGAATCTACTATCCAGGAATTAGACACATTGTCTAATGAGAGAATTAGAGCATCTTGCTCTACTTTACCTGCCACATTGGCCTCTGATGTTGGCTTGTTGTCTTGAGACTCTGTCTCCTTCTTCTTCTTGGACCAGCAATCCTTCTTGACGTGGCCCTTCTTTCCGCAGTTCCAACATTCAAGAACTGACTTTGTACGTGACTTGCTCTGCCTTGAGCGATCACGACCCTTTTGGTTTTTGAACCTCTCCTTAAGCCTTCCTCTTGTTTCCACTGATAGTGCAGCACTTGATGATTCTCCTGTGCTTCTCCTTCGCATTTCCTCGCTTAGGAGAACACCCACAACATCATCAAACTTAAGAGTATTTGTGCCAGAGATAGAATTACTTACAGCCATCACAAGGCTGTCCCAACTATCCGGTAGAGATGATAGTATAAGGAGAGCTCGCACTTCGTCATCGAAATTGATTTTCACTGATCGAAGTTGACTTATGTTTGTGTTAAAGTCATTTAGGTGTTCTGCAACTGAACCATTCTTTGCCATCTTTAGATTGAACAAGCGCTTCATAAGAAATACCTTATTGGATGCCGATGGTTTCTCGTAGAAGTCGTCAAGTGACTTCATCAAGTCCTCTGTGGTCTTCATCTCCGAAACATTGAAGGCCACCGTTGACGCCAAGCTTAACCGGATTGTTCCCAGTGCCTTTCGATCAAGGACAATCCATGCTTCATCTGCCATTGTTGCGGGCTTCTTCGCAAGACCGCCTAGTGGCAAATAGAGGTCCTTCTGGTAGAGATAGTCTTCAATCTGCATCTTCCAATGCTGGTAGTTTTTGCCGTTGAACTTCTCAATCTTGAGCTTCCCTTCCTCCGCCATAACTCCCACTCAATTCAAGGAATCCTTTCCTTGAGATAATTTAGCTACGAGCAAACCTTGCTCTGATACCAGTTGTTAGGAAATAAGACGTAGCTAAATAGATAATTGAGTAGATTACTCAATGGAGACAGATTTATATACACGAGATTATAGAGTAGAGAGAGAGAGAGAGAGTACACACGATATATGTGGTTTACCCAATGTGGGCTGCGTCCATGGAAAAGCAGCCACTCAATGGCTTTAGTACTTCAAAACAAGAAGTAGTTTACAAAGGGATTATACCCTTAATGGAGCTCCCGCCTTGCTTCACTCTCACCACCTCACACTCACCTTGTTGCATCAACTTCACACTATGAAATGTGTGTAGAAATGGCCTCCTTTTATAGGCCAAAAGGGCTGCCCTCTCTTATGAGAGACAACCATGTGTAGCCGCCCTTGTGCGAATAAGTCCAAATCGGACCCTCCAATCCCTCCAATCCGCCCATGTGTGGCCGCCCTTGAGAAGACAAGTCCGCTTTTGAATTCGGCCACCGGCACCGGCCATTGACTTCCAACCGCCGGCCACCAGCCATTGACTTCCGACCACCGGCCATCGGCCATTGACCACCAGCCACCGGCCAACCGACCGGTTGTTTTCCGGCCACTTTCCGGCCGCCGTCCGGCCATAATATTCCGACGAAAAAGTTGCCCCTGATTCTTGTCCGTAAAAATTTTGGTTTCCGGTGAGTGATTTTCCTTCACGCACGATGGCTTCTCCTCATAATGGGGGCCTTACAAATGTGCGCTTTTACCATAGAAAATTACAAGGGTAAATCAGGCTCCATACTTAACAAATACTTCGCAAAATACGAGCATTGCCTAACAAATTCATGTTGATTGTGCTCTTGCAAAATAACAATGTTTGCCTCACATGTATGTACATAATGTCATGTTAATCTCCACTTATCAGGGTTACATAACCCGCACCTATGTGTGTGTGCACACGCGCACACACACACACACACACACTTGTCACTAATACCCTTGGATAGCTTCCCTATTAAATCTATCCCAAGGAAGCTATCCAAGGGTATTAGTGACAAGTGTAGAGCAATTTTTTATCTAGTTTTGACTGGTATGCTGTCTATAGCTCTATCTTTTTTACATTTGGTTAAATATCCTCAATGGAAACGTAAAGTAATTTTTTATCTAGTTTTGACTACTCTGTCTATAGCTCTGTCTTTTTTATATTTGGTTGAATATCTTTAATGGCCCCTAGCTCTCAAGTCTCAAGCTTGAGTATTGTTGGGTGTAATGGATTCAGATTCCTTATATTCTAGAAGATTCCATTTTTTTATGTGACAACTCCGTTTTATAAATGGAATCTCTCCCCACATTTCAACTTCAGTGGGAGGCCATAACTTCTACAAATCAACTCCAAAAAATTTGGAGTTTGGGGATTTAGAACCTAATTTCTAATATCTTTCCAATGATATATTGGTTGATAGGGTTTGGATAAAGCGTTTATGTACTTCACTGGGTTGCCTACTTTGAACAAGAGAGGCAAAGTCAAACCTCCTTATAGGGCCCCTTTGAGAGTCCAAATTTTCCCTAATGTGATTAAGACTACCTGCCCTTTCCTAGTTACCATGCAACTTGCCAACAACCAAAGGGTGCTCTTCTACCCACGCCCCATGACTTCATAGGGTGAGCACTAGTCACAGATCAGTAGTCTCTTTTTTTTTCTACTCGTGAACCATAGTTTTCTCTATCTAGTGAAGGCCATGTCTTGGTGCTTAGCCTTGAAGACCAATCTTGTAGGAGTCATACCAGTACGCCAATCAAATTCAAAATCAAAAGCCATGGCTATGATACAACTCATCTAGTCGAGTGAGTGTTATTCACTATTATAGGGAGGACAACAGCCAAGGCCTATGGAATAGCTTATGTTCAGCTGGGAGAGTAAAAGTGCATCCAACAAAGTTTTTCTCATGAAAAAGCTTATGAATCTCAACATGAAAGAAGGTAGCACAGTTTTTGGACACTTAAATGAGTTCAAATCCCTGTTCAGTCAGTTGACATCTCAAGGCTTTAATGAGTTTGACGACGAACACAAGTCTATTTTCCTGTTATGCTCTCTACCCAGTTCATGGAACATATTTTGCACAGCCATTACCATTTCAGCTCCGAATGGCAAGTTAGTGTTCAATGATGTCACAAGTGTATTGCTCACTGAGGAGATTAGACATCAATCTCTTGATGGGAGTGGACAAGGTGATGTGTATGTCGATATTAGTAATCATGACAAGCAAAGGCAATGTGGTCCTAGCCGCGGTCATTATCAGGATCGCAGGCAAGGTCGTAGCAAGAGTCATGGCAAAGACATGAGAAATGTTAAGAGTGTTACTATTGCCGTAAAAAGGGACACTTGAAGAAATATTTCTACACAATGCAGCGTGATAAGGGCAAAGAGAAAGCAAAGTCCAAAAAACCTAAAAGCAACATGAAAATTGAAGAAAATAATGTGGCTAAGTCTCCAACCATTGAGGAGACAGTTTTTGACATACCAAATGATGTGTTGATTTTCACATCGGATTTGAGTCCTGATGCATTGTTAGCTCTTGACGAGTGTTATGCGCAAAATTGGATTGTGGACTCAGGTGCTAGCTTTCAAGTGACTCCTCACAAGGAGTGGTTTTCTACATACACTGCCACACATGGCAAAATGAAGCTAGGCAATTCTTATGAGCTTGATATATGCGGTGGGCCAGCATCAAGTTTTCTATCCATAGTGGCATTGAGTTTATGTTGTATAATGTCAAACATGTATCCAAATTGACAAAGAGTTTGATGTTAGTTGTGGACAGTTGGGTAACTAGCACCTATCTTATCACCTATGCCAATTATAAATGAGTCAAAATTGCCACGGGTTTGCTTAAACCTTGCATTGAAGATGATAGTACTCCCTTTCTTAAAAGGCCAAACTCTCTCACTATTCCCAAGAGCTCTTTTACCACTTTTTTGACCCATAGGACTGCTACTAGCCATATTAGAGGAAAAGCTCGAAGTTTTAGTAAAGGGAAAGGGAGGAATGCCCCTATTCAACAGCTCCTTGAAATTTAATTTAATTTGGTGTGAAGGTACTTTTTGGTCCTTGTGGGAGAAAGACAATTTCTAGTATGGCACTTGAGAAGGATCGGGTTTATGTACATTGTCTCTACCACAATGAACTTCTAGATTGGTTTTTGCCACAGTCTATTTTTTGTGAATGTTTTGATGTTCTTTTTGGTCACCATAATATGTTAAACAATGTCATGATTGGATGGATTTATCATCATCCCATCAAAAATCTTATTTACAACAGTGACTTTTTACAAAATAGTACAATTTTTTAATGTGTTTGCACAAATTATGATATGTTATGTAATGAGTTTGGTGATCTAGGTAAAATGTGTGTACTTGTGCCTTAAGATATTGGATAATCCCATAATTCAATTCTTTTGTGCTAAAGGTTTGAATCACATCCCAATTTTTTCTAGGAATCTATATCTTGCCCTTTCAGTCTTACTTGAGGAGTATAGGATCATGTAGAGCAGGTTTAGACTAGTATTAATGGTAGCTTTAGCCGGCCTATTACTTTTCTTTTTTACAAAGTCAACAGGGATGATTTTTAAATTATATGTAAGAACAAGGTCAAAATTTCCATTTAGGGGCTATGAAAAATAATAGAAAATATTAGTGATTAGTGTAAAACAAGCGATATTGAGCTGGTAACCCTGGGTGTTGCCTTGGAAATCCAAACCCCTTGGTTATATCCGCAATGTCCAACCACTAATTGATTAGATTTTGCATGGAAATTTCTCAAACTAGTAGTTAATAGTGGTGACCAACACAGTCTATTGTGTCTAATAGTGATTGGAATCAACTTGGGAAGTTGAACTTGTCCACTATCCCTAAGCAGATTGAAGACTTCTTTCACTTGGAAATAGGGTTGCAGGGAAACACACACAGCTTGGAGAAGACAAAGGAAGCTCAAGGCACATAACAAAGTTGTATTACTTAGTGTGAAATGGAAAGATAAGATAGCCCTAGAGTGATGGGAATTTATACAATGCTAGGGGGAAAACCTCATAGTGAGGGGAAAAATGGCCCGGTTGTCCTAATTGTGTTCACACACATCACTATCACATGTATATGGTAAAAAATCCCCCTGGGAGTGATGCGGTGAACGAGAGCTGGCGCATAGAGTATAGGGAAGTGCCATGCCCTGAGGACACGATCAATCGACAAAGAGGAGTAAGCCCAAAGCTTTGTGGAAAGATTCAAACTTCTCATGAGACAATGCCTTTGTGAAAAGATCTGCAAGGTTGTCATTTGTTGGCACATAAGCCAGATAATCTCTCCTGCTGACAGCCTCTCCTTGACATAGTGGTAATGCACATCAATGTGCTTTGTGCAAGCATGAAAAACTGGGTTCCTTGCAATTGTGAATGTGCTCTGACTATCATTGTAGATAGTGTTGGCATTGTGATGTCCAACACCCAAATCATCCATAAGGCGTCTAATCCATACACAATCAACCATAGCTATGAAGATTTCCCTGTACTCAGCCTCACAACTGGAAGGGGTCATAGTACGTTGCTTCTTGCTCAACCATGATATGCATGAGCTGTTGAGCATGAAACAAAAACCACTCGTGGACACTCGCATGTCATAACAACCAGCCCAATTTGAGTCCGAAAAAGCATGTAAATTTGGTGGCAATGATCCCCCCTTGGGATAAAACAACCCAATATGTAAAGTGCCATTCAAGTAGCAAAAGATCCATTTGACAGTGTTTCAATCCTTAGACACTAGGCTATGCATAAATTTGCTGGCTTGTGAGACAGCAAACTAAAAGTCTGGTCTCATGTTGCATACATAAATAAGGCATCCAACATCAGTTTGTTAAAGAGTGACATTGAGAGATCACAAGCATCATGAAGACTCAATTTCAAACCTGTTTCCATGGGAGTGGCAATAGGTTTACAATCCTCAAGTCCAAACTTACATAGCAATGTCTGTGCTTAAATTGTGTACCCAAGTAATGATGCAATAGTCCCAAATCTTTCATCTTGAAAGTAGTATTCAAATCAACCTTAAATTCAGTAATATATGGCTCATTCGAACTTGTGATCAACAAATCATCCACATATAGAACAACGAAGGAAGTACATCGCCCTCATGCTTTACATACAATCTGCTTTCTATTGGATTGTTACAAAAGCCTCATATGAACAAATGAGTTTCATCTTTTTCATACCAAGCACGAGGAGATTGCTTCAACCCATACAAAGCTTTCGCACATTTGCATACTTTATCTTCTTTCCCTTTAAGGACAAAACCAAGGCTGTATTACATAAACTTCCTCAAATATGTCACCATTCAAGAAAATTGTAACAAAATCTGATTGATGTACATCCCAACCAAAATGAGCTGCCAATGCACATAGAAAATGCACAATAGTCATACGACAAGAAGGAGCAAAAGTCGCTATATTCTATGCCTTTCTGTTGTGCATAACCTTTTGCAACAAGTTGAAACTTATAACGATCAATCTCACCATCTGGCTTACATTTCAACTTGTAAACCCACGTAGACCAACGGTCTTTTTTCCAGGAGGAAACTCACGTAAAGTCCATGTGTCATTTTCTATAAGTGCATCATATTTTGATTGCATGGTAGTCATCTAATTTTTAGGATTCTGTGATTCATCAAAAGATAGAGGTTCATTAACATCGCATAAGCTAGAAACAGCCAAAGCATAACAATCTGATGCATAAGATGCATGGCAAGAACCTGAAGGAGTACGACTAGACAAAGGTGCATCGAATTTGCTATCACGCAAAGTATGCACTAGCCATTTAGGCATACCATTAGCCTGCTCATTCTCTACCCTTTCCTCATCAAGTACATCAGCAACCATTTGAGATTTCTGCAAGCGCAGTAGATTGGCAAAATTCACATGCCAAAAACGTGCATGCCAAAGTTTTGCATCTGAAACAGCCTTTGAATCCACAACTACATTTATGAAATTCTTCCCATGCTTGTTATACAAAGTGAGCTTATGCAGCCCACGACATAAAATGTCAGATGCAATTATTTTATCACCAAAACTGTGATCATGAGTTGCACATTTGTCATTCACAAAGTTGACAACAATACCAAGTCTAGCAAGTGTAAATACAGACAAAATGTTCTTTTTGATCCTTGGTACATACAATGCATCAACAAGTGTGAAAGAACTACCATTTGCAGCAGTCAAGGATTTCACTAACATGATCACGATCGTGTGATGACGTTAATAACGCAAGTAATTGCACATGAAAAATACATGATCACGTTAATTGTTAACGTGATTTTGATGGTGACCTACAAAAACTAACAGAGCCGATAAGCCCGTCGGCCTTTTTCATTTCCCTTGCGGGCCCGCCGAGGAAAACGTTGAAGCTAGTGGGCCCGCCAAAAAAAAAAAAAGAAAAAGCCCGGCGGGCTAAATTGTATAAATCTTTTCTCTCTATGAATAGAAGAGAATAATGTTGAACACCCAAAAGAAGGTAGTCATACTAAATTTCTTGGGTGTTCAAAAAACAGATCACCTGCTGGGATGCTCTCTTAGTCTATTCATGTCTTCCCATGAATTACTTGCTTGATAACGGGGCTATGCCTAGTTGATATCCATAGAAAGCATCATCTATAGTGGATGCACCTTGTGCATAGAGTCAATGATGTAATGTGCATGCCGTTGTAGACATATACAACAATCACAAGTCAATCTACCAGCCTCAAGTCTTCATGAACACAGTAGCTGAAGTTATAACGAAAGCGTAAACAAGGATTCAATGAAATCAATCCCACTATACTAGTGTGCCACGCATTCATATCAAAAAAACAATGTGATAAACCCTTCGCTTCCCTCTTATTACCAAACCTATGTGTCATTATCCTTGATCCTGATTCAGTGGATAATACTCTAGCACAGAATAGAAGCCTTGCTTCATGTCAAGTGTGTCAAAGCACTTTTCTTTGCACAACAGCAGAGAAGTCTTTTTCAAATGAAATTTTAAAGGCAGAAAAAAAGTAGAACTTAAAAATGTCTATCCTCGTTGCCGCTATGAGAGCAGTTGTCTCCACTTTGAATTTGGCTCATAAAAATGTATATGCTGATAAATTCAGAGCTGTCGGATGTACCCTGCATGCCCTTGTGGCTTGGTTCATACCGACCTCTAAGAAAAGTTCAGGTAGACATGTTGCCAAGTTTTTCCCAACTTTGTATGCTAATAGCATATTACAAAGTTTGGAAGCTTCTATGTAATATGCCCTAAAGTAAAGCCTTGTTTTGCATACGTTCATTGAAAAGATGAGACATAACGCAACCTGAGTGCTCGTAGCTTGGTTCATACTAACCTCTAAGAAAAGTTCAGGTAGACATGTTGCCAAGTTTTTCCCAAGTTTGTATGCTAATAGCATATTACAAAGTTTGGAAGCTTCTATGTAATATGCCCTAAAATAAAGCCTTGTTTTGCATAAGTTCATTAAAAAGATGAGACATAACGCAATCTGAATGCTCGTAGCTAACAGGTGCTTTTGTTGACACAAATATCAAAGCAAAAGAGAATCAATGTTGTAGATCCTTCATAGAGAATCTTCCTTGCTAAATCGTGTAGCTTATTGAGAATCATGAGATTGCCTAATATTAAAAGAGATAGCTCATGAAGCTTAGCTATCGTCTAACTGCCAACTCTCCTTTACCGAAGCGACATTTCCTTGTCATGTTGGCATTGTAAAAAATCAAACAAGTTGGACTCACTTTTGGGTCCTGTAAGAAGTGCCACGTCGGCATAGAGAGAGAAAATGAAAATGTTAAATTGTGCGTTTTATGTGATACTTTTCTACGCAACAAAAAGCCAAAATGACATTCTTTGGTAGGTAGCCACAGTCTTTATCATTCTTATCCTTCGTTCTCTTGTCAGGAATCCAACTAACCGTTTGACTAATGATTTGAAATGCCAACTTACAAGCGTTCCCTCCAGAAACATAAGCCACACGAACTCTATCAACTCTAAACTTAAGAATATGGCTTTCCCTCCTAAAACCTGAGATATTTCTCCGTCTTCTTCTCTATCAACTCTAGGAATGGAGAACGCATCTTTTCCTGATGAAAACACTAATTTGAACTTACAATCCTCAGCCCCTTCATCTTTAACACTTACCCAAAGAAAGAACACACATTATCTTCATGTTGATGTATTGCAAGAGTACACACCGTTGCAGAAACGTAGGAGGGAATCTTTCTTATCAACGAGAGAAAGAATTTAGAAGGACAAACAAGGAACATCATTTGGATTTGTGGACCGATGGGTCTATTTATCCAAAGGATCCTACGACAAATGCGCCACCTCCCTTTGCTAATATCACTAACCTCTTACATTTCACAGGCGATGGCAAGGATGGGCTATTGGGATACACCGAACATTTGGAAATGAGAGGATTGAATGCGGAAAGGCAAAGAAACTTCCTGGCGATAGAGAACATGCAACTGAAGAAACTAAATGAAGCATGCTCTCAAAAGATTTCATCAAACAGAGAGACAATCCAAGGCCTTGAGAAGAAGATCACAAGTTTGCGAGAGAAAGACACCGTGCTTGGTAGTCGGAAAAGACAACGAGATTTGTGCAACATTGAGAACATGAAGGTTGGTAGTGGTGGCCTGAAAAAACGAATACGAGCTTTAAGGTAACTCGAAGTTTGTTTCTTCAATGTGCTTCATTAAGAAATAAATACACTTACTTTCCTATACATGATCATAACACATGGTGCTTTTTTGGCAGGTCTTTACTGCATCCAAACTCGAACGGTACAGGCTTCAATGCCAGAGTACATTACAGCTGTCTAGTTCCAAAAGAAGTAGTTGAAGAGATGATAACTCAGAAAAAATTTCGTAAGTTGAAAGGGAGGCTACTTACCTCCTTCATGAACGAGAATCAGCTGGAACCAATGGAAGTGCCAGCAATACTTGATGAGAGTGGTATCTCGCAGATGGAATACATGGCACTGTTCAAAGCATTAGCTAAAAAGTCTCAAAATAAACTACAGAGAGGATCATTGTTGCCAAAGCCATCACATGTAAAGGCTGCTCACCGGCACGTAAACAATGAGGTTTTTGAGAAACTTGGGTCACCATTCCATATTGAGGCAACGTTCTTAGGCAAGGGCGGCATAGTGGTACAGTTTAACGAGCACAACAACCTCTTCTTGATCTTGAAGCATTGCAAAGGTATGCAGTTCACTTCTTTGACATTAGTCGAGAGGAGTACGGTGGGGTTCTCAAGTTTGTTTTGAAGCTCGACGAGTGCCAGGTCCTGAAGAACAAGAAGCTGGAGAGAGTCACCATTACCCTCATGAACAGAGCTCTGGATCCATCAATAACGAAAGAGGATCCACGATACTTCAGCGTGCAATCAGAAAACAACATTCTAACTCTAGGATCATTTCAGGTAAACTTCGTTCACTCTATGATAACAAAAATATTGATTATTTGGTTGTTGATTTCATGTTTTCGTTTTTCACTGCAGGTTGATAAGGAAAATTTTGAAATCCTCGATTGGGTTTTTAGTCAAACCCAAATTCCTTCTATCATCAGTGAACAAAGAAACGGAGCCGTTCTTTCAGTGGAAGGATTTGGTGACTACACAGTGGAATGACACATGACAGGTGACTTAAAGACTCTTAAGTGTATGTACAACATAACACACGGAGCAGCTGTGGCAAATCCATGCTTATATTGCATGGCTGATGCACAATCACTTGAGAGTGTGCAATGGAATAGAGCTCCCAACAGACATCTTCAAGATAAAACTTTTAAACGAGTGCTTGATATTCCTCTAAGTAGAGTTCACGTCTGTACACTTCATGCACTCTGTCGAATAATTGAAAAGGTGGTTCATTTGTATGTATGTTTTGCATGGCATTAAAGCTAGAGAGTGAGTCAAAAAGAGTGATCAAAGCATTAGAGGGAGTGCTCTCAGACATTGGTTTGCATGGAGGCAATGTCAAAATCGAAGAGGACCCTAAGATGTCTCAAAGTCGGTACAAGGTACCAAGGAAAGCATCGATAGGCGGAGTGAAGGCAAAAAGGTTTGCTCTGTTAGAGTCTGCTATGTATAAATTGAGATATTTTTTTGAGAAAAACTTGAAGGTTGTCATGATGGTTCACGTGATTTGAAGTTTCCTAGAAATAATGATCTTGATCATTTTTTGAGGATGGTATCTTTTGTTTGTCAAAGAATTTGAAAACTATTTTTGTTTTATGGCTTGGGAACACCGAACATAAATCCTTATTTAAATTTTGTTTTCTATTTTTGTTCTATGGCTTGGGAACACCGAATATAAATCTTTATTTAAAGTTTGTTTGGCCTATTCGTGTTTCTCCAATGGGATTTTTGAATAGCCTAAAGAATTGACATAAATACTGATTTTTACTCATAAGCTATTGAAATGGAATGTGCAACTATGTTTAATGACATTAAAAAGTATCATAATCTCCCCTGTTGGTATTATCTGATGCTATGGTGGTGTTCCAAATATTGGTCTGCAATATATGAAAACTATTTTTGTATTATCGTGGAAGGCCAGTTCCAAAACCTTGGATAATTATCGAAACTTATTATTGTGGCTTCTCTACATTCATAAAACAATTAGATTTTACTAGTCCTTGAATCTGTGTATTGAGGTGGATATAGGGATTTTATGATATACTAAGACCAACATAAAGTCATGATAAAAAAATCCGTAAGCTAGTGCACACTACAAGATTGGCAACAATTTTTAGGACTACGAGGTGAGTCTTGAATTCTTGACTATGATCTTGCCTGATATTGCTTAGATGTCTCTTTGCATATTACTGGTGAAAAAAAAGAATAATTTGTTTCTTCTGGTTCATATTTCTCCCCTAGTCGTGGCTAAAATATATTGTTTTGATATAATGATTTAAAACAAAACTGTGACTGATCAGAAATGGATGTAAACTTACTTTGTCATAAATTGTAATATCTAACTTTACCAAATGATTTTCCCATATTAAACTGATCATTTAATATGGGAAGATAAAACGGGAACTAGAGTTAGGATATAGATATGTGCTTCTAGACCTATCTCAATAGGGGGACCAAAAGGAGAACTGGTTGCATCTCAATAGGGGTCCCAAAGGAGACAGTCTACCAAAGAGCAATGTGCAATAAGTGCTTCTAGGTTTACCTTGACAATGGACCAAGAGGAGAGATGGTTACATCTCAATAGGGGTCCAAAAGGAGGTGGTCTATCGAAGAGCAATGTGCATCTAATGGAGCTTAAAATACCTTAGGGTTAACTTCATTAAAGACCTCCAAAATTTAGTGTTAAAAAGTCCTTTGACCTTAGGCAAGTTAGGGTTGACCTTGAGGTGGGAATCTTACCCAGCGTGAGGTGCTTGTCGTGCTTGCTAACTAAGGTGCTTAAAGTGTTTGTGGGAACTTTGCCCAAGCTTGAGGTGCTTCTCATGCTTAAACGACTAAGGTTCTTGAAGTTTTCAATTTAAAGATGATCTCTTAAGAGGCATAAATGATTGTCATGCTTAAAGGACTAGGTGCTTGAAGTGTTCAATTCAAACATGATATCTTAAAAAGCATAAAAGACACATGTCAAGATCCTCCCCATGTGGCCCTCATGATGTGCTTGAATCCTATTGGATAGGATTTAAAAGGGTCCAATAAAAATTTAGATGCATAAAAATAAATAATTAAGCTCTTTCTCTCAAAGAGGAAAAAGAGGACACATGTCCAAATGATATAAATAAATAAAACGAGAGAGAGAGAGAGAGAGAGAGAGAGAGAGAGAGAGAGAGAGATGGACCAAGCATGAGAGTGGGGGGTATACTCTCCCACACAAACACACACACACTCTCATTGTGTGAAGTGCAAAGTGTAAGAGCTCCATCTCCTTCTCCAAGCTTGTGGAGAAGTTGAGAGCCTACACCAACACTCTTGGCTATGGAATGCAAATCCAACCAAGAGCCATGCTTCAATGCTTAAACTTGCCATCTTCTTCATCTTCATTACTATGCTATTATGCTATGCTAATCAAGAAGAGTGATGATAAGTGAGGAACTATTTCTTTTTCCTATGAATGATTCTTCTTCCTCTTCCCTACCCTCATTCCCCGCTAGCTCTCTCCACCTTCGAAGGTGTTTGAGGCCTTGGGACTGAGGCTTGGGATAGTTAATGCTTTTTGCAAAGTTTATGTTATGCTCATAATGCATGAAGCTTTCCATCTTCATTGCATCACCTAGGTCACAATGAACACAAAGATTGTATTGTACCAAGTCTCTCTTGATGAGAGAATCTATAATACAAACGCCTTTTGGAGGGGGGACCGGCTCCGAGTAAATCCAGTCCTCAACTATTGTCATGTTCTTTAAAACTCTCTCTCTTGCAAAAGTATTGTTCATGCCAAGTTAATTAAGTACTATGTTTATGTTGCTACCATCAATTAAGTTCACCCTCATTGTTCTCAAAGTAATCCCACAAAAATGCTCACTCTAATTCTCTTAATTCCGCTATTCTCAAAGTTTATAGGCCAATTCCATTGCATTGGTATCAAAGCATTTGGTTTCTCTTTTCTTGCTTAAAAAGAGAGGTCCTTAAGTTGCCTATTAATGGTTTATTTTGTTAATTATATTAGGGTAAGTGGAACTTAATTCTATTATCGGTTTTGTTGAGCCCACTATGTGGGATATGGTGCACATCTCGGGAGCTTTGGTCTTAATAATGGGGTCTTTTTAAACTTGCCTACAACTTTACATTATTGAGCCATAAGAAGCCCAGAAGGAGCTATCCCTCGGCAATTCTGCTATGTTAGACCCACTTCACTACTCTCTATAATTAACCAATTTGATCCGTGGGTGTAGATACTTGAGTACTGATTTTCAAAGGCTAAGAGGAGTAGCAACTAAGGTTTTGAATTGCCAAAGAATACACTAAGTAAACACATAAGTATAATTAGCATGGTTGACAATAACCAAGAGAGTAGAATGTTACTCCAATAACTTCGTACTTATGGGATTTCCCTTCCTCTCCAAGAGGAGAAAGAGCTTAGGAGGTCTCTTGATGAGATTCCTGAAAGAAGACTCTCTTCCATAAGAGAGGAGGAATCCAAAGAACGAGAAAGAAGCGAATCCCTAATTTCCTCTGAAGATGTGGCTCCATGAAGATGGTGGTCTAGACGGTCGCCAACTCCTCCCAAAAGGAAATGGTCAACCCATAGGCCTTCTCCTTATTATTTCAAAAGGGAAGAGAAACAAAAGGAAGAAAAAGGCAAGAAAGAGGTCACTCTCTTCTCCTTCTTCTTCACCTTCCTCCCATTCTGATGAAAGCAACAACTATTATCCTAGAGAATACAAGAGGAGAGGACATCGCAAAACTTACCTTGCATGGCGAAGGTCCCAAAAGCTCAAGAAATTCAAAGAGGGAGGAAAGAGTATCTCTTTTCTTACCTATGATGGCACCTTTGGTGCCACCGACAAATTATTGGCCTTCATCCAACAATGTAATGCGGCCTTTAGAGACAAGGGCTTCACAAAGTCCTCCAAACTACGCCATGTAGCTATGCACTTCCAAAAGTCTGCGAGTGTCTGGTGGGCTAATCTTCGTGGGAATGGTGAAGTCCCAAGAACATGGAAAACTCTACGAGTTTCCATAATGAAGCAACTCCTTGCAAGCGATGCCAAGGACAAAGTGCTCACCGAATGGCAAATTTTGAAGCTACTTTTCAACGAGTCTATCCACAAATATGTAGACAAGTTTTGGGATTTACATCTCAAAGCTACAGTCTTTCAAAGGATAGACTTCGCCCAACAAAAGCAACAAGTTTGTGCGACTATCACCAAAGTCGTCCACCACGCTATGGTTGCCTCAAGGATCAATTTCCAACAAGGGGCGAGAAGAAATTTCAAACCCATGGAAAATAAGGATTGAAATGAAGCTAAAGGGAAGAGCAATGCTCAAAACTCTTCCCAAGGCAACACCAACACCAACAACAACAAGGCCAAGGAGAAAGAAGCTTACAAAGGTAAAATTAAGCTCTCTCCCAAAGAATTGGAGGCCTTTCGTAAAGACCATAAATGCGTTAAGTGTGGGGAGCAAGGATATGGTTATCGTTCTTGCCCCAAAAGAAATGTACACAATGACACTCCTAGAGCTTCCATGGTTGAAGATCCAAAAGAGGATACTCATTGCAAAGGCTCATCCCTCTCCTATGCTTGGGGAAAAGTAAGGGAGCATGATGCCTTCATCTTGTTTGACCCCCGTTTGACCCTGGCTCTACTCACAACTTTATATCAATGGAGTTGGCCACTAAGTTGGGCATTCAAGCTTTCGAGATGGGAGATATTGTAACTGCCGATGGAGCCTTCAAGGGACAACAAGCCTCCGTTACTCCCATGATTGGGAAGTTGAGGCTTCATGTCCAAAGCTACGTCGACAAATAAGATTTTTTAATCTCTTCTCTCCAACATGAGGATGTTATCCTAGGGGCACCATGGTTCATCAACCGCATGGGAACCAACATGAAGTTCCCTGAAAGGAGAATCTACTTGACCCTACAGGGAAAAGAGCATGTACATAGATGCTAACGAGTTGGGGAACACCATATCCCTGGTTAAGACGCTTGCTTTTGATAAGTCAATGAAAAGCTCTATTTTTGCATATATGATTTTTGTTAGTAAATCTGTAAATGATTCTAACGTTTTCACAAGTAGCAATAAAGGGAATCAAGAGGAATTAGAGTTGTCTAATTTCCTAAAAGGATTCCAATATGTTTTTATTGATGACATCCCTAGTGAGCTACCTCCAAAACGAGGGGATGATGACCATGCAATAGAGCTTCTACTAGGAAGCTCACCACCGAATAAACCTCCTTATTGAGTTTCACAAGCTCAACAAGAGGAGATTATGAGACAAGTGCATGAATTGGTGGAAAAAGGGATGGTGAGGCCTAGCTCCTCTCCATTCTGTTCACCAGTACTTTAAGTGCAAAAGGAAGATGGCACAACCACATGCGTGTCAAATATAGAGCATTAAATAGGATCACTAAAAAAACAAAAAATCCCATGCCGTGGGTAGAAGATCTATTTCATAAGTTACAAGTTTTGACATGACAAATGCTCCAACCGCATTCAAACAAAAAAACTTTAGGCCACTCAAATTCTCTTGAGGAGTACAAGTGACACCTCCAGGTAATCTTTCAAGTTGTGAGAGAGAATAAGCTTTTCATTAATCAAAAGAAAAGTGAATTTTTTCTACAAGAGATTCAATATTCAGGTCACATTATCTCTCAAGTTGGTATCCCTATGGATCCATCAAAATTGGAGGTAATAAAAGCATGGCCTAATCCAAGGAATCTACATGAACTAAGAAGCTTTATTGGTATGTGTGCATACTATAGACGCTTCCTTCATATCAAAATTTTCCCAAATAGCAGGACCATTACATGACTTAACAAAGAAGAACGTTAAGTATTCATGGACTGCTAAGGAGCAAAATGCTTTTGACAAGCTCAAAGAGAAGCTTACCTCTCAAGAAGTCCTATGCTTCCAGATCTCTCAAAGCCATTTGAGGTCCAATGTGATGCTTGTGGTGATTGCCTTGGACCAATCTTGCTTCAAGAAGGGCATGCCATAGTAGATGAGAGCTGAAGGCTCAATACGGATGACCTGCTCTTGTGCATTTATGAGAAAGAGCTTTTAGCTGTCCTACATGCTTGACACATGAAATCACTATTTATTAAGGTCTCCATTCATTTTGCAAACAGACCACCAAAGTCTCAAGTACTTCATGACGCAAACCAAGCTTTCTGACAAACAAATGAGGTGGGAAAATTTACTTTCGCAATTTAAATTTCATATTGCTCACATTGCTGGCAAGGACAATCAAGTGGTCGATGCACTTTCACAACGGCCAAGGGTAAATGTGGTGTCTAGAGCAACTCACAATGATCTATCTTTTATGATAGATGAGTATGCCAGAAGCCGAGACTTTAAGTACGTAATTATAGCCTTTGCATTAAGGAAGAAAAAAGAACCATTCACCTTGAAGGATGGTTATCTTCTTCCAAACGGCAATAGGCTATGCATTACTCACCCATACAATAAGAAAGCCATGATGAATCCCATGCTTCTGGGCAAAGAGGGATTCCATAATCTACTCTTCGAGGAGTAGACATCTATTTCTGTTGGTCTACCATGAAAAGTAAACATACAAGAGTATGTTTCAAAATGCGTGGTATACCAAAAATTGAAATTTGATCAAGGGAAGCAACTTGGATTGTTTCAGTCGACAGGCTTAGCAAGAAAACACACTCTATGCCTGTCAAAAAGACTATTAAGGCACATCAAACGGCAACTCTCTTTAGATCTCAAATTTTCAAGTATCATGGCTTGCCAACATCCATAGTGTCGGACAAAGATCCTAGAATGATCAGTAATTTCTAGAAGGGTCTCTTTGAGAATTCAGGAAGTAGATTAAATTTCTCTTTCGGCCTATCATCTACAAGCGGATGACCAAAGTGAAATAACTAATCTAACGATTCTTGAATCTACTAAAAGCCTATGTCATGGACGTAGATCAACGTTCTCAATGAGAGAAGTACCTACCTCTTATAAATTATGCGTATAATGACATTGTACATACTTCTTTGGGGAAAGCACCTTTCAAGGTTAAAGAGGGAAGATCCAAAAGTCCCTTACTACTTAAAGTACATGGAAAGATCTTCGCTGCTGAATATAGCCGAGACTCACAAGAATCTTTTTCAAAGATTAAAGAGGGATATCCATCTCAAAGCAAATGCAAAAAGGGCTGCTGCTTATAAGCACATAAGAGACTTAGCCTTTAAGGAAAATGATCGAGTCTTGCTAAAGTTTCTCAAGGCTCGTCTAAGGCATACTACGGGCAAGAATCCTATGGGCCACCAAGAGTATTATGCTAAACTAACAAAAAGATACTATGGTCCTTTTTAAATTCTTAAGCCAATCAATGAGATGGCTTATCAATTAAAGTTGCCCAACCATTGGCTCATACACAACGTTTTTCATGAGAGCTTACTTAAGCCTTACAAAGGAGCGCCACCAAAAGAAGCAGTAGTTGCAAAACCTCCAAAAATCAAGGATCAAGAAGAAGTACTTCAATCTGAGTCCATCCTACAACATGAAGACAAGGTATTAAGAAACGGTAGGATTATCCGACGATATTTTATTAAGTTTAAGGATCAGGAGGGGTAATGACCTTCTGATGAATTACTACTGCTCTAGGGGGAAGTTAATCTATACGGTTAACTCGAATTATGTAAACTTGAAAATTAATCAAAAAAGAATTCCTATGTAGGTGATGGCCTTCTTATGATTACAAAATCTTTGAACAAATAAAACTTTTTCACATAGTAGTTTAAGTTAAAGTAATTTGAAGTAGGACAAGGATAACAAGTGATCGGTTTGCTGATAGGTTCGCTGACACTTGTAATACATATTCAAAGCTAACGAATTTGTTGTCTTGTTTATATGGATATAAGTGAGAATTCTATCTTTGCTTAAGAATACTTTGGCTTAGCTACTATCCGAGATTGAAGATCTTGGCTGCTTTTACCTATAGGACCTTTTGAACTCAACTACTTCTTGTATAAAATAAAATGATACTTCATTATGATTGTAATGTACAAAAATAAATCTAAGATTGAATCATTTTTGTACCAATCTTTGTTCTTTTTTCTAAAACCAATCGTCTTTCAAACAATTATGTTCTTTTCTGTATTTGTATTACAACAAAACACATGTGGCGAGTTCAAACCCTGACCAATGCTCTTTTCTTCTTTTCCTCTCAAAACAAAACACACGTGGCAAGTTCAAACCCTGACCAATGCTCTTTTCCTCTTTTCCTCTCAAAATGCCTCGAACAAAAATACCTTCAAGACATATGCTCACAGCTTAAGGCTCGAGCCGTCGAGGCCACCTAGTGGAAGCCGAAAGGTGGGCAGTACGTATACTTCTCGACGTTGGTGATCGAAGACGCCTAAGACGACAGCGTAGTCGAGCAAATCTAGGATCGCCCAACGCAGCAGATACAAGCAACTGCTACACACGCATCGCAAAAACCTCGTCTTTGAAGTCCACCCTATTTCGCTGTTCTCTCTTTTGGAACATTGCCCATTTCATCTTATGAAACGGATTCTCATTATGCGGATGATCGCAGATGCTAGCGTTCCTATCTAAGAAACTGCAGTGTTACTTCTTATAAGTTTATTTCGAAAGTTGAGCGTTGCCTTGTTTGGATGAGGGACGCTCATGGTCTAGCCTATCAAGCTCTGGCACAAATAAGTCAATATGTTTGAAGCTCAGGTACAACTGTATTATGGTACTTGGGCAGCTCATGCCATATTAAATCACTTACAATTGGTACAAAACCTTTTGTATCACCAATCTTTACTCAAACATCCAACCTTTACTCTGAATAGTTTCATTACACCTGAATCAAAAATACCGTAGGAGTGTTTAAATCAAGATTCTGCTGATCTACATATTTTCATAACAAGTTGAACATGCCATACATGTGGTTCATTTGATTCAAATGTTATGGTCTAAACTTATATAGTAGCATGATTATCCATTGCTCACAGGTATGGCTGTAAAATCTCCAAGTACACACTTGTTTTTAGACATCCGGTTTGAAATCAGTCACGCCTTAGGGCTCTGTTCTAATTAGCATCATGTATGGCAGGTTTTGCAGCTTTTGCGGCAGTATCTAGGAGAATATGTACATGGTTTGTCAGTCGAAGCTTTGAGGATCAGTGTTTGGCAAGGTATTCTGTCAATTAAGCTAGGAGTTGGCATGGATAAAGGAGATATGTCTTTTCAAGGTTTCAAAGTTCTTGTAAAATGTTACGGACATACAGCTATCTTGTGCTTATCAAAGGACATCATTGGGTACAGCTGGCTTCATTACATCAATAGGCTTGGACCCTATGGCATAATTTTTACTGACAACATGATTTTGCACAATATTAAAAGTGGGCTAAACTTGTCATCCATAGATTTGAGCAGCTGGGCAGCTGTTGAAGTTTTCTAGTATACCTTTAATGGAGAGAAGCAATACTTCGTTCCACTTTTTTTTTGTATGTGCAAGTATTGAGTTACCATGTAGCTAATACACATGGACTGGTGTTTGGAGCTGCAACGATATGGTGGATTAGAAAGAACAGGGTTGAACAATGCACGTTGTAGGTATATACTTGCTTATGACAGATGGATGTGCCAATGTTAGGCTCATTGGATGATAGCCTCCCCATTCATGAAGGTATACGATAGAGATCAATTTCTGAGCTTGCAAAGACCTAGATCATAGTGACAATGAAATGTAGGATCGATCTTTTCCTATCCTAGGAAATGAACCGTAGAAACATTTCGAGATGGGTTAGAGAGCAAACAAAGTGAAACAACAAAATTTCCTCGTGGCTTTAGTATATCAATGACCTATGATAGTGCAAGTGTTGTCTGTGCCACACGTAGAGAGAAAGAGAGACAAAAAGTGAGTTTTAATGCAAGCCCACTCTTGACATGGATGTGTGTGTGGGTGTGTGTGTGTGAGAGAGAGAGAGAGAGAGAGAGAGAGAGAGAGAGAGAGAGAGAGAGAGAGAGAGAGAGAGAGAGAGAGAGAGAGAGAGAGAGAGAGAGAGGGGGAGATGAGATGAGATGTTATATTAACGTCTTCAAAAGGCCAAAGTGACCTATGAGACCAGAAAGTTACAATGTGGTGGATCTGATACAAAGTCAGAATAACAAAAGACAAAATGAAAATACTATGCTATGGAATCCTAAACTGCTAGGTGTGAACTAAGCAGCTAGCTGGGATAGCTAAATCACAAGAGAGATTACAAGAGATCCAGCATCGGTCGTTGGTGGATCTCATCAATCTCCTCTATCGTAGTAGTCTGACCGAGCGTCGTGCATGTCCGGCCAAAATGATCCGGGTCCTCTGATGCAGCGTCCGTCGATGTTGTGTAGTCCTCCACAGTCGTGGGCGTCTGGATCTCCCCATCTCGATCGCCCGATCGATCAGTGTGCCTCTGGTGTAATGTGACAAACTCTGCTATGGTGGTAGCTCCTCCGTGTGTCCAGTGTCTGTTCTAAAGAAGTCTGTGATCTGTCTCTGAGACTGCCTAGCTTGTCCTCTCGTCAGGCTCTCTCTGTATCTGCGCAGCTCGAGCAAAAACAAGCCCAGGCATCTCTGATCCTCGTACCGCATGACTCTGGAGAGTGGTCCAAATCCCTCTCTGAACAAGCGGCCTCGTATCTCGTAGTAGACTGGGCAGTGGCATGTGTAGTGCAACTCTGTCTCGGGCTCCAAGTCACACATGGGGCATGTCCTGGCCTCTGCTGGTACTCCGCTGTATATCTCCAGTCTCAATCCGCAGCTGGTGTGAAGATGTGCATATCTGGCCAATAGCACATTGTATCCCATGAGACATGTGGGTGTCCATGTATCTGGGCCTTATCACAAAACCATCCTCTGTAAGCTGGAGAAGATGCTCTCTGTAGAAAGCCATCTTCGTGTCCAGCTCTTGCACTGGCTGTATCCATGTCCTCTTGGTGTCTAACTGAGTCAAGTCCTGGCGGATGAGCCTCGTGATCTCGGACTGTGCAAGAGTCAGAGAGGGTGCATCCAGTGAGTACTGGAAGGGGGCAATCTGTCAATGCTGAACCCATGCGCCTGAAACCATGATGTCATCTCCCCATACCAGCATGCTGTATCTCCCTGCATGGCTAACTATCGAGAGGACTCAAGTGCAAGGCGGGCATATCTGTCTCTGGGAAGTTCCCACATGCAGTGTATGGAGACAGATCTGGTGAGTGCCTCAACCACTAGTGGGGGGGCAGCTAGCTCTGCTCGGATAATTGCACGTGGTACTGTAGCCTTGGCTCTAATGAGCCGTGAGATCATAGAGACCAGAGGCTTCTCCATGTCTCCCCATCCATCAATGCGACCTGTCCTCCCGTGATGATCCAATGAAGGTCCCCATATCTCAGCTCCATAGAGCAATGCAGAAGCCACCAAAGTGTCAAAGAGCCAGAGCTTCGTCCGAGGTTCTTGAAACTGAACCTGTGAACACATCCTCTCTCCTGTCTACCTAATGCTGCATGGGTTCTGGTCAATTTAGTCTCTGCTGCTCTCCTCAGTGAAAATGCTGGTCCACTAAAAACCACTCCAAGGTAAGTGTAAGCATCTGTATACTCCATTGTCTCCTGGCCGTATGTGAATGCGGGTGCTGACCGCCTGATCCATTGTGGGGTGGTATTAAATACCATGACCTTGGTTTTACCAAGGTTGACGGACAAACCACTTTCATGGGCAAACCTATGCAAAGCATCGAAGTGACGTTGCATCCCCTTTGGAGAGTTAGAGATCAACACAATATCATCAGCATATAACAATAGTGGAATCCATGTCCCTGCCAGTTGAGCACCTCTATCACCATCTCTCTCAATGTAGTCAAAAACCTCATCCACATACATACCAAATAGAGTAGGAGAGAGCGGGCAGCCCTGCTTCACCCCAATAGTGGAGTAAACCGGTCTAGATAGACCCTCCGAGGTGCGTACATGCCCCACTTTTGACTTGTATAATGCCGTGACCCCCCAAATGAGCTCTGTGGGTACTCCCATCTCCTGTAATCTGCGCATCAATCTAGCTTTGGGTATTGTGTCGAATGCTTTGCGGAAGTCCACAAAGCTACAATAGATCCGTCTCCCATGTGATCTGCCCTCCTCAATGATGGCTCTGAGTGTCTGGATATGGTCAAGAGTAGAGAACCTCTCTTGAACCTTGCCTGTCCGGCTGCGCGTATCCCCTCCCTCTCTGCCCATCTACTCAGTTGTTGCTCAAGAATGGATGCGAATAAACCGTGCCAATGTGCGTTCAATCATGATAGTGCGATAATTCCAAGGCTCCATAGGGTCTCCTGACAGATAGGTACAATAGTAGATAAACTCCAAGTATCAGGCAAGCCCTCACACATGGCATGGTTAAACATAACTGCTAGAAGCTCTGCTAGTAGATCTCTGGCATGCATGAAATGCTCAGCCACTAAGCCATCATGATTATATGCTCTCCCAGTTCTCATCCTATCAATGGCCTTCTTCACCATCTTAGCGGTGAAAAAGCACATGTATGTGGGCATGGATCGGGGGGATCGGGAAGGGGCGGCTGTCCAGGAACTGTGTACAGAGATGATGCGTACTGGCCCCAGGCCTCTGTAGAGGTAATGGTAGGGGGGGAGTGCTCATGAAAGAGCCGCCATGCCTAACGTGAATCCTGACTCAGAAATAGCTGGTATAGATCTTGTTCTAGGTGAGCCAAAAATGCCCTCCTCTTTCGCCACACTAGGCGTCGGAAGTCAATCTGTGACTGTCTGTGAGTGATGTCCCCCAAAAGCACTTCTCTCTGAAGTCTAGCTTTAGTCTCACGGCATTCCTCATCATACCAGTTGTTTTGGGGCATGCTTCCAGAACGGCGTCTCTGCTCAGGCTGGGTGTGTGGGTATGTCTCTGCTGTTGCATCATGTAATGTCTGTGTCAGTATAGTAGTAAGCTCCTGCAGAGGTCGCCCTGGCTCTTCTGTGCACAGACGTCTGTAGATCCCATCTATGTATACAGAGTCTGTCTCCCGCGTGAGTGTAGCGAGTAGGGGCTGCTGCCCGTAGCCTGTGTGCTATACTAAACTGGAAAGAGATGGTCAACGACACGAGAGCATGATCCACTGCCACACCAACAGGTCTGGGTCCAACCCCGAGATCCTGGATACTAGAGATGAGGCTCGGTTGTGTCATGACATAATCCACTGTGCTGGCTCCATGTCTGTGTGGAAAGCATGTAAAACCCTCTGTAGTGGGAAATCTCTGTAGGCCTTTCAAGATGGCCAATCCATGTGTAGTCCCCATGTCTATCAAGTGTCGTCCATACTCAGTATATTCCCCATCCTGTGATAGTCTGGATAGGCCCGTCTCTGCAACATCTAACTCTCTTAGCATCTCCTCTGAAGTATCATAAAATACTGTCTGATGATGGGCAGTCCTAGCATTGAAGTCCCCTAGAATGATGATGTCACCATCTCTAGAGAACTCCCATATGTCATCATCCAAAATAGAAAAGGGGGACTGTCCTCTGGGCGGTGCATATACTGACGTACTCGGGGGGAAGTAGCAAATAGCGATGTAAAGATATCTGCCTGTCGCTGCTCTCAATCTCACCCACATGTACCTAGCTTGCTCATCTCTGTGGGCTATATATATCAATGGATGCAACTCCTCCTTGAATAACACTACCACTTCTCCTGAGCCCCGCCCTCTGTGCTCTGAAAGACATTAATAAGTGAAAAATGTCAAAAATAGCGAAAATAGGCGAAATGCACTGGAAAATTCTCCTAACTGATTCTAATGGATTCTGATGGGAATTCTGATGATCATGTTGTGTGCAACCAGAGGATATGCATCTACACTAAGTGATTGGGCATGCACGGTCTACGAATAGACTCACAAAAGTGCCAGATCACTTCTAATCTAGACTGACTGGATTGATTGAACCCTGATCATGCTGTAGCTTGTCCACTGACACATAGGGTTGGATGTGTCACGTGACATCCCCTCCTTTTCAAAGTGAGGTACTGGTACCGAACTGTATGGCGTCGAGGGAGATCGCCAATAGCATCCGGAATCCTGGAAGGGACTCTTCGCCGGCCCACTCTGATGTGTGGGTCGTGCGGTACTTGAACTTCATAAAGGTCTGCAATGCTTGCTTCTTTGGGCCGCGCCGAAAGCGACACAAAGTCTTCTGTGGCTCCTTCAATGCTTCAACTTCGTCGAGAGTCATGCTTCTTTCTTCTTCAAGAATCTCCATGGCTGAAAATTATTGAAACCATTTCCAACACAAAACCATGAACATACCTATTCCATGTGAAGTGAGTGGAAAAAATCTTGTCTTCTCTAAAGACTGTGCATGCAATGTAGATGAACAAAAAGACGGAGTGCCAAACTGTTCACCACACACACGCAAACAATGAGATCGAATCTTGTCATTCTGATCCAAATCAATCAACTGTGGCAAGTCACAACGGAAATGCCTATGCTTGGTGCTCATACTTTCATGTGCTCGTTCGGAAACTGTGTCATGCCAAGGAAGAGACATGGAATGTGACTTCCTTACATACATACTTTTCAGCTTTTCATGAAAAATCCGCATACATTTGTGCTCATCCATGAGAGAAACGTGCTCAACATACAATATGTCATGCCTAGGAAAAGGGGTCACATAAAGATGCTGACTAAAATACAGGAAACGATCACGAATGAAACATTCGAACAATGCGTGCGTATCAATCATGCGAACACATAATACTTCCTGTGAACGCTCTTTGGACCTAGGCTCGAGAGCCAAGATCGCTTCTTCTTGAATGATCGAATCGTACTGTGGGGGTTCTTTGGACCTCGACTCGAAAACCAAGATCGGTTCTTCGTGATTGATCGAATCTACAACGAGGTTAGTTTCGCTAGAAAAAGCATCAACTAACTCATCCTTCTTGTGAACAATCACAACTTCTTCATGCAACTCATCATGCTTGTGAGAAATCACACCTTGATCATGCAAATCATCATGCTTGTCATTGTCATTCAAATCATCATGCTTATCATCATCATTCAAATCGTCATGCTTATCAAAATCATGCAAATCTTGTGTCATGCTTTGGAGAAGAAGAGACTGAGAGAGTCTCCTTTTCCCGAATCTCTTGCATCTGTGCCTGCATTTGAGAAAAGAGTCGCAACATCTCTTGCATTCTTGCTTTGATCTCGCGATCAAATTCTGCTAGTCTTTCTTCGTTCTCGCGATCAAATTTTGCTTGACTTTCTTTTTCTTCCAAGTCGTACTGTCGCTCTATGGCTGCCATTTCTTCTTCGTATTCACGATCTATGGCTGCCCTTCGTTCTTCATAGGCCTTTCTTTCTGCTTCTCTTTCTGCTTTTCTTTCTTCGCGTTCTAACTGTCTTTCCTTAAACAACTGCTTCAACTCCTCCATAGGAGTTAGTGCAATCTTTGTCGTAGATGTGGAAGGGGGAGGGTCGGAAAAAACTCTTGGTGGGGAAAATTCTTCTTCGCCTCTCTCATGCTCATCACTTCCAAGCGAAGTATCCATTCCGCTTCGAGTGATGACCATTCTGAAGTCGTGGGTTCTTGTGGTGTTGGGTTCTTAAGTTCACGAGGAACTTGGGTTCTTGGATTCTTGAGGGTCTTGAGGTTCTTGAGGTCGTTGAGGTTCTTGAGGTTTTCTTTCGCTTGCAAACCGTGTTTGAGAAGGATCTTCTCTTCACCCGAGTTCTACTGCTTTCCGCGGGCGCACACCCCGTGGCGGCCTTGCGCTCACACCAAGGTTGCTTTTTCCCACCTCACGTCGATTGGCCGGCCGCTAAGTGCACAATCCGCTCTCAATGAGTGAAAAGAGACACAAGGGGAGGCTGGACAAGCCCTTCTTTCCTTGGATTCCTGTCACTCTTCAAAGAACACGATTAGGAAGCGACACGCCCAAGCGAACTTGGGTTCGTGAGACCTCAACAAGAAAAAAAAATTCTTGTGATTCTTGTGGTTCTTTCCTTGAGTGATACAGAACACTGCCAAAGCTTTGATACCAATGTAAGGTGCAACAGAATGAATGTTGTATTTTCTCAAGATGAGTGATCCATATTTGCTCAAGGTTCCTTTTAGTTCTTATGGAAGGGAGAGCCTTCCGTTCTTTATGAAGAGTGCTATGATCACGAACAAAGTGAGTGGATATTGTGTGTGCAAGTGTATGAGACTGAGAGAAAGAGAGAAGAGAGATACGAAACTAGAGACGTTGTAAAACCCTCCTTCGAAGGACCCACTCTCGTTGGCGAGAGTGGTCTACGATTGATTGCACAAAGTGGTACAATGAAGATGCATGGAACTGATGCAACTTGGGACTATGTTGGTGACGACGACGGGGACAACGACGATGACTTAAGGGCTGAAATCTGCGACCTTCTATCTGCTGTCCAAAAACGCTATGGGCTGAAATCTGCGACTAGTTCGAAAACGTTGTTTTGGGGGGCTGTTTCGGTGGTTCCTTAACGATGAAAATCTGCAGTTTAATGGCTGAAAACTGAGGCTGATTCGGGGCTACTGAAAACGCTGATTTGGCTGCGTTTTTGAAGGCTGAAAATGATGATCTTCTGCAATGTCTAGGGCTGAATCTGCTCCTGTTCATGAATGCTGAAAACGCTGGTACAATGGCTTCACCGAAGGCTGAAAATGAAAACGCTAGCAGATCTTGGTAGCGTTAGTAAAAACGTTGGGCATCTGGGACTGTTGGCGATGGTTGCAAGGCTGAAAACGCAAGCTTGGGGGTGGTGTGGGCGATGACCAAAAACGCTAGGCTTAGGGGATGGAAAACGCCAAGGTTGGGGGTGCTGCGGGGTTCTTGCTGAGAGAGAGGGAGTACCTGCTGCCTGGTGGCATGTTGTGCTCCTTGCTCATCTGCCGAAGAGTGCTAATTTTGGTTTGCTTATATATTTTCTTAGCAAAATTACCCTACCTACTTTTGTTGGAAAGTCACTTAAATTAATAAGTGAAAAATGTCAAAAATAGGGAAAATAGGCTAAATGCACTGGAAAATTCCCCTAACTGATTCTAATGGATTCTGATGGGAATTCTGATGATCATGTTGTGTGCAACCAGAGGTTATGCATCTACACTAAGTGACTGGGCATGCACGGTCTACGAATAGACTCACAAAAGTGCCAGATCACTTCTAATCTAGATTGACTGAATTGACTGAACCCTGATTATGCTGTAGCTTGTCCACTGACACATAGGGTTGGATGTGTCACGTGACAGGACGCGTATCTCATAGTATGCCGGGCAATGACACGTGTAGTGCAGCTCTGTCTCTGGCTCTAAGTTACATAGGTGACATATCCTGGCTCCTGCCGGCACTCCTCGAAATCGGCCAGTCTCGATCTGGAGTTGATGTGAGGATGTGCGTATCTGTCCAATAGTGCATCTTATCCCATGGGATAAGTGTGTATCCATGTATGCTGGCCTAGTCACAAAGCCGTCCTCCGTGAGTTGGAGAAGGTGCTCTCTATAGAAGGCCATCTTCGTGCCCAACTCCTGTGTCGACTCTATCCATGTGCTCCTAGTATTTAGCTGAATCAGATCCTGACGTATGAGCCTGGTGATTTCGGTCCGTGTGAGAGACAAGGAGGGTGCATCCAAGGAGTATTGAAACGGAGGTAACCTATCCATGTTGAGACCATGCGACTGAAACCATGATGTCATCTGTCCATACCAACATGCTGTATCGCCTTGTAGAGCTAGTTGTCGAGATGACTCCAGGGCAAGCCATGCGTACCTGTCTCTGGGGAGATCCCATAGTCCGTGCATAAAGGACGTTGATCTCGTCAGTGCCTCTACTACATGGGGGGGGGGGGGGGGGGGGGGCGGCTAGCTCGGCTCGGATAATCTCATGTGGTACTGAGGCCTTAGCCCGAATCATCTAAGCGATCATAGAGACCAGAGGCCTCTCCATACATCTCCAACCACCTGTGTTGCCAGATCTCCCATGGTGGTCTATTGAGGGTCCCCATACCTGAACTCCATAGAGCATAGCTAGAGTCACTAGAGTGTCAAACAGCCAAAGCTTTGTTCGCGGTTCATGAAACTGAACCTACGAACACATCCTCTCCAATCCTCCCAGAGCTGCATATGCTCTCGTCAGTCTAGTCTCTGATGCTCTCCTTAGTGAAAACACCGGTCTACTGAATACTACCCCAAGATAGGAATATGCATCTGTGCAGTGTGTACTCCACAGTCTCCTGGCCATACATAAATGTGGGTGCCGACCTCCTGACGCACTGTCGTGTGGTGTTGATGAAACCGGCTGTTCAATCCAAAAAGGGCGGTAGACTTTACCTCAAACCTTGATTTAGCTTTCACCCATTATTAGTCGTCTATTATACCTGCGCTATAGTGACACAAGAGAGGGGAATGGGATACAGATGCTAGAATGCACCAGTATGAGAAGACCGACACCAGATTGGCCCCTAACTTAGGCGCCCCTTTCGGTATTTCTTTATTGTTCAAAAGAGGGAATAAATGCTGTGGATCCCTACAAGCTGCCCCGCACAAACTTGGCTGAATTTCAACTGTTCCGGCCTGATTTCGGCAGCATAACTATACTAGGACCCTTCACAGTCAGTATTCCCACGCATTGACTGACTTTCCCGACGCATACAGGAACTTTGCAAAACCTGGCGAGAATCTGCAGCACGCTGAATTCTCTGTTTTCAGCCCTGAAAATGCGCCAGATCGCCCGTACAACGGTCCCCTTGCGTCCCCGAACCTCGTGGGGGTATTAGGGTCCGTTTAGGGCCAAAACCCTAAACCTGCAAAAATACACAGCAGGCTGTAATTTACTGTTTCGGGCTCCGTTTCGCGTGCCGGTCGCATCCGTAGCAAGTCCTCGAGCTCCCGCACCTGTAGGGCAACTTGCCCTTTGAATCGGACGAGATTTCTGGCGTGAAACCTCTAGAATTCACCTGTACCTGCGGGGGGATTAGCCGCTAGCTAATCCAGTACCTGTGCAAGAGGCTCTTGCCTTGGCAATCGGGCATGAACCCACACAACTGTACATTGGTCAAATGAAAATCCCACTAGAGGGGCATAACATACTGCCAAAGGGGAGAGAGAGGGCAGTGCGTAGCGTGCAGGGCATCACTCCTGGCACCGCACTGTACATAGGAGGGAAAGCAAGCACTCCATAGCTCTTAACCTGTGACAAATTCTGAAAATCAGCCTCCTCTCTGATTTTAGGCGCCCCCTCTCTGGCCAGGAGTAGCAGAATGCTCACAGAGTGCCACATGGCACATCTTTGGGCATTCCCGGCTAAAAATATCTCAACTGGTGCGTGAGTTGACTTTGCAGCAGAGCAAGAAAATGTTCCCTTTGTCATTCCGGAGGTAATGACATCAACACATTTTCAGGTCCCAAAATAGCAGTTCCCTAAATTTTAGGAGATGCTGCCATTGTATCTTTCTAGGTCATTCGACCCTCTTTGTACACTGCGGCCACATCCAGAACTTAAATGTAGCCTCTGTAGCAAAGGATTCCACTTTGGCTAGTCAATGACCCCACTTGGCTAACCATAGTCCTTGTCCAACCTTAGTGCTCTCTTGCCCTCAGGCCTGGACTCCCTCTGGGCAGTTCCACACTAGCTATGCAATGCAGGGCAGTTAGATTTCCTGAGGGGTGTTTCCAAAAAGTGAAAGTAAATAGATAATAAGAAAGAAATCAACAAAAAGGATAGATAGTAGTCACACGTTGGTGACATACCCCCCTCTTGAAATCTCAAACGTCCTCGTTTGCATCTATGTCGTACATGCTTACTGTCAACACTGATGTATTCAACACCTGTCGACACATATACGACACATACATGCTCATTGTCAACCCTGGTGTATTCAACACCTCGTCGACACATGTATTGCTTGCGTGTGAACCCTGTCCCAATGACATAATGGTAGCTTCGCACTCTGCCATTGCTTTGAGTCACGAACTTTCCAATGACAAAATGGTAGCTGCACATTTTGCCACTGTCTTATAGTACACGTTGGATCGCGTAACACTTTCGAGCATACCCAAACCGACATTGTAGGAATGCAGTTACACATGTACTCTTTAATAGAAGCAACTACTGTATCCTTGACAAACTGACAAGAAATACTCACTTCTATAGCACTAACCAAACTTTTGGACATTCCATAAGAGCAATTGCCAAACTGACAATCTGTACAGCTCTAACATTCATGTAACAGGTATTTGATTTGAGCTCACTTTAAATACCATGTACATCATTTGTTTCAGAAGCCATTGTCACACTAACAATCCATGTAGCTTTGAAACTCAAGGGGTCAAGGTAGGTTGCAAATCGAAGGCTTCAAGGTAAAGTGATAACACAGTTGGTGATTCTGCAAGTTCACCTTCTTCCATCCACTTAGCATCCATTGGTGGATAGTTTCTGAACTTTACTAAGTAACGCCTAGCAACCTTGCCTTTCACTTTCCTTTCTTTGTGTGCCAAAATCTGTTCAGGGACCAAGATCTTGTGAAGTTCCTCGACTTCCGGCTGATCTTCAACTGGCATATCTTCTGGCACATCACCCACATAGGGTCTGAGAAGACTCACATGAAACGCATTGTGTATCTTCCAACTATCAGGCAATTTCAGCCTATATGCAACATCACTGATTATGTCGCACACTTGAAAAGGCCCATAGTAACGCATGCTGAGCTTTGGAAACAGTCTTTCCTTGCCCTTCATCTTCTTGAACCTTGCCTTTTCAAAGCGTAAAAGCACCCAATCACCAAGTGAATATACCACTTCACGACGATGACGATCAGCTGCTTTCTTTTGCTTTGCCTGAGTCTTTTCCAAGGCCACTTTGACCTTCTTGTACATTTCATCCATGTCCTGAACATACTTATCTGCTTCAAATATCTTGTCCTTTGTATGCAGTATGGGAGGAACTTTCTTGCCACCTTCAACTATCTCAAAAGGTGCCTTGCCAGTTGATGAATGCACTGTATTATTGTATGCATACTCCACCAATGGCAAATACTGCTCCCACTTTCCTTTATGCTCTGACACATAACACTTCAGCAGATCTAGGACAGTAGAATTTGCCTCTTCTGACTGCCCATCTGTTTGAGGATGAAATGACGAAGAGAATTTGAGCGTTGTGCCCATATTCTCAAAAAAGCCTCTCCAGAACAAACTTGTCATGCGTGGATCACGGTCGCTAACAATCGACTGTGGCATGCCATGATACTTGAAAATATTGCTCATAAACAAGCGTGCCATCTGATCTGGTTTTATCTTCTTCCTGACAGGAATAAAATAAGCCTGTTTGCTAAATCTACAAATAATGGTCCAAATACCATCGTTTCCTGTCTGCGTTCTCGGAAGATCAAAGATAAAATCCATAGCAATACTTTCCCATGGTTTATCTGGAATAGGTAGTGGTTGCAATAACCCTGGTGCCTTTTGCCTGTCAAACTTGACGTTTTGGTATATTAGGCATTCTCGCACAAAGGCATCCACATCCCTTCTCAATGTAGGCCAATAGAAGAATGTCTCAACTGCTTCAACTGTAGCATCGATACCACGATGCCCTGCATACAGTGGGACATGACTCTCTTCCATCACTTTGCATCGCAATTGCTTTGTGACACACAATCTGCCATGCATCATCATGAAGCCATCTTTGAGAAGATAGTGTTCATGACGTTGTCCATGCATTAGGTGTTCGAAGACCCTTGCAAAATCTTCATCATTTTCATACTGTTCCCTCATATCATCGAGCGCATGATGATAAGGAATCGACACAGCTGAAATTTGTGGCTTCCTTGACAAGGCATCAGCCACAACGTTCTTCTTGCCTTCCACATGCACAATCTGAAAATGGAACATGGACAAGATATTTGCCCATCGCATATGCTTCTGAGATAACTTTGTCTGTGTCAAGAAGTACCGCAAGGTCTGATGGTCCGTTTGGACAACAAAGTCTGCACCTAGCAGGTAGTGTTTCCAACTTAAGAGCGCATGAATCACAGCCAGTAACTCTTTCTCATAGATCTGCATGGTCATCTCTGGCCCTTGCAAAATTCTGCTCTCATAGGCTACTACCCTGCCATCTTGCATTAGCACTGCACCAATGCTACTACCGCAGGCGTCACACTGGACCACAAATGACTTCCTAAGATTTGGCAACACAATGACTGGATCTGAAGTCATCTTTTCCTTTAAGAGATTAAAAGCTGAAATCTCTTTCTGTGTCCATCTAAAGGTGACTCTTTTGAAGAGCATGTAAAGGTGAAGCAATCTCAACGAAATTTCGGATAAACCTTCTGTAATAGGAGCATAGTCCCAAAAAGCTTCGGACATCATGCACCGTCTTCAAATTTGGCCATGACTTGATCGCTTCAACTTTTGCAGGATCCATTCTGACACCATCCTTTGAGACAATGTGTCCCAGAAAGTGGATCTCTTCCAGAAAAAACTCACTTTTCTTTGCATTGATGAGCAACCTATGACTGCGTAGCTCTTCGAACACAATGGCCAAGTGATGCCTATGCTCCTCTTCATTCTTTGAGTAGACTATCATGTCATCAAAGAATGTACCAACAAACTGCTGGTGTGGACAGAAAATTCTGTCCATCATCCTATTGAACGTAGCATGAGCATTTGTGAGACCAAAGGGCACCACTAAAAATTCGTAAAGGCCAAACGTTGTTCTAAAAGCAGTTTTGTGCACATCCTCTGATCTAATGCGGATCTGATGGTACCCACTCTTTAGATCTCTCCTGCCAAACATAGCTGCTCCTTCTAATTTGTCTATAATATCATCAATTCTAGGTATAGGGAACCTATTCTTGATGGTATTCTTGTTCAGTGCACGGTAGTCGATGCACATACGCCATGAGCCATCCTTTTCTGCACCAACAACACTGGAGAGCAGAATGAAGATGAACTGGGCTGAATCAACCCCTTTTTCTAACAGCTCCTGTACTTGGCCCATTATCTCTTTCCGCTGAGCCGCACTAACCCTGTACGGAGGCTTATTTGGTGGGCTACTGCCTGGCACCAAATCTATCGCATGGTCTTCGGGTCTCTCTGGCGGTAATTGAGACGGTAATTACTGTTGTAAAAACATTGACCTTTCTTTATCTAACACAGATATATTTGATTCATCACAATCTGACACTTCACGTGCAAAAACCAAGTACGCAGAAAGATGCTTTTTCATTACAGAAGTAATAGCAGAAGCTGATACAGTGGGAATAGACTCCCCTTTGAGCTTTACATCCAGAATGTGAGTCTTTCCCCTGCTCTGTACAATGATCTTTTTGTTGTAGGCATCCATGATTCCCTGTACACGAAATAACCAAGGAATACCTAACAACACATCACATCCGTCCAGTGGCATGATGTAAAATTCTTCAGAATCTACATAGGACTGGATATGTAGACGCAACTTTCCAATGATGGGTGTCACAGTCTCTGTATGGCCAGGACATGCCAAACCTGCCTCTGCTCTATACCCCATCTCTTCAGGTATGATTCCCAACTTTGAAGCCAATTCTGGGGAAATGAAGTTGGCTTTGGCACCTGGATCAAAGAAGATAAGCACTGTTTGATCCCTGACCTTACCCCATGCTCTACAAAGCTCACTTGCATCTGAATTTGGCTTGTCGCCCACCATATCTGGCACTAGACCAGCCATGGGCTTCTTTCCTTTTCTGTCCTCCTTGTCTTCAGAATCAGCTGGCCTTTTCTTTGTAGGACAATTGTAAGCAATGTGGCCAGGCTGCTCACAAATAAAGCATTTGTTCTCTGTCCTCAGGACCTTCTTTTGCTCTTCAGACTTGCGAGGAAAACGTCTTTTCCACTTCTTCGTTGGTCCCTTTTCTGATTCAGCCGAAGCTTTGCCTTTCCCTGCGTTGGCTGGCTCCAGAGTCACTCTAGGAACCTCCTTGGGAACATACTTCTTCGTTGAATTTTTCTTGGCTGATCCTTGACGCCAGTATTGAATTCACAATCTTCTCCCTTGAGCAAACCATTGCCAGTGTTTGCTACCTTAATCTGTTCTGTCAATGGCACAAACCTGTAGGAAGTTACTGGACGTAGAGCTTTCCAAAACTTCCGATTGTAATCATCCAGATTTCTGCAAGTGGCAGCATTAAGCTGGTGCCATTCTGTCATGACATCTGCTTCAAAGTCATCAGATAACCATGCTGCTGCAAAAATCTGCTTGAAGTAAATCCATGTGGACGGAGCTTGCCCTTGAAGCAATAAAGTTGTCCACCATTGTCCCGCATTCCCTGTCAAGAAAGTGGCTGCCTTGCGGACCTTGGAAGCCTCTGTAAAGTTTCCCCCTGCATAGGCCTTGTCAAACTGCTGGAGGAATGAGAGAGCCTTCTTCCTGTCATCAAACCCTGTAAAGGTCGTGAAAGACACACCTTTGCCACCTTCTTTGTATGGAGTTGGCCTCTCTAGCGGCGTTAAATTGTCATATGGAAGTGTCTGAAACATGGGAACAGTGTTAGGGCTCATTTGTGTTCCTTGGCCGCTATTAACTTGACCTGGAAATGCCATAATTGGCTGCTGATTTGTAATTCCAGCCATACCAAAATTTGCCTATGGCATCCCAAATTGGCCCTGAGTGCTCTGAAACCCTGGTAGCATGCCCGTGACACCATACATAGGGTTAGGCATCATCGTTTGAGCACCCCCAAACACTGTTCCTGGCGTGTAAAACTGATTTCCAGGTGCATGACCAACCATGCTCTGGAATACCGATCCACCTCCAAAATAGCCAGGGTGTACTGAAGGTGGTGGGAAGACCTGTTGCATAGCCTGTAGATTGCTTCCCTGCCCATTAGAACCAGCTATAGGCTGTTGAAAGGTGGCGGGTTGAACTGGTACAGTCTGAAAGACTGGCATCTCAGCCACCTGTTCTTGCACCTTAGGCACAGGTTGTGGAGACTGCATGTTCTCCATCAAATGTACAGGTGTTTCCATTGACTGTGCAGTATGAATCACCTGCGCTTGAGCCTTAACAGGCTTTTGAATATGATCCAGTGACCCAACTTGCTGAGACGGAACAGGAGGTTGCAGAAAGGCTAAAAACCTCGGGTTCTGCATTACTTGTGTAAACATAGCCATAGCAGTAGCCAACTGGGTCCTGAATATATCATCATCCGTCTGTGGTGGTCTTGAGGACTCACCCACTTCATGTGTCTGTTGACCCTGTGAAGAGGAAACCTCTTCAGTCACATCATTTGGTCTGTCAGCCATAATTGCAATTCCCTGTGTCTGGTCTATGATCCCCTATGTCTTCAAGCCCAAAACTGACCAAGGCTCACTTCTATGGGAAAAAGTGATTTAATCTCGTCGATGGAACCATGACACCGGCCTGTTCAATCCAAAAAGGGCGGTAGACTTTACCTCAAACCTTGATTTAGCTTTCACCCATTATTAGTCGTCTATTATACCTACGCTATAGTGACACAAGAGAGGGGAATGGGATACAGATGCTAGAATGCACCTGTATGAGAAGACCGACACCACATTGGCCCCTAACTTAGGCGCCCCTTTCGGTATTTTTTTATTGTTCAATAGAGGGAATAAATGCTGTGGATCCCTACAAGCTGCCCCGCACAAACTTGGCTGAATTTCAACTGTTCCGGCCTGATTTCGGCAGCATAACTGTACTAGGAGCCTTCACAGTCAGTATTCCCACGCATTGACTGACTTTCTCGACGCATACGGGCACTTTGCACAACCTGGCGAGAATCTGCAGCACGCTGAATTCTCTGTTTTCAGCCCTGAAAATGCGCCAGATCGCCCGTACAGCGGTCCCCTTGCGTCCCCGAACCTCCTGGGGGTATTAGGGTCCGTTTAGGGCCAAAACCCTAAACCGGCAGGCTGTAATTTACTGTTTCGGGCTCCGTTTCGCGTGCCGGTCGCATCCGTAGCAAGTCCTCGAGCTCCCGCACCTGTAGGGCAACTTGCCCTTTGAATCGGACGAGATTTCTGGCGTGAAACCTCTCCGAATTCACCTGTACCTGCGGGGGGATTAGCCGCTAGCTAATCCAGTACCTGTGCAAGAGGCTCTTCCCTCGGCAATCGCGCATGAACCCACACAAGTGTACATTGGTCAAATGAAAATCCCACTAGAGGGGCATAACATACTGCCAAAGGGGAGAGAGAGGGCAGTGCGTAGCGTGCAGGGCATCACTCCTGGCACCGCACTGTACATAGGAGGGAAAGCAAGCACTCCATAGCTCTTAACCTGTGACAAATTCTGAAAATCAGCCTCCTCACTCATTTTAGGTGCCCCCTCTCTGGCCAGGAGTAGCAGAATGTTCACAGAGTGCCACATGGCACATCTTTGGGCATTCCCGGCTAAAAATATCTCAACTGGTGTGTCAGTTGACTTTGCAGCAGAGCAAGAAAATGTTCCCTTTGTCATTCCGGAGGTAATGACGTCAACACATTTTCAGGTCCCAAAATAGCAGTTCCCTAAATTTTAGGAGATGCTGCCATTGTATCTTTCTAGGTCATCCGACCCTCTTTGTACACTGCGGCCACATCCAGAACTGAAATGTAGCCTCTGTAGCAAAGGATTCCACTTTGGCTAGTCAATGACCCCACTTGGCTAACCATAGTCCTTGTCCAACCTTAGTGCTCTCTTGCCCTCAGGCCTGGACTCCCTCTGGGCAGTTCCACACTAGCTATGCAATGCAGGGCAGTTAGATTTCCTGAGGGGTGTTTCCAAAAAGTGAAAGTAAATAGATAATAAGCAAGAAATCAACAAAAAGGATAGATAGTAGTCACACGTTGGTGACATACCCCCCTCTTGAAATCTCAAACGTCCTCGTTTGCATCTATGTTGTACATGCTTACTGTCAACACTGATGTATTCAACACCTGTCGACACATATACGACACATACATGCTCATTGTCAACCCTGGTGTATTCAACACCTCGTCGACACATGTATTGCTTGCGTGTGAACCCTGTCCCAATGACATAATGGTAGCTTCGCACTCTGCCATTGCTTTGAGTCACGAACATTCCAATGACAAAATGGTAGCTGCACATTTTGCCACTGTCTTATAGTACACGTTGGATCGCGTAACACTTTCGAGCATACCCAAACCGACATTGTAGGAATGCAGTTACACATGTACTCTTTAATAGAAGCAACTACTGTATCCTTGACAAACTGACAAGAAATACTCACTTCTATAGCACTAACCAAACTTTTGGACATTCCATAAGAGCAATTGCCAAACTGACAATCTGTACAGCTCTAACATTCATGTAACACGTATTTGATTTGAGCTCACTTTAAATACCATGTACATCATTTGTTTCAGAAGCCATTGTCACACTAACAATCCATGTAGCTTTGAAACTCAAGGGGTCAAGGTAGGTTGCAAATCGAAGGCTTCAAGGTAAAGTGATAACACAGTTGGTGATTCTGCAAGTTCACCTTCTTCCATCCACTTAGCATCCATTGGTGGATAGTTTCTGAACTTTACTAAGTAACGCCTAGCAACCTTGCCTTTCACTTTCCTTTCTTTGTGTGCCAAAATCTGTTCAGGGACCAAGATCTCGTGAAGTTCCTCGACTTCCGGCTGATCTTCAACTGGCATATCTTCTGGCACATCACCCACATAGGGTCTGAGAAGACTCACATGAAACGCATTGTGAATCTTCCAACTGTCAGGCAATTTTAGCCTATATGCAACATCATTGATTATGTCGCACACTTGAAAAGGCCCATAGTAACGCATGCTGAGCTTTGGAAACAGTCTTTCCTTGCCCTTCATCTTCTTTAACCTTGCCTTTTCAAAGCGTAAAAGCACCCAATCACCAAGTGAATATACCACTTCACGATGGTGACGATCAGCTGCTTTCTTTTGCTTTGCCTGAGTCTTTTCCAAGGCCACTTTGACCTTCTTGTACATTTCATCCATGTCCTGAACATACTTATCTGCTTCAAATATCTTGTCCTTTGTATGTAGTATGGGAGGAACTTTCTTGCCACCTTTAACTATCTCAAAAGGTGCCTTGCCAGTTGATGAATGCACTGTATTATTGTATGCATACTCCACCAATGGCAAATACTGCTCCCACTTTCCTTTATGCTCTGACACATAACACTTCAGCAGATCTAGGACAGTAGAATTTGCCTCTTCTGACTGCCCATCTGTTTGAGGATGAAATGACGAAGAGAATTTGAGCGTTGTGCCCATATTCTCAAAAAAGCCTCTCCAGAACAAACTTGTCATGCGTGGATCACGGTCGCTAACAATCGACTTTGGCATGCCATGATACTTGAAAATATTGCTCATAAACAAGCGTGCCATGTGATCTGGTTTTATCTTCTTCCTGACAGGAATAAAATGAGCCTGTTTGCTAAATCTGCAAATAATGGTCCAAATACCGTCGTTTCCTGTCTGTGTTCTCGGAAGATCAAAGATAAAATCCATAGCAATACTTTCCCATGGTTTAGCTGGAATAGGTAGTGGTTGCAATAACCCTGGTGCCTTTTGCCTGTCAAACTTGCCTGTCAGTCTAGTCGCTGATGCTCTCCTTAGTGCAAACACTGGTCTATTGAATACTACCCCAAGATAGGTATATGCATCTGTGTACTCCACAGTCTCCTGGCCATACATAAATGTGGGTGCCGACCTCCTGACGCACTGTGGTGTGGTGTTGATGAAACCGGCCTGTTCAATCCAAAAAGGGCGGTAGACTTTACCTCAAACCTTGATTTAGCTTTCACCCATTATTAGTCGTCTATTATACCTGCGCTATAGTGACACAAGAGAGGGGAATGGGATACAGATGCTAGAATGCACCTGTATGAGAAGACCGACACCAGATTTTGGCCCCTAACTTAGGCGCCCCTTTCGGTATTTCTTTATTGTTCAAAAGAGGGAATAAATGCTGTGGATCCCTACAAGCTGCCCCGCACAAACTTGGCTGAATTTCAACTGTTCCGGCCTGATTTCGGCAGCATAACTGTACTAGGAGCCTTCACAGTCAGTATTCCCACGCATTGACTGACTTTCTCGACGCATACGGGCACTTTGCAAAACCTGGCGAGAATCTGCAGCACGCTGAATTCTCTGTTTTCAGCCCTGAAAATGCGCCAGATCGCCCGTACAGCGGTCCCCTTGCGTCCCCGAACTTCTGGGGGTATTAGGGTCCGTTTAGGGCCAAAACCCTAAACCTGCAAAAATACACAGCAGGCTGTAATTTACTGTTTCGGGCTCCGTTTCGCGTGCCGGTCGCATCCGTAGCAAGTCCTCGAGCTCCCGCACCTGTAGGGCAACTTGCCCTATGAATCGGACGAGATTTTTGGCGTGAAACCTCTCCGAATTCACCTGTACCTGCGGGGGGATTAGCCGCTAGCTAATCCAGTACCTGTGCAAGAGGCTCTTGCCTCGGCAATCGCGCATGAACCCACACAAGTGTACATTGGTCAAATGAAAATCCCACTAGAGGGGCATAACATACTGCCAAAGGGGAGAGAGAGGGCAGTGCGTAGCGTGCAGGGCATCACTCCTGGCACCGCACTGTACATAGGAGGTAAAGCAAGCACTCCATAGCTCTTAACCTGTGACAAATTCTGAAAATCAGCCTCCTCTCTGATTTTAGGCGCCCCCTCTCTGGCCAGGAGTAGCAGAATGCTCACAGAGTGCCACATGGCACATCTTTGGGCATTCCCGGCTAAAAATATCTCAACTGGTGCGTGAGTTGACTTTGCAGCAGAGCAAGAAAATGTTCCCTTTGTCATTCCGGACGTAATGACATCAACACATTTTCAGGTCCCAAAATAGCAGTTCCCTAAATTTTAGGAGATGCTGCCATTGTATCTTTCTAGGTCATCCGACCCTCTTTGTACACTGCGGCCACATCCAGAACTTAAATGTAGCCTCTGTAGCAAAGGATTCCACTTTGGCTAGTCAATGACCCCACTTGGCTAACCATAGTCCTTGTCCAACCTTAGTGCTCTCTTGCCCTCAGGCCTGGACTCCCTCTGGGCAGTTCCACACTAGCTATGCAATGCAGGGCAGTTAGATTTCCTGAGGGGTGTTTCCAAAAAGTGAAAGTAAATAGATAATAAGAAAGAAATCAACAAAAAGGATAGATAGTAGTCACACGCTGGTGACAGTTGAACACCATAACCTTGGTTTTTCCGAGATTGACCGACAATCCACTATCACGAGCAAATGTATGCAGAGCATCCAGATGACGCTGCATCCCCTCTGGGGAGTCTGAAATCAGCACAATATCATCAGCATATAGTAACAGCGGAATCCATGTCCCTGCTAGCGGAGCCCCCTGTCCCCCTGTCGCTCTACATAGTCTGAAAACTCATCCACATATATTCCAAAAAGAGTCGGGGATAGGGGGCATCCCTGCTTTACTCCAATAGTGGAGTGGACCATGTCAGACATTCCATCAGTTGTGCGTACCCGCCCCATCACTGTCTTCTTTAGAGCCAGAATACCCCATATCAGCTCTGTAGGCACACACATGTCCTGTAGTCTGTGTATAAGTCTGGCTCTCGGCATTGTGTCAAAAGCTTTGCGGAAATCCACAAAGCTACAAAAGATTCTCTTGCCATGGTGTCTACCCTGCTCAACAATAGCTCTGAGTGTCAGAATCTGGTTAAGACTGGAGAAACCTCTCTTGAAACCTGCTTGCCCTGGTGCTCTTATTCCCTCTTGCTTTGCCCATCTACTCAGCTCCTGCTCAAGAACGGATGCACACAACCTAGCTAATGTGTGGCCAAGCATGATGGTGCGATAATTCGCGGGAATCATGGGATCTCCTGACTTGAAAATAGGCACAATCGTAGACATACTCCAAGTCTCCGGGACGCCTTCATACATGGCTCGATTAAACATTATAGCTAGGAACTCTGCAAGCATATCGCTGGCATGGATGAAGTGCTCTGCTACCAGACCATCATGATCCTGTGCTCTCCTTGTCTTCATCCTGTCAATGGCTTTCCTTTCCCTCTCGGCAGTAAAGAAAGAACATGTCTCGGGGCATGTCTCTAGTGGGTCCGCAAAGGTGGTTGCCGTGATGTTGTGTGGAGCGATGTGGCATATTCCCCCCATGTCTCAGTGGAGGTGACCGCGGGCGGTGGTGAATGCTCGTGGAATAGCCTCCATGCTTCGCTTGAGTCCTGACTTATAAATAGCTGGTATAGATCCCGCTCTAGCTGAGATAGATAGGCCCTTTTCTTTCATCTCACTAGGCGGCGAATGATAATCCATGACTGTCTATGTGTGGTAATATCCTTGAGCACTTCCCTTTGTAGTTTGATCCTCGTCTCTGTGCACTCCTCATCATACCAACTGTTCTGGGGCATGTTCCTAGATCGTCTCCGTGTGGGTTGGCTGTGGGGGAATGCCTCTGATGCTCCATCATGGAGCGTCTTTGTCAATATCTGAGTGAGTTCATCTAGTGGCCGTCTCGGCTCTTGGGTGCATAGCTGCGTGTATATCGCATCCATATACACAGAATCCGTCTCCCTCATGAAGGTATACCGAGTGTGTGTGGGGACCTCTCCTAATGGAGCTGTGCTGAACTAAAAGGTCAGGGTGAAAGACACGATAGCATGATCAACTGCTACTCCAATTGGCCTAGTGCCCACCATGAAATCTTGATAGAAAGGAATGAGACCTGGCTGGGCCATAACATAATCCACTGTGCTGGCACCATGTTGGTGTGGAAAGCAAGTAAAACCTCCAGCTGTCGAAAATCTTTGTAGGGCATTCACAATGGCCAATGTGTGTGCGGTTCCCATATCTATCAAGTAACTACCATATTCAGTGTATTCCTCATCTTGTGATAGTCTGCATAGACCTATCTCTGTGACGTCCAGCTCCCTAAGCATCTCTTCGGAAGTATCGTAAAATATTGTCTGGTGGTGGGCAGTCCTAGCATTGAAATCCTCTAGTATGACAATGTCACCATCCTTGGAAAACTCCCATATGTCATTATCCAAAATAGCAAAGGGGGATTGTCCTCTAGGTGATGCATGTACTGACGTACTAGGAGGAAAGTAACAAATAGCAATGTAGAGGTATCTGCCCGTCTCTGCCCTGAGCCTCACCCACATGTACCTAGCCTGTTCATCCTTGCGTACTATATATATCATTGGCTGCAGTTCCTCCCTGAATAGAACTGCCACTCCCCCTGAGCCCCGTCCTCGATGCTCCGATCTGGTCTCCTGTCTGCAGGGGTTCTCCCATCTATATCCGCTCACCTATGGCATGGATTGTCCCGGTGCTTAATGCGTCTCATAGTAGAAAATTGTGTCTCTCCCCGTGAAGCTATCCTCAAAGGTCCCTACATGAAGACGGAGTGACCCATTACAATTCCAGGTTGCCATCTTTAGTGTGGTCCCATAGGTCTCGCACCGTCATGCGGGGCGTCGTTCCAATATCACCACCTTTCCATCCTTGTAAAAAGCAATCTTCCCCTTTTCCCTTGCTGCTCTTATTTCCGGCATTACTTCTTGCATATGAGCAATCTGCGAGAGGGTGAGGTCATCTCCAAGAAAGATGCCCGTCTTCTTTAGAGTCGCTCTCTTCTTCAAGAAGTCTTGCTTCGCTTCCATGGAGGGGAAGCGAGAATGAGTGCCCTTTCCTTCGAGGTTTCTCCGTTGCTCCTACTTTTCTTAGTGCCCACTCTCCAGGCCCTCGTATGCGTCTGCTCGTTGACCCCCACCAGAGTTGTGAGTTCTTTCACCTCTTTATCTACATTATCTTGGTCTCTGAGGCCACATATTCTTACGTATAAGGCCCGCACACGTATCCTTTGCTCCTCTTCTAGTGTCAAGTTGAGAGAGAGAGAGAGAGAGAGAGAGAGAGAGAGAGAGAGAGAGAGAGAGAGAGAGAGAGAGAGAGAGAGAGAGAGAGAGAGAGAGAGAGAGAGAGAGAGAGAGAGGAGCCGTTGCCGCACGCAATGGACTATGCTATCGCGTGCGCCGCTGCTGGCCGAGTGTCACAAGACGGGCACCACGTGCCAATAGAAAGAATAGACTTTTAGTACTTCAATAACAACTGCACTGAGAGAGAGAGAGAGAGAACACGTGACACGGAGTGGCGGAATTCCACCCCAGAGAGTATTGGCCCCAAACCTTGGCGCCCGTTTCAGTATTTCTTTATATTGCATCAACACAGTACAAGCCGGTACTCCAGACTCTGCACCTTCTCCAGGAAGCATGCCAGAGAATGAGCCCTAACCTCATATTTAAAGGTCCTTGGCCTGAAAAGCAGTTACAGTAAAAGCCTTTAAAACTCAAAAGCTTCTGGTCCAAAAAGCAATGTCAAAAGTTGCCAGCATAATTTACGGAAATCCGTACAGCCTACCACGTCATCAGCTAGCGCAAAACACGGAAATTCGTATAGCCCGCAACGTCATTATACTAGCGCAATTTTCGGAAATCTGCCACGTCATCAGTTTTTGCGTGTGTGCGGGTCCTGCTTTATTTTAATCCTTTATGTCACTTGGGGCCCCATTGGACGGGGTCCCCATAAGTTGGTAGGACTTCTTCTATTACGTGCTTTTCTTAGGGTTTAGGCCCCTCGGCCGGGATATGCAAGTTGGCTCCATTCTTTAGGCTTTGACGCGTCAGCAGTTTGTTACACCGAGCCTGCTGCTGGACATTGATAGCCTGTCCGCATGGGTCCTCTCTTGTTTCATCCTCGCCTTGCAGACCGTCCGCCATGGTGGAGGCCGCCTCTTTTGCCGTCTTCAATTGTGACCTGTTTGCAATGACCCTTGCCGTTTTTTCTCCTCTTATACTTAATACTGATTTTCGTTCAAAGACATAGCGGTGTAGACGGGAGCACGCCTGATGCGTGATGGACCAAGGGTGGAAGTGGCAAATAACTCCGAGGTCGGGCCGCGAAGATCCTTTGAGAAAAAAACTGAGAGAGGTCCTTTGCGTTCTTGGTTCTGCTTGGGTTCTTGGTGGTTCTTCCCTTGAGTTCGTGTAGTCGAAGCACGCACAAAGCTTTGATACCAATGTAATGTGCAGTGGAAGTGATTTATGGTGTGTGCTCAGGATCAGTGCTCAGTGCGTACTCAAGGTTCCTTTTAATGAATGAGAGACTTCCTTTTACTTCATGAGAGTCGTGCAATAGACTGGAGAGAAGAGAATGACACTGTGAGTGAAGGTTTTGAGAGAGAGAGAGCTGGGTACTAATGCAAATGTATGGGAACACTCCCCAATGCCTACACGTAGCAGACATTGGCTATGCTCATGTGCAATCCAAGGGTATGCAGCTAATATAAGTGCCTGGAGAAACGTCGTGTGTACAGCCTCACAAGGGTGCCAGAGCACTTCTTAGGTTGTCCTAAACCCTAGAAATAGGAGCTAGCTTGTCCACATGCACATAGGGTTAGCTGTGCACGTGACATTTGAAGTGCTGAAAGTCTGTTCAGTCAGTTCGTTTCCGTCGGCACCTGGTGCCTTCCCGTTACATTGGACCCTCTCGAGTTGTACTTTGCGAACTACAATAATTAGAAATAACGAAAGGGGCGCCAGTCTTTCGGGCCAGTGCGTCTTGGCTCAGAACTCCGCCAAGTCGTGTCGTCTATACTCTCTTTCTTTTTCACAGTTGACTTGAAATACTAGAAGTGTTGCTAAGTGTGTAGATTGCAGTTATCTTTGTGTTTCCGTCCGATCCCTCGCCGGAAGAGATTACATGAATGGCCCAATGTGATCCCAATATTTATTTTGGCTATAGGTATTTATTTTACTTATTTGTCAAAGTTCAGGGTAGGGCAATATGTTGAGGGGAATACTTAAGGCCCCCAGTCTAGTATATAAGAAACCCCTAGCCCCCGTTTGTGTCATCATCTATTTCATTGCCCAGTTGGTTGGTTCAGCAATCTCTCTCTACACAGTTTCGAAGGAGGCTACAACAAAGGATTCGAGCCATACTTTTTCGTCGTCGAGAGTGCAGATGAAGATGGATCTCTACTTCCCTCCCATATTGTCTACACATTGTACTGCTTAGTTCACACATTTCACCTTTCACACCTATCAGCTTAGTTTAGGATTCCGCAGTATTTATATTTTGTTATCCTAGTTTAATTTATTTTTGTTAATGTGACTTTGTATCAGATACACCGCATTGTAACTTTCTGGTCTCATAGGTCACTTTGGCTTTTTGAAGACGTTAATATAACATTTCATTTCATTTCATTTCTCTCTCTCTCTCTCTCTCTCTCTCTCTCTCTCTCTCTCTGTCTCTCTCTAACAAAGGATTAGAAGCATTCTAGCCAGACACCCAGAATGCTCCTAAGAAGTTTATTTAATACTTTGTATTTAGTTTTTCACATTTATTTTCACACTTTCACACTTTTCACACTTAGTACTTTAGTACTAAGGTACCCAGACATTGTAACAGATTCACCACTTTTGTATCAGTTTGGTCTCATAGGTCATTCTGGCCTTTTGAAGACGTTAATTTAACATTTCATTTCATTTCATTTCTCTCTCTCTCTCTCTCTCTCTCTCTCTCTCTCTCTCTCTCTCTCTCTCTCTCTCTCTCTCTCTCTCAGGTTTCTTGATGCTAAAAGGTCTCTCTCGCGCTCCCTGCACCTCCCGCTCGCCTCCCCCCCTTGCTGCCCCTCTGCCGCGCCCCTGCCGTCTGCACGCTGCCGCACCCGTGTTGCACCCCCGTCCCCGCCCTGCACCCGCGCTGCATCCCCGTCCCCCTCGCGCCCACGCTGCTTGCACTCGCGCACCCTCTGCCCTGCCCTACTCGCGCGCTGCACCATAGTGGCGCCCTGTTGAGCCCCCCCCCCGTCCGTTGCCCTAGCCCCTACTCTACGTGTAGCATGTCTCCCCCCCCTCTCCTACGCGTAGATTGTCCCTGCCCTCCCCCCTTTTACTTTCACGCGTAGGATGTCTATCCTCTACGCGTAGGACTTTTTTTTTTTTGCCACCCGCCCCCCTTCCCCCCACTCTATCTACCATACTCCCCACCCCCCCTTCTCTCTCTCTCTCTCTCTCTCTCTCTCTCTCTCTCTCCAATCTGTAACTACCGCTCTCTCCCCCGGGCAGTACCGCCTCGCGCTCCACCACTCGCCGAGACCGCCGCTAGGGTGGGTGCACACGTGCATCTAGCGACTCCTTTGCGGCCGACTCCCCCCCGCACGCCCAACGGCCGCACCCGCTGCTAGGGTGGGTGCACACGTACATCTAACCCCCCTTGTGGACGGCGATCAAACATGAGGAAGACGAACGATAAAGCCGACCCCCTAGAGTGCCATTCAAAAATGTAAAGAGGAAATGACGGAGACCATTACCAAAATGAACCGTAGTCTCTGGGGCACAATAAACATACTCAAAGGACGTGTGCTGATCCAAGAGAGCAAAATAAGCACGCTGGAAGACCGAGTGACGACCCAAGAGGAAGAGATCGCGTGACTCAAGAAAGAACTCGCCGAAGCCCGATCAAGAAACACACTGGAAGAGGGCGAACTGCAACCCTCAGTAATCGAAGAAATCAACACGATCAAGGAACAAGTACGGGCCATCAAAGAGGGAGAAGAACAACACAAAGAAATGACGACTTCTTGGTTGGATGTTCTTACCAAAACCCAATAGAAGGCGGGCGAAGCTGAGAAATGGATCAAGGTGGCCAAGAAAGGAAAAGACAAGGAGATAACGCCCACGTCCACACCCAACAACATCATTAACCAGACACTAGAGGAGAAGGGTCCGCGCTTTACATGTGAGAATTTGCGGTCTTAAAGACAAAGGCAATGTGGACGAAGAAGTAAAAGAACTCGCAGCCTTGATGGGGATTCATGAGCCGACACACACAAGGGCATGGAGAGTGGGCAACATAAAGAAAAATGGAGGCAGTGGAGAAACCTCAAAAGAAAAAGCACTCATCCTCCGTTTTCCCTCCATGGAGGCAAAGAAGTCATTCTTGAAGAAAAGACCAACTCTTAAAGAGACTGGCATCTTTCTCGGGGATGATCTCACCCTCTCGCAGATCGCTCATATGCAGGAAGTAATGCCGGAGATTAGAGCGGCAAGAGGAAAAGGCAAGATCGCTTTTTACCGAGACGGAAAAGTGGTAATACTTGAGCGACGCTCCACATGACGGTGCGAGTCTTATGGGACCACACTCAATGTAGCTGCCTGGAACTGCAATGGATCTATGCGTCTTGATGTGAGTGCTTTTGAGGATAGCTTTACTGGAAGAGACATCATCTTCTACTCCGAGACACACCAGGCCCCTTGGCAATCCATGCCTCGCATCAATGGATACAGGTGGGAGACAGCCTATAGACAGGAGACACGCTCAGAGCACAGAGGGCGGGGCTCGGGAGGAGTGGTAGTGTTATTTAGAGAGCATCTGCAGCCACTGATACATATAGCCCGCAGGGACGAGCAGGCTAGGTACATGTGGGTGAGACTGAAAGCAGAGACAGGCAGATACCTCTATCTAGCTATCTGTTGTCAGTTTATGCACCACCCAGAGGACAATCCCCTTTCTCTATTTTGGATGATGACATATGGGAGTTCTCTAGGGACGGTGACATTATCATCCTCGGGGACTTCAATGCTAGGACCGCCCATCACCAGGCAGTGTTTTATGATACTTCAGAGGAGATGCTAAGAGAGATAGATGTGGCAAAAACGGGCCTTTCCAAACTATCACACGATATGGAATATACTGAGTATGGCCGACACCTGATAGACATGGGCACTGCACATGGATTGGCCATCTTGAACGGCCTACAGAGATTTCCTGCTGCGGGAGGTTTTACATGCTTCCCACACAGACATGGAGCCAGCACGGTGGACTATGTCATGGCACAACCGAACCTCATCTCTAGTATCTAGGATCTCACAATTGGGCCCAGACCGGTCGGGGTGGCAGTGGATCATGCTCTGGTGTGACTGACCATCTCCTTCCAGTTCAGTGTAGCACACAGGCCACGAGTAGCAGCCCCTACTCGCTACACATTCACAAGGGAGACGGACTCTGTATACATGGACGGAATCTACAGACGCCTATGCACTGAGGACCCCGGGCGACCTCTGGAGGAGCTAACTACTATACTGACACAGACATTACATGAGGTAGCAGCAGAAGCATACCCACACACCCAGCCTGAGCAGAGCCGTCGATCTGGGAGCATGCCTCAGAACAGCTGGTACGATGAGGAGTGCCGCCAGACTAGAGCCAGACTTTAGAAGGAGGTGCTGTTCGGGGACGTTACTCACAGACAATCACATATGAACTTTTGACGCCTGGTGCGGCGGAAGAAGAGGGCTTTTTTGGCTCGACTCGAGCAGGATCTATATCAGCTATTCTTGAGTCAAGACTCGTGCGAGGCGTGGCGGCTCTTTCATGAGCAGCCCCCCCCCCCCCCCCGCTATTTCCTCCACAGAGACCTGGGGTCAGTACGCATCATCTTTGTACACAATACCTAGACAGCCGCCCCTCCCCAACCGCCCTGATCCATGCCCACACACATGTGTCTTTTTCACCGCTGAGATGGTGAAAAAAGCTATTGACAGGATGAAGACTTGGAGAGCATATGATCATGAGGGCCTAGTCGCTGAGCATTTCATGCATGCCAAAGACTTACTAGCAGAGCTTCTAGCAGTTATGTTTAATCGTGCCATGTGTGAGGGCCTACCGGACACTTGGTTATCTACGATCGTACCTATCTTCAAATCAGGAGACCCCATGGAGCCTGGGAACTATCGCACTATTATGATTGGGCACACACTGGCAAGATTGTATGCATCTATTCTTGAGCAACAATTGAGTAGATGGGCAGAGAGGGAAGGACTGCGGGCAATTGGGCAGGCAGGATTTAGGAGAGGCTTCTCTACTCTTGACCACATCTTGACACTCAGGGCCATCATCGAGGAAGGCAGATCTCATGGGAGACGGATCTACTGTAGCTTTGTGGACTTTCACAAAGCTTTTGACACAGTACCCAGAGCTAGATTGATGCGTAGATTACAGGAAATGGGAGTACCCATAGAGCTCATTTGGGGGATCATGGCATTATATAGATCAGTAGGAGGGCATGTACGCACCCCGGAGGGACTCTCAATACTGGTTCACTCCACTATTGGGGTGAAGCAGGGTTGCCCGCTCTCTCCTAGTCTTTTCGGTATGTATGTGGATGAGGTTTCTGACTACATTGACAGGGACGGGGATAAAGGTGCACAGTTGGCAGGGACATGGATTCCACTCTTGTTATATTCAGACGATATTGTGTTGATCTCCGAATCCCCAGAGGGAATGCAACGCCAATTGGATGCTTTGCATACGTTTGCCCACAAAAGTGGTTTGTCTGTCAACCTTGGTAAAACCAAGGTTATGGTGTTTAATACCACCCCACAGTGGATCAGGAGATCAGCACCTACATTCACATACGGCCAGGAGACTGTGGAGTACACAGACGCTTACACTTACCTTGGAGTGGTTTTTACTGGACCCACATTCTCACTCAGAAGAGCAACAGAGACCAAACTGACTAGAGCCCACGCAGCATTGGGTAGATTGGAGAGGATGTGTTCGCAAGTTCAGTTTCAGGAACCCCGGACGAAGCTCTGGCTCTTTGACACCTTAGTGGCCTCAGCATTGCTCTATGGGGCTGAGATATGGGGACCTTCATTGGATCACCACGGGAGGCCGGGTCGCACAGACGGATGGGGGAACATGGAGAAGCCTCTCGTCTCTATGATCTCGCGGCTGATTAGAGCCAAGGCATATGTACCACGGGCCATTATCCGAGTAGAGCTGGCGGCCCCCCCACAGGTGGTAGAGGCGCTCACCAGATCAGTCTCCTTCATAAACCGCACATGGGAACTTCCTAGAGACAGATATGCTCGCATAGCACTTGAGTCCTCTCGACAGTTAGCCATACAAGGAGATACAACATGCTGGTATGGGAAGATGACATCATGGTTTCAGGCGCATGGGTTCAGCATAGACAGGCTGCCACCATTCCAGTACTCATTGGATGCACCATCTCTCATTCTTACACAGTCGGAGATCACCAAGCTCATCCGCCAAGACCTCACCCAGCTAGACACCAGGAGGACATGGATACAACCAGCACAAGAACTGGGCGCGAAGATGGCTTTCTACAGAGACCACCTTCTCCAGCTTACGGAAGATGGTTTTGTGATGAGACCCAGATACATGGATACCCACCTGTCTCATGGGATACGGTGTGCTATTGGCCAGTTACGCACATCGTCTCACCAGCTGCGGATCGAAACCGGGAGATACAACGGAGTACCAGCAGAGGCCAGGACATGCCCCTCGTGTAACATGGAACCTGAGACAGAGCTGCATTATACATGTCGTTGCCCCGTCTACTACGAGATACGAGGCCGCTTCCATTGCTTGTTCAGAAAGGGTTTTGGACCGCTCTGAAGAGTAATGGGATACGAAGATCCAAGATGCCTGGGTTTGTTCTTGCTCGAGCTGCGCAGACACAGAGAGAGCTTGATGAATGGCGAGGCTAACCAGTCTCAAAGACGGATTACAGACTTCTTCAGAGCAGACACGGGCCAGCCGCAAGAGCCACTCCCACAGTAGAGCTCCCCCCCGTCTCACACCAGAGGCACACTGATTGACCGAGCGATTGAACTAGGGAAATCCGGGCGCCCACGACTGCGCAGGACTACACAACATTGACGGAGGTTACGTCAAAAGAATCAGAGCACGCTGGCCAGGCATGCACGACGCCCGGTCAGACTACTAACCATGGAGGAAATTGATGAGATTCGCCAACGACCGATGCTAGATCTTTTGTGATTCAGCTATCCCAACTAGCCGCCCATTTTTGCTTAGTTTTCGGTTTTAGCTCACATCGACCAATCTAGAACATCACCTTGTAACTTTCTGGTCTCATAGGTCACTATGGCCTTTTGAAGACGTTAATATAACATTTCATTTCATTTCATTTCATTTCATTTCATTTCATTTCTCTCTCTCTCTCTCTCTCTCTCTCTCTCTCTCTCTCTCTCTCTCTCTCTCTCTCTCTCTCTCTCTCTCTCTCTCGCATTCTCTCGACTTTGAAGGGGGGGGGGGGCTGCCTGCTCCTACATGGCAGCAACATCCAGCAGTGGCTTGAGGCTGATGACTTGGCAGGGGGGACAGTGGCCCTCGGAATAGCAGATAGCAACTTCAAGTTTGCTAGGGACCGCAAGGACTGTTTGGTGTGAACAGCTGAAAGAACTGAAACAGTACGTCATCTTGTTATTTTGGTGATTTGAATGCAACGCCTCATACTGTATTTTCACAAGTATCTCTTTAAAATAGTGGATAAAAGGTAAAATTACGGGATTTGTGTGCTTGTCAAATGAAAGTTCTTGTTGCAATTGAAAGCATCGTTGTGATTGTCACGAACTGTTTTGTTTTGAGTGTAAAAACCTACTCTTATTGCAGGTGATGTTGTCTTGAAGGATCTGCAACTGAAAGCTGAGGCTCTAAATTCCCTGAAGCTTCCGGTCATTGTTAAAGCAGGTTTTCTGGGGTCAGTCACATTGAAGGTGAGTGCTGAAGCGTTAATTTATGACAAAGATAGGAAACTTGTTTCATTTTTAAGTATTTGGGTTTCTCTCAATTTTATGTTGTGTGCAAGTCTATTGGTGTCTATCTGAGCCCTCTTTTAGTTCATACTCCATCTCTCTGACCTTTTGGAGGTGTGCATCTCTCCATGTGGTCCTGTGCTAGTCTTTGTGTCCTTTGTGACCTGTTGTAGTTACGTGTGTGTGCATGCGTGCACACATTTTACAGGGGCTTGTGCACATGATCTCTGTATGTGTGCTTGCACTCTTTTCTTCTTTCGACCTTTCGCTTGCTGTGTCTGATTAGTACAAAATCTCTGGATGCATTTTTTACTTATATGGATTGATTTTACAGGTTCCTTGGAATCGTCTCGGAAAGGAATCAGTGGTTGTTCTCTTAGATCGCATATTTATACTTGCTGAACCGCTTCAAGATGAAAGAACATCAAAGGTTTGCCACAAGAAGTTTTAGCCACATGTAGTTCCATTCTTTACAAGCATAATGTGTTTGAATATATCATGAAATGCATTTTCCTGGCAAGATCTGCCACATGTTGATTAAGAGTAAGGTAGCTCAATGTACTTGTTGATCACAATGTGTAGCTATGCAAAATGATCCATTTCTCGAAGTTTTCTAGATGGTTCACACACATAGAAGTTGCATAGATTTGTGCTGACAATGCAAGTTTCAGTATACATGCTTTATTTTTTCAAGTGGGTGCTATTTATCTTTGAACAAACTGCTTTTCAATGATGTACAGGAGGTTAAGTAAGTCTGTAAGGAAGTTGTGCTGTCCAAACTTATGACTTTGCAAAGGGTCCAATAAACATATGTAGGATATCCCTTAAGGGTCCCTTAATAAACGTATGGAGGACATACAACGCTGCAAGCGAAAGAAGAAAAAGAAAACGGACCATGGTAGAGACAACATCTTGGGGGAAGATGCTAAAAAACCCAAAGACCAGTAGCGGAAGCAAACTGATGGATCCAATTGGCCAAAAAAGGTAAATAGGAATCTCCTACTCCCACTTCTATCATCAACATGACACTTGAGGAAGACCAAAGGAGGAAGGCACGCGCTCTACATGTATGAGTCACGATTGTCAAGGACACAACAATGTGGAAGAGGAAGTGAAAAGCCTCTATGCACGTATTGGAATCATAGACCCAAAACACACCGGAGTATGGAGAGTGGGCAAGAAAGGAGAAGTGATGGGGGAACCCCCAAGGAATGTCCTCTAATCATTCGTTTCTCTACCATGGAAGAGAGGAAGGACTTGCTCAAAAAGAGGCCTACACTAAAGCAAACATGGATTTTTTTGGGAGATGATCTTACAATGTCACGCATGAAAGAATGCATGCCCGAGATCTTGGCTACAAGAGAGAAGAGGAAACTTGTCTTCTATCGCGGAGACAAAGTGGTGGTACTTGATAGACGCGGTGTGAGACCTTTGGGACTCAGTACCGTCTCGGTTGCCGCTGGAGAGGCTTGAGGATCATGCGATAGATTTGGTGCCAGGTTGTCACCCACCAAATAGGCCTCTGTACAGGGTTAGTGTGGCTCAACAGAAAGAGATTATGGGCCAAGTAGAGGAGCTGCTAGAGGAAGGGATGATTCAACCTAGTTTTTCACCCTTTTGCTCCCCAATGCTTCCAGTGCAGAAGAAGGAGGGCTCTTGGCGCATGTGTATTGATTACCGTGCGTTGAATAAGATTACCATCAAGAACATGTTTCCTATCGCAAGGATTGATGCTATTCTTGACCGACTAGAGGGTGCTGCAATTTTCAGCAGGATAGAGCTTAAGAGTGGATACCATCAGATTTGTATCAGGCCTGAGGATGTGCACAAGACTGCGTTTAGGACGACATTTTGTCCGTATGAGTTCTTAGTGATGCTGTTCGGTCTTACAAACGCTCTTGCTACGTTCAATAGGATGATGGATCGGATCTTCTGTCCACATCAAAAGTTTGTTGGCACATTCTTTGATGACATGATTGTCTATTCAAAGAATGAAGAGGAGCATAGGCGTCACTTGACTGTAACAAACTTGGACACTCCAAGTCAAGATTCTACCGCAACACAGCAGAGATTCACTTCAAAACAGTTCACAATCGATTCGACGCGGCCAGACGAAGTTTCGTGCCTAGAGATATTGGCCCCAAAGACTGGCGCCCCTTTCGGTATTTCTTTTTGTATTAAATCTGTGCTCAAAGTACAAGGGAGTGGGAGGGTCTCACTCTCATACTCTGCGTCCAGATGCTCTGCAAAGTGGGAGCCCTATCAACACTTATAAAGGTTTACAAGGGATGCTAAAAGCAGAGCATCAATGTGTAGAGGTCTGACTTCTGCTGTGTCAAGACATTTTTAGAGTATTCTGAAACATAGAAAAAGCATCAAGATTCAAAAAGCTCGATTTCTATGCATTCAAAGCAAAAACAGCCCTGACCCGTTAATTGCGCTTCAATTCAGGTACCGCCAGGCCCTTATGCCCCTCCGACTCAGTTGGGTTGTATCTGCTTGGTGGTTACCTCTAATGTCAGCAAGCTTGTGACAAGATCCGCAGGGAAAGAAAGTGCTGAATTTGCTCTGGGAGTGAGAGAACTCCAACTTTAAGGGGGGGAAGGCTTACATGACTACTGCAAATGCTCACCTTAGAACACAAGATTCAGCATTGTCTGCTGCTGCATGTTAGATTGTAATTTTAAAGGGTGTATGTGGAGGTAAAGCCCATATTGTAGAATAGGATAATGTTTCGGTCACTCAAGATCACTCATATACAAGGGCCTCTCCTTTGTTTGAGCAAGAGTTAAGAGATTTTTTAAGATGCTGCTGCTGGATCTTGCAGTGTTGACACTTTACTTTCCAGAAGTATAACTTTTGCATGAGTTAATCCTTGGTTTTGGCAGGAGGGTGAGAAAGAGAAGCTGTTGGAAGCCAAGAGACACCGCCTTGAGGTTTGTTTGTTTCCTTCCTTATTCTTTTTCTTGTGTCTGTGCTGCTAATCGTTTTATTCCTTGCACTAGTTTTTTGTTTTAATGCTGTTGAAAAGTTAAGTTTACAAGCATTTTGTTGCACAACTTGATTTGCGGGTGAATTGGTGCTTGACATTTGAAGAGTTTTCTGAAGCAAACTTGGTATTGGATTTTGGATTGCCAGAATCAATGGACAAATACATGACCCTACATTGTCATCTTTTCAGTTTAGTTTTGAAGTATTTTAAAGGTTGGCAACATGTCAGCCAGAGTAGATAGAATGAATACAAGACGTATTTTCTTGTTTTCTACTGTCTTGCGTTTGATGCATTTCTTGGGTCCCATACAAGGTGTTTGTAACACAATCCAATAGATTTTTTGTTTACATTTTTTGTAAAGTTTGCATTGACAAAATACCTGGAGTAAAGTTTTCTTCTTTGAGGAAAAACATGGCTGTGCCGCTGTGCACAAGAGACCTCATGAGCAGCTATATAGGAATTCAACATCTGTAGAGTGAGCAATGAAGGAATTTATTAAGCTACTAGGGCAGCCTGTATGAGGAGTGTAGAAGGGACCACTGAGGAGGTAATAAATGCCACTCCAGTGAGCCAGCTCTGTAAGTGGAAAATTGGAGACCACCCGCATACCTTGAGAACTGTAATTGCACTCCTTAGCAGAGGTGGATGATCCAGCAGAAGCATCTCAAAGATTGCGCAAGGAATGTGACAGCTTAGTCCAGGTATTGACTAGAGTGTCAAGCAGCAGTAGAAGACTCATTACTTAAAACATGCAAGCAAATGAACCATGCATTTGTGCACAGATTGTGGAGAACATCGCTGTATTGGATATAGTAGAAGGGCCAGTAGTTTCTGTAGAAAACATATCTAGGGACCCAGAGGGAGATCTTGTAGAGGAAACCATAAAGCTTTGTAGTCGACTTTCTCCTCATCAACAATGCAGAGTGACTTAAAAACACGTTCATGGGTATGAAACTCCGAAACCTGCGAAACCTGCAAAAGATTTCGGCAAAACCTACAAAAGACGCAACCTCCTGTAAAATTAAAACTTCTCTCTTACGGAGTCTAGAGTCATGTGTGTCTCATTTACACATACACACCCATATACAAACACTTTCACACATATTATATAACACACACACACACTTTTGTGGTAAATCTGTTTTGATTAATTTACTTGTGGGAAACCTCAAGGTGAGGAAAACCCACCAAAAAGATCAGATACAAAGGGAAGAACACAGAAGTGCTCTACGATACAAAAGCGCTAAAAGCAAACATAGAAGAGCTGCAAGATTTCCAGGGCTATGTCCCCAATGTCAAAGGCAAAATGTAACGATTGCCTCAGTGAAAACTTGAACGATGGAAAAGGATCTGCATCATGTTGGTGAAACATGCGGAGATTGCGACGGTGCCACAAAAATCTGACCCATGCGAAGAAAATGGCAAATTGCTGGAGGGAATTCACAAGAATGCCAAAAAGCCAGAATTGTTTGTGGAAGACTTCTGAGGGAAATCGAAGGTGCATACAAGCAGAAACGCGACAAAGAAAAGCCCTGATGCAGCGAAACTCCAAAAGCATATGTCTGACAGTCTCATCAGCAACGGAGCAACCGACGCAACGAGAGGAGCTAATACGACGCGCCACAAGGAGTGTTCCAACTGGAAGAACTCCCAACAAACAACGCCAAAGAAACAAACGCTCTTTAAGAGGCAAGCGAGACTTCCAGATTGCAATAAGAGCCTGCCTCCACCATTGTTCGGATTTGTGTATATCCCAAAGCGCATTACAATGATCAGCCAACCAAGAGTCCTGCATGAGAGAAGCATAGATATGGCGGGCAGAATCGCATCCAAAGAAGTGTCCCATAAATTCCAATCTTGCATATGGCATCCACCGGCCAAGGGCGGAATAGGGAGAAAAACATCCAGCATATGCTGAAGCAAGCCCCAAATCTGATGATAATGTAGGCCCAACCCAAAGCGTGCTGCCGCTTGAGAAAAGGTAAGCAAATTCCTAGATGAATTCACCACATCATCCACCGTGCGTATGCCACGACTAGAGAGGAAGTAGGCTTGATGAGGCGATTGCTCAACCAAGGTAGAAGAGAACACCCTGCTCCAATGAATGCTTTCCAAATGCAACGAATTCCCATCTGCTTGCTGCCTGCCATGCCAAGAGAGATGATCCGTAACAACTTTCCAAGCGGAGAGCAAGCCAGAGATGATCAAACAACCAGGAATATTACCGACCATCTTGCCAAACTCAGTTTCCCAAAGGGAAGTCTGGCAATGGCCAGAGGCAGGAGTGGCAACATGCTGACAGAGGTCAGCAACCATAAGTGTCCATGGCTGAGACTGCAATGCAAGAGTGGGCAATAACATAGCCTTCCTTGCCAATGCATGGCGATGAAGATCCAAAATATTCAGCCCGCCAAGACGCTTTGGAGTGCTAAGTTTCTCCATTGCTAACAAACGGAGGCCTTTCTTATGAGAACCGGTGTGCCACAAGTGAGATACAATAGTAGACATAAGCAATGAGAGGCGAGAGCGAGGTGAGTGCAGCAATGGCAAGTAAAACTGAGCATATGCCATCATGATACTTTGCACTAGACAAAGTCAAACATGCAGCGGCCATGTAGACAGTTTCCAATAGTGCAATTTGACACTCAAATCATTGCATGGCCCAATCGATTTGACGCGCGTTAGTAACCTGCCAACCGATAGGATATCCTAAGTGCCTGGCCACCGTATGCGGATCAAGAATCTCGCCAGCCCATAAAAGACGATGCTAGTCACAGACAACAAGAGGCAAGAGTTCAGATTTCCAAAAGTTAACCTTAAGGCTTGCTGCCAAGCCAAATGTATCCAATGCCTGCATAATTTCTCGCACATCGTCCCGGCTGTTAGGAGGCATGAACAACGAATCATCAGCATAGGCCTATCCTGCGAAGTCTTTCCCATTGGGTAACTTCAGCCCATGAAGACGATCGAGCGAAGTCAAGTGATCCAAATACAATAAGAAAGAGTGAGTGGCAATGGGATACAACAAGGTGCTAAGCGGGCAACCCTGTCTGACAGAGCATCCAAGAAGCCAAGGTTTTGTCAGCTCTCCATCAAGGAGGCTGAACATGTACTGCGAGCATACAAGAAGTAAACGACGTTGACCATCTTTGGGCCAAAGCCAAGGGCCCGCATGGTAGCAACAATGAAATCCCATGGAATCGTATCGAAAGCCTTTTCAATGTCTACCTGCATTACGAGAACATCTTGCTAGGTATATTTGGCATATTCCATTCCAACTAATACATTAGCCAGATTATCCAAAATCTGGCGAGACGAGGAATAAAGCGATATTGCGCGGAATGGATAACAGCCATAAGAGGTTCCTTGATACGATTCACAATGATCTTAGCCAAGATTTTATAGATCACCGGCATAAGAGAAATTGGCCGCCAATGCGAGAACTGCTCACAAAGCGCTTGTTTAGGCAACAACTTCAACAAACCCTCTTTCCGAGACATTGGCAAATCCTGTTTCACCCATGTAGCGTTCATCATATAAAGTAAAGGTTCTTTCAGAGGCTCCCAGAAAGAGAGAAAATTTTCCATGTGAACGCCATCTTCCGAGAGCAAGCAAAGCTGAGTGCAATTCATTCTCTGTAAAAGCCGCCTCCATGGCCAAAGGCATCCTCAGGCAAGACAATCGAATGCATTGTAGATAACAAAAGTTGGCGTGCATGAATAACTGCAGCGGATGCCACGGGGGCAGTGGCAAAAACAGTCCTAAAATGGGACACCATGGCATCTGCAAACTCACGCTTTAAAGATGTCCAAGCTCCTAGTTGAAACATAATCCGCTAAATAGTTTGAGAGGCCCTTGAATGATGCAAGTGCTTAAAAACCTGCTTTGAGGCACATCCCTTGTCTACAAACGCTGGATGTCGAGCATGAGTTTGCCAATTATCCAATTTTCGTTTATCATTATGCAGCAGACACACTCGAGCCTGACAAAGGGCGGTGGATTCAGTTTCCGACAACAGACGTGTGTCAGCTAAGAGTTGGAGCTGTTGATACACATGCTTTGCGTCCTCAACACCACCACGTAATTGAAACATGTAACGCTTGCTATAGTCCTGAATTACACTCTGCACACGCACAACAAAGCGAACCCAGGCAACATCAGGATCAAGATACATTTGGGTAACCAAAGGGGGAATAACATCATAGATCATCTCACGAAATGCCTCGTGCGAAAGATATGCATTGTTGATGTGCAACATACGCTTCTTAGAAAGAGGCTGATCATAATGTAGTTGCCCAAAGCGCATCAGCATCACAACAGGAGCATGATCAGATAAAAGCAAAGAACGGTCTATTCCTATTTCGCACACAAACTCATGAAATTGTTGCATGCTGAGGATATACCACCGATCTAATCTTGCACGATATGTAGAAAAAGCATTATGTTGAAATGTATACCTCGAAACATCAGGATGCAAGAGGGTCCACAGGTCCAACATCCGTGTACATGCCACAAGATCTCTCCGAGCTTGCAATTCTATGCTTAGCATGTGAGAATGTCCTCTGGTGTTATTAGATGAAGCTGGCGCATTATTGAAATCACCACCAAGCAACGCATTGGAAAGCCATGGATAAGACGATATCTCACGCCACAAAACAGCTTGTTGTCCCGAGGTCGTGTGCGCATAAACACCACCAAATTCATAAATCTGACCATTGATCGTGCATTGGACCACCATCCAACCACACGTTCGATCATTATACGCCAGAATTGGCTGCAACTCATGCCTATATGAACCAACATATGCTATCGAGTATCCCACAACATACGAGAATTGCCCAACATAATCATGTTGATTATGCTCTTGCAAAACAACAATGTCTGCCTTACATGTATGTACATAGTGCCAGGTTAGTCTCCACTTATTAGGGTTACGTACCCCCCACACATTATATGAAATGCATTTTACACAACTATGCATTCAAAAGATATGTACAGAGGCAAAGTAAAGAAGGGACTAAATTGATGTGCCCATAAGCACATCAACATCAACAGGCCGCGACTCAACCAACACACACACACACTTTTTGTAAATCTTTTTTGATTAATCTACAAATAGGAAACCTCAAAGTGAGGAAAACCCATCAGAAAGATCAGATACAAAAAAGGGAAGAACATAGAAGTTGTCACAAGACTAGCACCACGTGCCACTAGAAAAGAACAGACTGAACAGACTTTTAGCACTTCAATAACAACTGAACTGAGAGAGAGAGAGAGAGAGAGAGAGAGAGAGAGAGAGAGAGAGAGAGAGAGAGAGAGAGAGAGAGAGAGAGAGAGAGAGAGAGAGAGAGAGAGAGAGAGAGAGATGACACGTGACACGGAGTGGCGGAATTCCACCCCAGAGAGTATTGGCCCCAAACCTTGATGCCCCTTTCGGTATTTCTTTATATTGCATCAACACAGTACAAGCCGGTACTCCAGGCTCTGCACCTTCGCCAGGAAGCATGCCAAAGAATGAGCCCTAACCTCATATTTAAAGACCCTTGGCCTAAAAAGCAATTACAGTGAAAAGCCTTCAAAACTCAAAAGCTTTTGGTCCAAAAAGCAATGCCAAAAGCTGCCAGCTTTTCGTAAATCGCGTTTGTGTCCGTACTGTAGGCCACGTGTCAACCCGCCACGTCAGCAAATCAGGGTTAGGGTTAGGGTTAGGGTTAGGGGCAGAATTAGCGTTTCTGATTTTAGGGTTAGGGTTTCAAACACAATTAGGGTTTTTGATTTTAGGGTTAGGGTTTCATCAGAATTAGGGTTTCTGATTTTAGGGTTAGGGTTTCAACAGAATTAGGGTTTCTGATTTTAGAGTTAGGGTTTCAGCAGAATTAGGGTTTCTGATTTTAGGGTTAGGGTTTCAGCAGAATTAGGGTTTTGGACATTGTTGCTAAATTGGCTTTATCTGACAGAAAAATAATTCTAAATGAATTATTGGATTTATAAGTGAGAGGGTTTTCTCGCTTGGAACATCAAGGAAAAATAATTCTAAATGAATTATTGGAATTTTAAGTGAGAGGGTTTTTCTCAGTGGAGACATCCGAGTACGGAGTATTCCTAGTGCGTCATTCAAAGTAATGACAGGAGCACTGTGAAAGGGAATATCTGTAAGGCCACCAGGAACGGGTGCTTCTAATGCGTCACATCGGATGGGTGACAGGGAGCATCGGAAAGAAGTATCCGACCATCCGGGAACGGACATCTCTAATGCGTCGTAGGATGGGTGACATAGAGCATCGCGAAGGAGATTGTACCGTAAGTTCTGTAGGAAAGGACTAGGTGATGGGTATTCCTGATGCGTCACAAGGTGGGTGACGGGTGCATCGGAAAGGGGATATCCATAGTCGAGAGGAAATTCCGAACTGTGTTAGAATTGTGCACAAGGAAAAGCAAGCACTTGAATGAAGATGGGTTCAGAGGAAACTTTGAGGAAAAACAGATGCTTTTTGAGAAAGCGGGATTGCTTTTCGGGAAAGCAGACGCTTTCCCGCGAGGAAGTCGATGTCTGTATTGCAACTGTGCGTGTGATTGCATCCAGGGACGCTTGGGAAGTGTTGTGAAAGCATTGTTATTAACTTAAAAGGTTTTATTGAGTTTTTGGGAAGGTTCAAACTATTTTTAAAATACGCCGGTCGCCCACTTAATAAGTGGGCAGCCATCTGATAAATAAGGCAACGGATCAACCAGCGTTTTCTCTTTCTATTTTTTTTGGCAGAACAACGAAAAAAATAAAAAAATAAAAAAATAAAAATAAAAATAAGAAAACGGCCGCGATCTCTATGCGAGCAGCTATTCGTGCCCGTGGCTAGGAGCTATAAAAGCATCACATGCCCTCACTCAGAGAGGAGGACCAATCTTTGCAAGGAGGAGATGCTGATGCAGATTTCAGCCGTAAAGAAGAAGTTGCCGATGATGCCCATGGCTGCCCCAAGTGTACCAGATGTCGCCAAGACCCAGTGCGCGAGTTCCCTCGCGAAGAAGTGCCTACGAAGCATGTTTCCATTGCGACAAGTTGCTGTTTTTCTCTGTTTTCAGCCCATAAACGTTGTAGACGGGGCTGATTTATGAGAAGGAACCCAAGAACACACCTCTTTTGTGTGTAGGATTGGAAGAGAGGATTTTCTATGTAGAGATCTCTTCCGGGGAATTGCTTTTTCGAAAACCGAGTTGCGTTACGAGCGTCGAGACTTTGAAGGTACGATTTTCATGTTATGATCTCTAAGTATTTGATTGCAGGTGTACTTCCTCTGCGTGAGGGAGTAGGAGCAGAGGAAGGCATGAGCCTCTGCAGGAGAAAAGCGCTCTGAGGAACTAGAGCCAGATCAGCCCAAGGGTTTCGTACCCAAGTTTGGGAAGCAGATCCACGGATCGAAGAGAGGTAGACTCTCGAGATGTGATCCGGAAGTTGAAATTCCCAAGGGAAGGACTTCGTGTCTAGGAAAGCGGAGTTAATCTGCAGGAAGAGGACTTTGGAAACAGAGTTAGAAAAGAGTTGCAGGGATGTCATGCCCTGAGTTTGGAAGGTGAGATCCAGAGGCGAGAACCTTGGTTCTCAAGGATTTGGAATAAGGAACGTAAGTTCCTTGGAATAGGGTTTTGCCCTAGGAATCGGAAGCCGAGGCTTTCGAGAACCATCAAGTCTTATTCTAGAACGAACGTGGTAATACGTTCGGTTCAAGTGCTTGTATAGACTTCTCCTCAGTAATAAAGATACTATTACGGGGGGGGGGGACCGGCCCATCTTTTGGTCCCTAGTACTGTGTCGATCTTCTCACTCTCTCTCTCTCTCTCTCTCTATCTCTCTCTCTCTATCTATTTCTCTCTATATCCTCTGGCTTCAATATTAAGTGATAAATTTTATTTATCCGAGTATATTTTATATTGCTATGCGCTCCTGTTTGTGACAGACAGAATTAGGGTTTTTGATTTTAGGGTTAGGGTTTTAGCAGAATTAGGGTTTCGGGCACGTCCGTCGTCAGTAGTTTGTTACATCTCCCCTTCTTGAAAGAAAGTAATCGTCCGCGATTACAGCATATCTGCAAAACAACTCAAGTTAGCTCAAAGTTTTCCGAGGGTCATTCCGAGGGACATTCCGAGTGACAATCAGTTTGCTCTTTTTATTAAGGAGTTAGCTTCTCCTGTCTGCTCTTTTGATCAAGGAGTTAGCTTCTCCTTTCGGTTGTTTTGATCAAGGAGTTAGCTTCTCCTTTCTGCTCTTTTGATCAAGGAGTTAGCTTCTCCTTTCGTCCAGATCGGAACTCTTGATATTCCGGCGTAGTAAAATTAGCCATCACACCCAGACCATACTGATCTTCCACGGGTGTCTTGATGCACTAAAATTACATACCCAGGCAATCTTTTCCAATTAGGAATATTCAGTAATTGGCACATCACAATGCGACACAAATGCTTACATATGCATGTTACAAGACACAACTAACAGCGCCGCTGAGCACTCCCCCGAGACAAACGGCCTGTGGTATGAAGCTACTCAACGACTACCTCGTCACTCCCCCCGCAAATAACCTAAAAAGGTCCGGGCCATGAGCTCAGAGGATTGTACAACCAAACGCTCCCCAGACCGCAGTCTGCGTCGCTTGGAGGATCAAGCATACAACCAAACGCTCCTCAGGCATCGGCTTGCGTCGTTCGGAGGTTTTCTAGCATACAACGGAACGCTCCCCAGGCATCGGCCTGCGTCGTTCCGAGGTTTTCAAACATACATCGAAACGCTCCCAAGGCATCGGCCTGCGCCGTTCCGAGGTTCAAACAATACGAAAACAGTATTTCTCACTTCTCCACCCGGGAGTAAAATCGCCAATCATTGAACCAATATCAAACCAGAGTCAAACAATTCAAATCGGCACCAAAATAGGTTCAAAACAGATACCATCCATTTCAAACAAATTCCAAACAGGATCACCAAACAAGATCAAACATAACTCAAACTTAAAAGGTAATCTCGACAGCAATCGAGCTCGAAAAGTCGACTGACTTTCCATCTTGAAACCTGCACAAAAATTAGGGTTAGGTTCCTTCCATAAGGTCGTAGTCGAGCACAACATGGTCCGTCAGCTCTTGGACAAACAGTGTTGCTTTGGCGGCGATGGTAGTCCCAAGAGATAGCAATCACATCGAACTTCCAAGGTTATCAACTTGAGAAGAGACATCTACTGAGAGATGTCGAGAAATTTCAAGATATAATCTGCTAGGGTTTCCATGGCAAGAATTTCAGGATACCCCTCTGCTAGAAGTTGCACTCCGAAGGAAGATGTCAGAAACCATACAACTTCGGGGAAAAATTTTCTTGAAAGCTTGCCAAGTCCTTGGAGTATGCTGCTTGGTAGTTGTAGACATCAACATCTGCATGGCACTGCTTCTGAGAAAAACAGTGACTTGAAACAAATCTAGATCCTTCTCTTGCAAGTGATCTTAATTGGCTTATGCTCTGTAAGACATGAGCGGTGAAGATGGGAGCGCGTCCGATGCGCGATGAAGTAAGGGTGAAATAAATTCAAGCCAAAAGTCTCTGGAATGCTCTGTTTGCTCTTTTGTGGGACCGGTATGCTATCGCGCTGGTGTCCCTACAGCAGGCCACGTGTCAGCCCGCCACGTCAGCAAATCAGGGTTAGGGCAGAATTAGGGTTTTTGATTTTAGGTTTAGGGTTTTAGCAGAAGTAGGGTTTCGTGCAGAATTAGGGTTTCTGATTTTAGGGTTAGGGTTTCAACAGAATTAGGGTTTTGGGCAGAATTAGGGTTTCTGATTTTAGGGTTAGGGTTTCAGCAGAATTAGGGTTTCGGGCACGTCAGCTGTTTGTTACAAAAGTGTTCCGTAAAGTGAAGGCTCTAAAAGCAAACATATGAGAGTTGTAGGATATCCGGGGATATGGCCCCAACATCTAGGGAAAAATGCTAATGGAACATGTGAAAATTTGCGTTGGCACCACAAAGACCTTGAGAGCAGAATCTGACCCACCCCAAAGCGTTTAAGGGAAGTTGGGAGAATGCCAAAACCCCAGAACCGTTTGTGGAAAACTGTCCAAGGAAAGTAGAGGCACATACAGGCTAATATGCGGTCAAGGAAGGCCCTGGTGAAGTGACAATCCCAAAACAGTCTTGATAGTCTGCTTGTGGTTATTCACGAGGGGAGTTATTCATGGCCCGGACCTGGATTGTTATTTACGGGGGGAGTATCAAAAAGTTTGAGCAGTGGTTACTCTCAACACCTCCAAACGACATAGGCTGCGGTCTAGGGGGCGTCTGGTTGTAAAAGGCCTCTGTATCTCCTAACCGGACCTCTTTAGGTTATGCGGGAGGAGTGATGAAGGAGTCATTGAACAGCTCTTGGCTTGGACATGGATGGTTATTTGCATGGGGAGTGTTCATCGGCGACTTTATGTTTCTATGTCTTATAACATCCATATGTGAGCATTTGTGTTGCATTGTGATGTGCCAACCACTGAATACTCCTTATTGGATGAGATTCTTCTGGGAAGCCATCGACCCATAATATCAAGAGCTCCAATCTGGAACGAGACTCCTTATTGGATGAGATTTTTTTGGGAAGTTAACAACCCAAGATATCAAGAGCTCCAATCTGGAATGAGAAAACCGATTGTCCCTTGGATAGTCCATTGAATTGTCCCTCGGATTGTCCCCTTGAATGTCCCTCGGAATGACCCTCAGAAGTTTTTGAGCTAACATGAGTTGTTTTGCAGATATGTTGTAATCACGGACGATTACTTTCTTTCAAGAAGGGGGGATGTGAAACCGGCCCGTAGGGCGGTAGACGTTAGCTTTCACCCGATTTTTCAACCCTAAACTTTACGACACAATGACTTAAAAGGAACCTGTAATTGAGACTGAATTACACTTCAAGACAAATAGAACGGCCAGGAAGCTAGAATGCTTCCAAGCAGACAACGACACCTGTAGGCCCCAAAGGTTGGCGCCCCTTTCGATATTTCTTTATTCTTTAACAGAGGGAATAAAACCTGTGGTTCCCTACAAGCTGCCCCGCACAATCTGGGCTGAATTCCATCTGTTCTAGCCCGATTTCGGCAGCATAACTGTACTAGGACCCTTCACAATCAGTATCCCCACGCATTAGATGACTTTCCCGATGCATACAGACACTTTGCAAAACCTGGCGAGAATCTGCAGCACGCTGAATTCTCTGTTTTTTGCCCCGAAAATGCGCCAGATCACCTCTACAGCGGTCCCCTCGCGTCCCCGAACTTCCTGGGGGTATTAGGGTCCGTTTAGGGCCGAAACCCTAAACCTCCAAAAATACACAGCAGGCTGTAATTCCCTGTTTTGGGCTCCGTTTCGCGTGCCGGTCGCATCCGTAGCAAGTCCTCGAGCTCCCGCACCTGTAGGGCTACTTGCCCTTTGAATTGGACGAGATTTCGCAATGGTGCATGAACCCACATAACTGTACATTGGTCAAATGAAAAGCCCACTAGAGGGGCATAACATACTGCTCATAGGGGAGAGAGAGAGCAGTGCGTAGCGTGCAAGGCATCACTCCTGGCACCGCACTGTACATAAGAGGGAAAGGAAGCACTCCATAGCTCTCAACCTGTTGCAATCCGCCTCTGGCTGAAAATGGCGCCCCTTTTGCTGATAAACAACTCGCCCAGCTCTCCCAGAGTGGCAGATTTGCTCACGAGCTGACACCTCGCCCAGTTTTCGACTTTGGCCGATTTGGCTAAAAATATCTCAACTGGTGCGTCAGTTGACTTGGCAGTAGAGTAGTAAAATGTTCCCCTTGTCATTCCAGAGCTAATGACATGAACACATTTCACGGCCCAAAATAGCAGTTCCCTAAATTTTAGGAGATGCTTCGATGGCACTCACACTGGTCATCTGACCATCAATCACCACTGGAACCACATCGAAAAATACAATGTCGGCCAGCTATCAGGTGATTTTCACTCGTAGCCCCATCGTGGCTAACCTTAGTCCATTTGCCCAACTTCAATGCTCACTGGCCAGCCGGCCTAGACTCTCATTGTCTGCCTCACACCATGCAACTCGGGCATTGGCATTTCCAGAGGGGTGCTTTAAAACAAGTCAAATCAAATTTCCCCAAAAAGAAATCAACAAGTAAAGTTGCCACAGACTCGTGACATACCCCCCTCTTGAAATCGCGAACGTCCTCGTTTGCATGAATATCAATCCATTAGTGTGTACAGCACTTCGTGGACACCGTATCACGACTGTCAACCTTTTCGTGTGTACACACTTGGTTAACGTGGCAGCTATTAACTATGTCACGAGGACGTGGCAACTGCTAACTTTAGTTGTTGGTTTCTTTCCAATGGGTTTTGTTTTATTTTTGAGACCCTCTTCTTGAAGTAGCAAACGGTTGGACATTGTATGGCCAATGTAAACTGTAGTTTCACCCTCAGATGGGTAGTGGTCGGCACTGGAATTCGTATTGTAAGAGGATGTCTAGGCTCAGAGCAAGATCATATAGGTCCCCCCGTCGCACTTAGCAAGTTGGTGGATACTAGGAAGTGAACTCAATAAAGGCCTAAAGTCAAGGTGTGACTACCAACAGAAAGTATCCGACAGTTGCGCCACATTGCACTTTTGGATGCGGTCCCAATGAGGATAGATGGTCAGAAGACCATTGGGAGCCCGACGGGATCATTTCCTAAAATTTAGGGAACGCTATTTTGGGCCACAAAATGTGTTCGCGTCATTACCTCCGGTATGACTAGGGAACACTTTACAACTTTGCCGCGAAGTCAACCGGGCAACCGGTCGGGAGATTTTTAGGCGGCAACCCCGAAACGGGAAATGGCTTGTAAATGCGCCAAGTGGCACATTTCTGTGCACTTTCCTCATGCAAGAAGAAGTGGCGCTGAATTTGATGCTGGGAGAGGCCTCATTTGCAAACTATCACAGGTTAAGAGCTATGGAGTGCTTCCTTTCCCCCTTATGTACAGTGCGGTGCCAGGAGTGATGCCCTGCACGCTACGTACTGCTCTCTCTCTCCCCTACGAGCAGTATGTTATGCCCCTCTAGTGGGCTTTTCATTTGACCAATGTACAGTTATGTGGGTTCATGAGGGATTGTCGAGGCAAGAGCCTCTTGCACATGTACTGGATTAGCTAGCGGCTAATCCCCCGCTGGTACAAGTAAATTCGGAGAGGTGTCACGTGAGAAATCTCGTCCGATTCAAAGGGCAAGTAGCCCTAGAGGTGCGGGAGCTCGAGGTCTTGCTACAGATGCGACCGACACGCGAAATGGAGCCCAAAATAGGGAATTACAGCCTGCTGTGTATTTTTGCAGGTTTAAGGTTTCGGCCTTAAACGGTCTCTAATATCCCCAGGAGGTTCAGGGACACGAGGGGACCGCTATACAGGTGATTTGGCGCATTTTCGGGGCAGAAAACAGAGAATTCAGCGTGCTGCAGATTCTCGCCAGGTTTTGCAAAGTGTCGGTATGCGTCAGGAAAGTCATCTATTGCGTGGGGATACTGACTGTGAAGCGTCCTAGTACAGTTATGTTGCCGAAATCCGGCCAGAACAGGTGTTTCTTCGCCTGGAATGCGCGGGGCAGCTCGTAGGAGATCACATGTTTTATTCCCTCTGTTAAAGAATAAAGAAATACCGAAAGGGGCGCCAATTTTGGGGCCTACAGGTTGTCGGCGTCTGCTCGGAGTATTCTAGCTTTCGAGCCGTGTGTGTACTTAGGTGTGAATCCCCGTTATAGGTTATCTTTTCAAAGTACTCTGTGTGTGTCTAAAGTAAAGAATTTTGGGTGAAAGCCAACGTCTACCACCCCATGGGTGGACCGCTGTAGAGGTGATCTGGTGCATTTTCGGGGCAAAAAACAGAGAATTCAGCGTGCTGCAGATTCTTGCCAGGTTTTGCAAAGTGTCTGTATGCTTCGGGAAAGTCATCTAATGCGTGGGGATACTGACTGTGAAGGGTCTTAGTACAGTTATGCTACCGAAATCGGGCCAGAACAGATGGAATTCAGCCTAGATTGTGCGGGGCTGCTCGTAGGGAACCATAGGTTTTATTCCCTCTGTTAAAGAATAAAGCAATACCGAAATTGGCGCCAACCTTTGGGGCCTACAGGTGTCGCTGTCTGCTTGGAAGCATTCTAGCTTCCTGGCCGTGCTATTTGTCTTGAAGTGTAATTCAGTCTCAGTCACAGGTTCCGTAAGTCATTGCTTTGTGCCGTAAAGTCCAGCGTTGAAGAATCGGGTGAAAGATAACGTCTACCGCCCTACGGGCCGGTTTCATGGTTGTTGACATACACGATCCTGACAAAGCGTTGCCAATTCACCTTCAATCAATAGGCCTGTATCGGCCAAAAGTTGGAGCTCTTGATAAACATATTTGCCATCCTCAATATCCTTGCATAATTGAAGCATGTAGTGTTTGCCATTATCGTGAATCACACATTACAGTTGTGGCACATTTATAATGTGAAATCAAAGTGTCCACCTCACCTTTTATGCCTTTTGTTACATGGGACCAAATGCTATAATGTACATAATGTCATATGTGTCAAAACCGTTGCAAAGGTTGCAATCGTGTACATACCTTACCGGGAAGAGAGGCCTTGGGACGTGACACTATGACGTGTTTTATCACATCAAAACATGCCTAATTTGGTTTCGAAATGTACGTATGTCAAGTTCATCTGGATGGCATACTCGTTTCACCTAGAAAGTTCAATGCAGGTGATCTCGTCCAAAAATAGCAGGTTTCATGCTTATCTGTAAACAATGCATCTAAAGTGGTTGCCAAGTGGAAAAATGAGGCTCAACGTGTAATTTGAGCCCAAGTGAATTTTTACACAAATTTAGGTATTTTCCTAGCTCGTTTTTGCTTTTTACAAAAAAAAGGGTACGTTTTTGGGCTATAAATGAGCATGAAATGGTAAAAAATAACCCAAAAATGGCAAAAAATGCCACATCACTCACGGTGGCCGTGACTATTAGGAAGTGAGGAGCTTTTGTGAAGAGGAATATCAACTCTTTAAACCTCTTTGAGAAGGGATACACAGGCTTCTTATACGGTGTGCTAGTGCAGTTCCGCGCCTTTCCTACCCCATATTCGTACGTGTGGGTGATCAAATTAGGGTTTTCTCTCCTCAAAAAAATGTCTGGGCTTATCTATGGAGGTTTTGAAGCTTCCATGAAATGGCCTCAATGAAGAATTGAAGGAGGAAGAAAGGGTTTTCGATAGGGCAAATAGGCATTGTACTTGTGCAATTGGGAGAGAGGTTTATGGTGATCAAGGTGATGAAACTGTTGTTGGATGCTACAAGTCTAGAGGAGTAAAACAGGTTCGCTTCTTGGATGATGAAGATGAAGTTGACATAACCGACAAGAGTTATTACTCCAAGGGTCATTGGGCAAGAGTATCTATTGAGACCCTGGCAAAAGTGGGATACTTAGAAGAGCCATACATTGCACTAATAGATCATGGGTCAAAGATTAACCTCATGTCAAAGAGTCTATATCAAAAAGGTAAATGGCCAATTGATATAAATCATTGATGGATGATTCATGCAGCAAATAAATCATCATGGAAGCTATATGGAGCTTGTCCAAACGTAAGGGTGACTTAGGGGATGTGAAAGACGACCAAAACTTCTTTGTACAGGAGATGTCTACATATCCTCTTATCCTTGGGTTGTCATACAATACTGCTACTCGTATGGAAACAAAGGTGATGGACGATGGATAAACTTATGCTAGGATAAGGAGCCGTTCAATTCCTTACTGTTTGTGTGGATCATGAAAGGAACCGTGACGCTCCAAGAGAGCAACCTTGCCAAAGACAAATAAAGAAATCAAGGACTACAGGGATATGAGGGGTTTTGGCCATGTACTATTGTAGAGTGGGTGTCACAAGGCGGGCACCGCGTGACAATAGAAAAGAACAGACTGAACAGACTTTTAGTACTTCATTAACAAATGAACTGAAAGAGAGAGACAACACGCCACATGGAGTGACAGAATTCCACCCCAGAGAGTATTGGCCCCAAACCTTGGCGCCCCTTTCTGTATTTCTTTATATTGCATCATCAAAGTACAAGCCGGTACTCTAGACTCTGCACCTTCTCCAGGAAGCATGCTAAAGAATGAGCCCTAACCTCATATTTAAAGGCCCTTGGCCTAAAAAGCAATTACAGTGAAAAGCCTTCAAACTCAAAAGCATCTGGTCCAAAAGCAAAGCCAAAAAGCTGCCATCGTAATTTACGGAATCCGTACAGACTGCCACGTCATCAGCCAACACAAAACGCGGAATTCCGTACAGCCTGCCACGTCATCATGTCAGCGCAATTTTTGGAATTCTGCCACGCTATCAGTTTCTGTGTGTGTGCACAGGTCCTGCTTTATTTTAATCCTTTGTCACTTGGGGCCCATCGAACAGGGTCCCCATAAGTTGGTAGGACTTCTTCTGTTACTTGTTCTTCTTAGGGTTTAGGCCCCTCGGCCGGCATCTGTAAGTTGGCTCTATTCTTTAGGCTTTGATACGTCAGCAGTTTGTTACAGTGGGATTGTAGTGGTACAAGAAGAGAAAAGTTCTCGCATGATGTATATGCAAAGGAGATGTTTTCTATAGGTTTTGTAGGATTAATAGACTATGGCTTTATCACTTTTACAAAGTGTGAGGACTTGAAGCAGGGTGAAAGACAACATGTAAATAGTGTACAGAAAGGTTTGAGGACCAATGGGTTGTTAGGAGATGAAGAATGCATTGTAAGCGTATTCGATGAGTGTTCATTTGTGGATACCATGCAAGACCTGAAGTCTTTAGTGGATTGCAATTTGTGTATGGAAAATGAGGTTGTGAAAGTATGCTCCGTAGAAACTCATGAAGGATTTTGAAATGCTCAAGGTGTTGAAGTACGAGTGGAGACCAAGTATAACTCTGTGGCAAAGAAAGTGAAACTAGTGGGATTGCCTCTACTCAAAGTTTGCAAGAATAAGATGGAACAAGTTGCTTTGCAACCTATTGTTCATGACCCTAGGAAGATTGGGCACTAGGATACTTTGAAGGAGTTAAACGTTGGTTGTGAGGACAGTTGGACAGAGGTTGAAAGACTATGTTTTGAAGACATGCTTGCCAAACACGGAAAGGCTTTTGCATTTGAGCCGCATGAGATAGGGTATGTTGATCCTTCCATTGTTGCTCCTATGGTAATCTTCTCATGTACCTTAGAACTTGCGGCCTATTTAGGTTCCAAAGCCTCATTTGCCAAAACTCATCGAGCTTCTCAATGAAAAGAACAAGATGGGTATTTTGGAGCCTTCTTGTGCTCCGTATTCAAACAGGTGATTAACAATTTCAAAGAAAAATGGTTCTTTACACTTTATCCAAGATATGTAGCCCGTCAATAAGGTGACAATCATGAATGTGGGTACAGGGCTAATTGTAGACGAGTTTGCAGAGGCATTTGCAAGAAAAGCGATATATTCTATGGGAGATTTGTACTCGGGGTATGATTAGTTCCCACTAGCTATGGAAAGCAGGGACTTGACTACCATGAGGAAAACTTTGGGGTTGTAAGGGTGTGCATCTCACCTCAAGGAGCAACTAATTCAGTTGCGTATATGATGAATGGTATAAACAAATTCTTACGTGACTTCTTACCTCAAATTACGATGCCCTTTCTTGATAATGTGCTAATCAAAGGATGTGATTTAAGTGATGCTTTGGACTTGAGGGGGTGCCGTAGGGGTGTGGCAAATCGTATCAATGATTGTGATAAGATCTTATCAAGGTTGGAAGAAGTGATCCTTACCTTGTATGGCAAATTTCAGTGTTTGGAGTGAATGAAGTTCTGTAACAAACTGCGGAAGTGCCCGAAACCCTAATTCTATTGAAACCCTAATACTAATTCTGCCCGAAACCCTAATTCTGCTGAAACCATAACCCTTAAATCAGAAACCCTAGTTCTGCCCAAAACCCTAATTCTGCTGAAACCCTAACCCTAAAATCAGAAACCCTAATTTTGCCCAAAACCCTAACCCTAAAATAAAAAACCCTAACCCTGATTTGCTGACATGGCGGACTGACACGTGGCCTACTGTACGGACACCAACGCGATTTACGAAAAGCTGGCAGCTTTTGGCATTGCTTTTTGGACCAGGAGCTTTTGAGTATTGCTTTTTAGGCCAAGGGCCTTTAAATATGAGGTTAGGGCTCATTCTCTGGCATGCTTCCTGGAGAAGGTGCGCAGTGTGGAGTACCTGCTTGTACCATGTTGATGCAATATAAGGAAATACCGAAAGGGGAGCCAAGGTTTGGGGCCAATACTCTTTGGGGTGGAATTTTGTCACTCCGTGTCGCGTGTCGTCTCTCTCTCTCTCCTTCAATACAGTTGTTATTGAAGTGCTAAAAGTCTGTTCTTTTCTATTGGCACATGGTGCCCGCCTTGTGACAGTGGTTTCAGAGCATTAGGCTTGTGCTTTTCTGAAAGCATACCGGTCCTACAAAAGAGCAGACAGAGCTATTGATGGAATTTTATTTTGAGAGATTTTCGCCCTCCAACCCGGACTTATTAGCCACTCCCACCCTTACTTCATCGCGCATCGGACGTACTCCCGTCTTCACCGCTCATGTCTTACAGGGCATAAGCAAATTAAGATCACTTGCAAGAGAAGGATCTAGATTTGTTTCAAGTCACTATTTTTCTCAGAAGCAGTGCCATGCAGATGTTGATGTCTACAGCTACCAAGCAGCATACTCCAAGTACTTGGCAAGCTTTTAAGAAAAAAATTTGTCCAAAGTTATATGGTTTCTGACATCTTCTTTCGGAGTGCAACTTCTGACAGAGTTGGGTATCCTGAAATGATTGGCATGGAACCCTAGCAGATTAGAACTTGAAGTTTCTCGACATCTCTCTTTACGAGCAGATGACCTTGGAGGTTTAGTGCGATTGCTATCTTGGGACTACCATCGCCGCCAAAGCAACACTGTTTGTCCAAGAGCTGACGGACCATGCTGTGCTCGGCTACGACCTCATGAAAGGAGCCTTACCCTAATTTTTGGTGCAGGTTTCAAGATGGAAAGTCAATTGACTTTTCGAGCTCGATTGATGTCGAGATTGCTTTTTAAGTTTGAGTTCTGTTTGATCTTATTTGGTGATCTTGTTTGGAATTTATTTGAAATGGATGGTATCTGTTTTGAACCTGTTTTGGTGCTGATTTGAATTGTTTGACTCTGGTTTGATATTGGTTTCAATAATTGGTGATTTTACTCCCGGGTGGGGAAGTTAGAAACACTGTTTTGGTATTGTTTGAACCTCGGAACGACGCAGGCGGATCCCTGGGGAGCGTTTCGTTGTATGTTTGGAAACCTCCGAACGACGTAGGCCGATGCCTGGGGAGCGTTTGGTTGTATGCTTGTAAAATAATTGTTGTTGTGACTCCCGGCCCGGACTTGGATGGTTATGCGAGAGGAGTATTAAGAAGTCTGAGCAGTGGTTACTCTCAGCACCTTCAAACGACGCAGCTTGCGGTCTGGGGGGCGTTTGGTTGTAAAAGGCCTCTATTTTTTTCGGCCCGGACCTTATTAGGTTATGCGGGAGGAGTGATGAGGGAGTCGTTGAATATCTCCCGGCTCGAACCTTGTTAGGTTATGCGGGAGGAGTGTTCATCGGCGGCTTTATGTTTCTATGTCTTGTAACATGCATATGTAAGCATTTGTGTTGCATTGTGATGTGCCAACTATTGAATATTCCTAATTGGATGAGATTGCTTGGGTATGTAATTTTAGTGCATCAAGACACCCGTGGAAGATCAGTACGGTCTGGGTGTGATGGCTAATTTTACTACGCCGAAATATCAAGAGTTTCGATTTGGGCGAAATGAGAAGCTAACTCCTTGAATCAAAACAGCTGAAAGGAGAAGCTAACTCCTTGATCAAAACAGCCGAAAGGAGAAGCTAACTCCTTGATCAAAAGAGCAGAAAGGAGAAGCTAACTCCTTAATAAAAAGAGCAAATTGATTGTTCCTCGGGATGTCCCCTCGGAAATTTTTGAGCTAATTTGAGTTGTTTTGCAAATATGCTGTAATCGCAGACGATTGCTCTCTTTCAAGAAGGGGAGATGTAACAAACTGCTGACGTCCCCAAAACCCTAATTTTGTTGAAACCCTAACCCTAAAATCGGAAACCCTAATTCTGCCCTAAACGTAATTCTGTTGAAACCCTAAGCCTAAAATCAGAAACCCTAATTCTGCCCAAAACCCTAATTTTGTTGAAACCCTAATCCTAAAATCAAAAACCCTAACCCTAAACTTGATTTGCTGACATGGCGGGTTGACACGTGGCCTACTGTACGGACACCAATGCGATTTATGAAAAGATGGCAGCTTTTGGCATTGCTTTTTTGACCAGGAGCTTTTGAGTTTTGAAGGCTTTTCACTGTAATTGCTTTTTAGGCCAAGGGCCTTTAAATATGAGGTTAGGGCTCATTCTCTAGCATGCTTCCTGGAGAAGGTGCAGAGTGTGGAGTACCGGCTTGTACCGTGTTGATGCAATATAAAGAAATACCGAAAGGGGCGCCAAGGTTTGGGGCCAATACTCTCTGGGGTGGAATTTGGCCACTCCGTATGGCGTGTCGTCTCTCTCTCTCTCTCTCTCTCTCTCTCTCTCTCTCTCTTTCAATACAGTTGTTATTGAAGTGCTAAAAGTCTGTTCAGTCCGTTCTTTTCTATTGGCACGTGGTGCCCGCCTTGTGACAAGTTCTTATTGAGGGACATATGTGCAGGCCATATGGTAGAAGACCTTGGCCATATAGTTTATGCTCTTCTTCTACCGCGGCCTTGGCTTGCTAACCATTGTAATTCCCTCTTGTACATGCACAAGTCTAATATCTGGTGGAGGAAGCCTCTCTCTACCCTGCGGAAAAGCCACTTGCCTCTGAAGGAGCGATTGTTTCTCTGGCACTATTTGCTTGGAGTTCTCCTGGTGGGCACTTTTCTTAGTGCGTCATATCCGCTCTTCTCGTTGTGTCCACTACTCGACTTCGGAAGAGATTGTTTGTCACCTGATTTAGGATTGCTGCATTGCTAGAGATTTTCTTCACCGCATATCAGCTTGTATGTGGCTCCGTTTCCTAGCTATGGTCTTCCACAAGCGGTTTTGGGCTTTTGGCATTCTCCTGCCGTCCTTACAGTGATTTGCGCTCTTCTTTATGTGGGTTAGATATTGGGCTTATTGGACCCTGTGGCACCAACGTAATGGCTATATGTTCCACCGCTTTGAGGTAGATCCTTTTCCATTCTTCAAGATTTCCCTTGGGCAATCTTTACGTTTTGCCCTGGAAGTTGGTGATATCACCACAGAGATACATTAGCTTTCCTATGAATACTTTTAGCCCTATTTCACAGCCGAACACTTGTGTTCTTTCCTTATATATAATCTTTTCCGTGGGTTTTGCTTGCCTTACGGTTTCCCACTAGTAAATGAAAACGATTTACAAAAAAGTGTGTATTATACGAAACTCTGTTTCGCTTTTTTTATGCCCTGAAACGAAACGTTTCTAAACGTCACAACCCCAAAACGACTGAAACCATGAAACGTTTTATGTCACCCTACAACAATGTGAGGACCTACATAACATTTCACCCAAAGTGACATATCCAGTACATAGATCGGTTTGTGACACGAGAAGGCAGACAGCTCTTCAAATATCGTGAGCCAGAGGGCAAGATGACAAGCAATGCTTGGTGACTCAGAATGTGGTGATTGCAGTGACCAAGGCTCAACAAGTTTTTGTTTTAAGATTTTTGTCATGTTTCCTTGCTAGAGATTGTAATCTTTGGAGTCCTCTGCTGAGAGTGTAAAGTAATCCATACCACTTATTGTTATTGCTAGTATCTTCTTAGTCTCATTGAAGGATGCTTTCTGATTATTTCTTCAAATAGCCAGAAAGATATTGTTGCAAATTACTGAATTATGGTGTGTGGAACTTTTTCAGGAGGCGGAGTCAGCAATGTTGGATGCGAAAGAAAAGAAGAGCAATCAAGGAGAAAATGTATGTGGTGAAGTGGCTGCCTATTTTCAACCTTTGAAGAGTGTTTTGTTTAAATGCAGTGACAATTTTATGTATCGTGCCTGCTATCTAACACTTTATTTTGTTTGGATAGGCAGAATGGCATTCTTTATTTGTTTCTCTCTTGTACTTTTGTTGTATGGCTAAACTGGGGCAGAGGCCCTACTCACTTGAGCTGAATGGTTGGGGAGGTCTCTTTGTTTGAAGTTCAGCAAGGATTGATGTGTGACAATCCTCTAATCATACCTAAGCAAATCGTATGAGTTGCATACTGACAGAGAGTGATTAGCGTATAGACCATTTGGGCATTTTGAGGGCATTTTATATATCCTTTTTCTTCCTAATATAGCTCTCCTAATGAATTCAAAAAATATATATTCATTACTTACATAGTGCAAGGACATTTCAAAGAGAAAAAGAAAACTCTAAAGGGAAAACAAGCAAAGAAAAACAAATGTATCAAGGTGCACTCGACCATCTCTATTTATATGGACACAAAAAGTCTTTTGACTTTCCACTTCCATGGGTCTTTTCATTTCCTAAACTCACCCTTCACTTAATGCATTTAAGATGTTTTGAAAGGATTTTTACTTTTCTGAGATTGGGGAGATCTAATCCTTTTTCTTCCTTTCTATCTTTGCCTGTGATTGTCGAGTGAGAGATGCTAGAATTGTATCTAAATAAAGAATCTAGGACTCTAACACGAGAAACTTCACAAGTATGCACCAACTACAAATGGACCTTGATTGGTGCTTTTGTTGAGCTGTTAAAAGTGGTGGTTTGGATTGTGAACTCGTAAACAATTAAAAAGCTGCAATTGTAACATTGTGGTTTGTGGAAAAAAACTTCATAAGAGAAAGCGCCTAGCATTAGAGAGCGGTTGTTTATGGGGAAGAGAGGGTGGCTTGTAATGGCCAGGTGACTTGGGGAGCATAAGGCAGTGGTTATGGCAGCCTAAAACTCAAGACCAACTTTGCACATACGATGGGGCGCAAGTTGTTTATTACCATGTATCATTACTTATTGTACAGTCATTTATTATTGCTGACATTGACAGCTACTGCAAAGCATCTCTTACATTTGGTTGCTTTTCTAGACGGCAGAGGCAAGTTCCTGGCTTGGCTCCTTGATTGCTACAATTATTGGCAATTTAAAGATTTCCATAACAAATGTACATATTCGGTACGAGGATTCTACAAGGTTTGTCCAAACCCTCTTTATATCACTGGCTTGCAAGCATCCAGCAAAAACTTTCAGAGTAGAGGTGTCTTTCAATTTCCTTGACGTTTTATTGTGTAATCATGCATCAGCAACCCTGGAAGGCCTTTTTGCTCTGGAGTCACACTCTCAAAGCTTGCTGCTGTCACGATTGATGAAAATTCAAAGGAAACATTTGTCACAAGTGGAGCACTTGACAAACTTCACAAGGCAAGTATATAGTTTTACCCTTCCCCTTCAATGTGCCTTTCTCCTGTTAGCATATGATAGAATAAGCCTAATTATTTTGTGATTGTTGCCTCATGTCAATAACCAGACCAGGTTTTTGATCTTGGAAGTACAATGTTGAAAGTTTTTTCTTATATTTGTTTGTAGTCCATACAACTAGAGCGGTTTTCATTGTATCACGATTCAAACAGCTCACCATGGAAATTTGGCAAAAGCTGGAGTGACATGACTCCAAAGGAGTGGTCTGAGGTATTTTCCAAATGGTTATAAATGCTTTCTAAGCATTACGAATCACAAATAATGTACTATCTTTTCATAGGCAAGTTTATATTTTATGTGTCTTATGGATGTGAGCAGATATTTGAAGCAGGCATAAATCCAAAAAATCCACAAGATTCACAATCTGCATATCTGTTGTGTCCAATCAATGGTGTTCTAAATTATTATCGACGTGGAAAGAGGGAAAAGAGAGAGCGTCATATGCCACTTCAGAGTCTCTCTCTGGTGCTAGATGATGTCTCACTGATTGTCTCTGAGGTGCCACCTTTAACCTCCTTTTTATCATTTTCTATCCTGGTTCATATCTGCCCAACCATATGGTTCTATCATTAATATTTAGAATGAGCCCAATTCTCTCTTCTGGTGCATATTTCAGAATCAATATTGTGATGGATTGAAGCTATTGGAGGGTGTTTCACGATACAGAAAACGAATTGAGTTTTCTCACTTCCGTCCCTGGGTGTCAGTCCTTGAAGATCCTCGTACTTGGTGGGTGTATGCTTCTCATGCAGGACTGAACCAACAGAAGAAAACTTGGTAAGACCTATTTCTCCGTTCCTTATTGCCCACTGAATCAATTAATTATACAAAGAAGATGATCAAAATATTACCATACACACTAAAAGGAATGAAGAATGTGATCGGTATAGATTAACCTTGTATATGCTCAACATCAGTTTTTGATCCAGCGTCCACTCAGAAAATGCCCGGTAACAACAGAACTAACAAGAAGCCCATCGAATACTTGTTGTGCCTTCACAAGTGCATTGCATAAAGGTGCCAAGGATCTTGATTTCTTGAGATGGACTTAGTGACAAGAAATATCTCTTGCTTGTCTTCCTGAAATACAAGCTTTGAAATACTTCATTGTGCTTCTTGCTCCATGTTCAAAGCTCAAGCCTGTTATTCAATATGCATCATATTACAGGTTAACATTTGTACAGGGATCACTCATACCCAATAGTGCAGGTGCACAGTTTTCCTGATCAGCACAAGCGGTCGTAGTGGGAGTAGAAGTATGGTGGAGATGCAGTGGTAGGAGTTTGCTATAAGGTGCACTAGGCAGCATTGGTCGAAACTTTTTAGGGTTAAAGGAATGTAAAACCTACGTATTCTTGACTCGCCACTAATTCTCCACTTGCCATTGTCTTCATCATCTCTAAATACTCTGTTTGTTATCATGTAGCTATGCAAAGTCTCTGTGCAAATGCCATAATAGTGGATACTTTGCTTTTTATCAATGTGATAAGGAATTTTCTGTAAGATTAAGTAACTTAGGTTCTATGTGCAAGATTGGTTGGTGACAAAGACCATCTAGGGTGTCACACTTACCGATCACTTCTTTGTTGCACCTTTCCTCCACAGTGGTACACCTGGTTCTGTATCTTCTAATTCCTCACAAGGTTTGGATGGTTGTAATAGCAAAATGTAGCAGTCAGTTTAGCTCGGAGGAAGTTTTTCTTAGAAGGGCATATTCCATGGTCGTCAATCAAGCTATCATACTTGTACTTTCAGGTCTCATTTTTCATGGAAAAAAGTTGATCGCATGTGTTCTCTGAGACGGAAGTATGTGCAGCTCTATCTGGAAATACTCCAGGCTAAGCCGAAGGTGGAAAATGTTCAGTTGAAAGAGATTGAAGAGGAGGTAGATACAGAAGTCTTACTTCTCTGGAGGTATTCGAATCTTCTTTTTGTTATGATCAAAGCCTACACGAGTTTTGAATAGTTTCTGAATAAAATGGCTTATTGTTTTCTCTCCTGTTATTGTTACAAAATGACTATAGACTGCTAGCACGTGCCAAGGCAGAAAGTTTGAAGTCCAAGGAAGCAAGCCCACAACAAGATAAAACCAAGGGGGGATGGTGGGGTTTCAGATGGTGAGCATTGTACCTGTTAACAAAACTAGTATACGGTGACAGTTGGAACTGCAAAATGTAGTTGTACTTGTTATATGTGTTTTGCTTGATCAGTGTGCGTGCTCTCTTGCTATGTTGATGCATACTCTCTTACTACATTGATGTATCTCAGGAGGTCTGCTGCTGCTGACAAGGCTGCTTCTTTACCTGAAGCTGGCACACCAAAGCAAGAAAGAGAGCTTGGTGATTTTACCAAAGAAGAGTGGACCAAGATCAATGAGCTTCTAAATTCTCGCACAGGTGAAGAGGGCTCTCTTCTTGCAGCTCAAGAAGCTCCAGATTCTTTGCAAATATTGGTCGATGCAACTATCAAGGAAAGTGCGGTTCGAATACTTGACAAAGAAAAGGTAGAAATACTACGTGGAAATTTCAGTGCGCTCAGCCTTGGGCTCAATCTTTATCCAAGCACTGTAGATTGCAGTGTCAAGTTGCAATCATATGGTCTTTCCGCACCTGAAGGTTCTCTCATTAAGGTAGTTGTGCCAGAGTAACTTACAAGTGAACTGCTTGATACTAATCATCTTCTTTGGCAGGAGTAATCTGATTGTGTTGATTGTTTTGGGCAGAGTATAAGTGTGAGAGGTAATGAACAAGCCCTCAAAGCCTGCTATGTCCACAATCCTTTGGACTCACCCTTGGATTGGAAAGTGTCTGCAACTATCTTGCCATGCTATGTGACTGTAAGTCGTCTATTGCATAGAACTGAGAATTTTCACATCTTGATTGGGCACATTATTTTTTTGAAGGCCAAGGATAACCTGTTTCTTTAGGTTTGGTTTGCAAGTTTTGAGCGCTTCATGCAGTTCCTTAAAAGTGGTAATGCTATCAGCCCTGATGTTGCATCAGAAACAGCCACTGTGTTACAGGTTTGTATGTCACTATGCAATACGTCTAGGCATTATCGAATTTCAGCTTCTGAATTTGGTTTGGTTTTGGCACACTCAGAGTAAATTGGACCAAGTTCGACGCCGCGCTCAAGAGCAGTTGAAAATGGCTCTTGAAGAAGAGAGTAGGCAAGTGACAATGCTATATCTGTAACACAACTGCTTAAAATAGATCCTATAGAAGTGAAACTTTTTTATGTTTCATCATGCAGGTTTTCTATCAATCTTGATCTTGATGCTCCAAAAGTCAGGATACCGGCAAATCCATGGCTGGATGAGGAGTTCAGAACCCAGCTGGTTTTGGACTTGGGGCATTTTACGTTGCACACTGATAATGTCTGTTGAATGTTTTGTTTTAAGTCCGTTCCTACTCAGCACATAGCAAGATTCTTCAAAGTGACTGAATGGTGTTTATCAGGAAGAAAGAGGGAACAGGCTGGGAGGTGGTGAACAAATATCAGGAAGTCTTTATTCTCAATGCTACATAGCTGGGAATGACATAGCTGCATATCTGGTGGACGGGCCATTTGAATGGGAAGATATGCAAGAGTTTCTTCTGAAGGATCATGGCAATAGTCCAAAACATGTTACTACGAATCCACTGGCAATAATACCTGTCATAGATCGCTGTTGCATGTTTATGCTTTTTGAAAAGGTCAGCATTGCCCCACATGCTATTCTCAGGATCTATTCATGGATGCGTAATACTTTCTTGTTTTGGTATATACAGTTACGCCTACCACACCCAGCGTATCCTTTGACACACATTGCACTCCAAGTTCCACAACTTGGCTTGCATTTCTCTCCTGGAAGGTATCGAAGTCTCTTGCAGTTACTTGAGAGTTTTGATGCTTCAAATGGATCAGATGAGAAAACAGATTTGTCAAACATGACTCAAACAAAAACTTCATGGTATCCTGCTGATTGTGAAGGAAGTATAATGGTTTTGGTTTGGAAGGTTTGTGTTCCTGTTCTTATGAACATCCATTGAAGTCTGTAGCATATGGGGAATCTAAGCTGCTACTTTTGAAACAGGGAATAGGAAATTCTGTGGCAGAATGGCAGCCTTGCTGGTCTGTCTTATCTGGATCGCACTTGTATATTCTAGAGTCAGTTAACACTCAAACATATCAACGCTGCTGCAGGTGTGAACGTTACTGGTTTGCTACTGTTTCTCTGGACATGATGGAGTGTCCTCTTTCTTTTTTTTTTCTTTTCAGTTATTCTTCTCGTTTTGCATTGTGCAGTATGAATGGGAAGCAGATTCTAGATGTTCCGTCATCAAGCATTGGAGGATCTGACTATGTGCTTGCAGTTTGCAACAGAGGGATGGAATTGAAAAAGGCAGGCTCGCTTTGTCTCTTCTTTTGATGTCTCAATGCCACAGCTGTGTGTGACAAAAACGTAAAACAGAAACTAGTAGAGAAAGCGTCTTGCTTGTTCCAGAGAGCTGATTACTTTACTACCTAGAAATTCTTTTATCCCAGTGGGATATAAGCTTATGAGGGCTAAAGGGTGTAGTAACTGTCCAATCGTAATGTCAATTTAGGTGTTAAGCTTGAAGTGCATAGTCCAATCCTGACAGGGCAACTTGGTTCTCATATGAGATGGTTTCTGAGTGTGTGGATGCACAGTTTTGGTGGGTACATACCAAAGAAGACTTTATTTTAAAAAGATTATTGGTGCTTTGTTGCTTTCCATTAACTGCTGGTCTATGTTCTTGCACAGGGTCTGGAGTCATCAAGTAGTGTCATTTTAAAGCTTGCAGACCAAGAAAGTAAAGAGATGTGGCAGAAAGCTCTGACATCAGCAGTTTTTAGATTATCTGTGAGTCTCTTATTAGAGTATTTTGAATGCAAGTAGTATTATATGCTAGATTGATTACTGATGGCATGCCTACAGACTCCTGTATCTATGCTGCTACCTGAAGACCTGGATGGGGTTGACGATATAGATGTAAGGCCAAGTGATTATTTGGATCAGCCGGTTCTTTTTGTTTCAGGAGCCTTGCATAAGCTGCAGCTATCTATTTATGCCACGGTAAGCAATGTGATTTTTCCACCAGTACCTTATTGTGACTTGTTTCAAGCGCTGTGAACGTGCTTTTTTTTGTATTGACTTTTTTACTTTTTATTTTTTATGTTTTTTTTGGGGGAGGGAGAAGGGGGTGGGGACATGAAAAGAGAGGATATGAGCCATATGGTAGATAATACCAGCTTTTACATGGTGATAGCTTTGTTGCAATTTTTGTAGACGTCATATTTCATATGGCTAATAGATAAATCCTTCAGCTTACTGAACAAGCCTTTATGGTTCAGGTTGATGAAAATCTGGGCACAATGAAGAGCGAGTCTCTGCTTTTGAGCTTGGAAGCAGGTGGAGGAGAGGTTAGCTACATTGCTACCAGTTGCTGTGCATGCCATCATTTTCAGTTTATGTATGTGGTTCCCTGTGCTTTATGTTACTTGTGAATATTTGTTTGCAGGTGAGTTTCTTGCAGCGACAGTACGATTTGACTGTTGGAACTAATCTTCACTACTTGAAAATTAAGGATAGGCTGAAGGATCCAGCCGGTACTGCGAGCCAGTACTTAGCACGATCAATAATCAACAGGAGTACTTCATCTGCTCAATCAGAAATTAAAGTGTCAGAGGAGGATGTCTTCAATGATGCTATGGCCGAGTTTGGAGGTTCTTCAACTACCTTACCAGAAAGTTTGATGTCTGTTACACACGATGAACGAGGGGAAAGACAGGAAGAAGCAGGTTCAAGCTCAAGGAGAGATTTTGAAGCACTGGGACTTGAGCATCTCAAGCTTGCTTTTGGAGAAAGCTTATTAAACAAATTACTTTCAGAAAAGTATGAGGAGTCTAGAAGTTTTGTGAGCATGGTGTTAGTAACAAGGCAGTTTGAATCTCCTGATTATGATGGCACAGATGTCAAGGCAAATTCTTATCCTTCTAGCATTTTAGTGATATTCCTTTGGTGTTTTGTTTTGGGTGCTGGTCTTGTTTTAAGGTTGACAGTTGTGTAAATTTGGTGGAATGCAGATGAGCATATCAATGGCAACCTTAGAGTTTTTCTGCAACCGACCAAGTGTTGTTGCACTGATTGATTTTGGTACGGAAATTAGTGCCATTGGCGACCAGCAGTCTGAGTCTGCAAGGGCTGCGGTAGTCTCGCCAGAAAGTGTGGAAGCTTCCACTGAGAACACTGTTGTAAAAGGGCTTCTTGGTCAAGGAAAGTCTAGAACAGTGTTCCATCTGACAATGGGAATGGATAGTGTGCGTATTTACCTGAATTTGGAGAATGGAAAACAATTAGCTATGCTAGATCAAGAAAGGTTTCACATGGATCTAAGAGTAAGCTCTAAGAATGTCACTTTTTGGCTTGATGATGCTGTGTTTAGCTACTAAATGCTATAGACGTTGATGCTTTTCAAACCCTTATTTAGGAGATTCTTAGTTTTTGGTGTTCATGGGGTAATATAAAAGTGACTGGCTTAAGGCACTATTTGGGGCAGGTTTTTCCAGGATCATTTGGTATACATAGCACTCTGGGAAACCTCAAAATTCGGGACATGACCCTGGCTGCTGACCATCAGTGGGGTTGGATGTGTGATATACGCGATTCTGGTTGTGATTCACTTGTCAAGGTATAGTTGAGTTGGTGGAGCATTCTAATTCAAACACGTTTTTGAAAGCTGGTAAATTATCAGAAAATTGGGCCAGCCATCATTTGTCTCCATGTTACCATTTCAGTTGGACTTCCAATCTTTCAATGTAGATGAGGAAGACTACCGAGGTTATGATTACAGCCTCAGTGGAAAAATCTTATCTGTACGCATTGTGTTTTTGTACAGATTCATACAGGAGGTAATGGCCTTTTAAAAATTGTTTCCAGATTTTGAGCTATAGATTTGTTGTAATACTTATTAGTGTTTATAGGTCATTGCATATTTCACAGCTCTCTCAGCACCCCACACACAACATTTCACACGAGTGGTCGACAAAGTTGCTGGAATTGAAAGGCTTGTTCCACAGTCTGACATTGATGGGTTGCCAGCGCTGAAGTTGAATGTTTCTCTCAAGACTCCTATTATAATAGTTCCTGGAGATTCGGCTAGCAAAGAGTAAGTATTGATCATGACTGGATGGCGTTGAGACTTTTTGATGTTTTTACAGACTCATCTTGGCTTGACACTCTAAATATGCAGTTTCATGCAGCTAGACCTGGGCTACCTGAATGTATCTAATGATTTTGAATGGCATGGTGGCTCCAAAGATAATGATTCTGCTGTACATCTTGATGTGCTTTCAGCTGAGGTAAACGTTGGTTTAAACTAGATTCCATGCTGAGAGGCTGGTGTGTAGGTTCAATGCATATTGTTTGATATATTCAGATTTCTGGTATCAACCTGGTGGTGGGCATAGGGGGTGTCGAAGGAAAGTCAATGGTGCAGGATGCCCAAGGGCTGCATTTACGAGTGTGCCGACCTCTAAGAGATCTGTTCAAGAAGGCACCTGAAGTGCAAGTTGATGTCCAGGTAGCATCAATTTCAAGCTTCTTTTTTTATAGTATTCAGGTTTTCACTTGCAGAAGGTGTAAAGCGTGCAATGGAGCTTGTTTTAATCAGTGTAGTGTGAATGCTTTGTGAGCTATGTATAGGGCATAAGAGGGCCTGAGTCATCAGGTCAACGTCGTGCTCTCTTTGGTGGTTATTCTATGGATTTTAGTGGTTCAGCTGCCGGTATTTGATTGTCAGCAGACACCTTCAATTCATCCATTATTTGGTGAGTTCTTTAGTGGCTTGCTGCTTGGTCTGCAAGGTAGTATAGGCTTTCTCAAAGACAGCTAGGAGACTGTCTTGGGGCATCCTTTTTTAGCAGGCCTTCCTTCAGGATTGTGGATGCTCTAATGGGGACAGGCTGTCTCAGAGCTCAGTTTGAAATATCAGATCAGGCAGATTAGGACCTAATACATAGCCCTATGGATTGGAGATAAACTTTTTGATATTTTTATAGGTGGAGATAAGGCATGGATCGCTCTGATCTGGGGGAGGATCTTGCAGTTACAATAGGATTATCAGGTCTTCTCCCAAAGTTTTGGCCACATCTCTCAGAGATAGGGAGGAGTTTTGGTGTTCTTTGGATGTGGGCAAGCCGTTGTTCTCATGGTGGCCAAATTCCCAGTCCCACGGAATGGCCATTTTCGGGGTCTTCGCTCCCCATTCTCTGTTTTGGTCCCCACTCCATATGACAGTGTAATCATGTAGTCTAGGGAGGGGCAATACTTGCTTGTTCCAATTGCCGATTCCTTGTATGGATGAAGTGCTCTGCTACCAGACCATCATGATCATGTGCTCTCCTTGTCTTCATCCTGTCAATGGCTTTCCTTATGCTCTTGGCAATAAAGAAAGAACATGTCTCCGGGCATGTCTCTAATGGGTCCGACAGAGGCGGTTGCCCTGATGCTGTGTAGAGGGATGTGGCATATTCCCCCCATGTCTAAGTGGAGGTGACCGCTGGTGGTGGTGAATGCTCGTGGAATAGCCTCCATGCTTCCCCTGAGTCCTGACTTATAAATAGCTGATATAGATCCCGCTATAGCTGAGATAGATGGGCCCTTTTCTTTCGTCGCACTAGGCGGCGAAAGATAATCCGTGACTGTCTATGTGTGTTAATACCCATGAGCACTTCCCTCCGTAATTTGATCCTCGTCTCTCTACACTCCTCATCATACGAACTGTTCTGGGGCATGCTTCCAGATCGTCTCCGTGTAGGCTGGCTGTGGGGGTATGCCTCTGATGCTGCATCATGGAGCGTCTCTGTCAGTATCTGAGTGAGTTCAGCTAGTGGCTGTCCCGGCTCCTGAGTGCATAGGTGCCTGTATATCTCATCCATATACACAGAATCCGTCTCCCTCACAAAAATATACAGAGTGTGCGTGGGGACCTCTCCTCATGGAGCTGTGCTGAATTGAAACGTCAGGGTGAAAGCAAGATAGCATGATCAACTGCTACTCCAATTGGCCTAGTGCTCACCATGAAATCCTGAAAAAATGGAATGAGACCTGGCTGGGCCATAACATAATCCACTGTGCTAGCACCATGTCGGTGTGGAAAGCAAGTAAAACCTCCAATTGTCGAAAATATTTGTAGGCCATTCAAAATGGCCAATCTATGTGCAGTTCCCAAATCTATCAAGTATCTTCCATACTCAGTGTATTCCTCATCTTGTGATAGTCTGGATAGGCCCATCTCTGTAACGTCCAGCTCCCTAAGCATCTCTTGGGAAGCATCATAAAATATTGTCTAGTGATGGTCAGTCCTAGCATTGAAGTCCCCTAGTATGATAATGTCACCATCCTCGAAAAACTCCCATGTCATTATCCAAAATAGCAAAGGGGGATTGTCCGCTAGGTGATGCATATACTGACGTACTAGGAGGAAAGTAACAGATAGCAATGTAGAGATATTTGCCCATCTCTGCCCTGAGCCTCACCGTCATGTACCTAGCCTGTTCATCCTTGCGTGCTATATATATCAATGGCTACAACTCCTTCCTGAATAGAACTGCTACTCCCCCTGAGCCTCCTCCTCGATGCTCCGATCTGGTCTCCTGTCTGCATGTTGTCTCCTATCTATATCCGCTCACCTGTGGCATGGATTGCCCAGGTCTCTTGATGCGTCTCAGAGTAGAAAATGATGTCTCTCCTTGTGAAGCTATCCTCAAAGGCACCTACAGACGGAGTGACCCATTACAATTCCAGGTTGCCATCTTTAGTGTGGTCCCATAGGTCTCGCACGGTCATGCGGAGCATCGCTCCAATATCACCACCCTTCCATTTCTGTAAAAAGCAATCTTCCCTTTTTCCCTTGCTGCTCTAATTTCCGGCATTACTTCTTGCATATGAGCAATCTGTGAGGGGGTGAGAAGATTCTAGTCTTCTTTAGAGTTAGTCTCTTCTTCAAGAAGTCCTCCTTCGCTTCCTTGGAGGAGAAGTGGAGGATAAGTGCCCTCTCTTTCGAGGTTTCTCCGTTGCTCTGGCTTTTCTTATTGCCCACTCTCCAAGCCCTCGTATGTGCTGCTCGTTAACCCCCACGAGAGTCATGAATCTTGCTCCTCTTCTAGTGTCAGGTTAATGATGGTTGGTGTGTGGGTGGGGGTTATTTCCTTGCCTTTCCTTTCTTGACAATCTCGATCCATTTTTTTGCCTTTTCTACATTTTGTTGGGTCTTTGTGATGACATCTACCCACGAGGTCATTATTTCTTTTTGTTGCTCCTCACCTTCTTTGCTGGCCCGCACTTGTTCTTTAATCGTGTTAAGCTCTTCAATTACTGAGGGTTGAAGCTCTCCATCTTCGAGGACATTTTGCGATCGCACCTCTGCAAGCTCTTTCTTGAGTAGTGCGATTTCTTCATCTTGGGCCTTCACACGATCCTCAAGTGTATGTATCGTGCTTTACTGTGCCGCCACGCTCTCGTCGAGTGCGTTAATAGTACCTTAGGAGGTGGCGATTGATCTTGTTGATGGACTCTCTCATTTCTTCTTTGCATTTTTGAATGGCATCCTCCATAGGGTCCTTGCCATTTTGTTTCCTCATACTTGAAGGCCGCAAAAAAGGAAGAGAGAGAGAGAGAGAGAGAGAGAGAGAGAGAGAGAGAGAGAGAGAGAGAGAGAGAGAGAGAGAGAGAGAGAGAGAGAGAAATCTCTCATCGATCGTTGTCGGATCTCATCGACCTCCTCCATGGTCAGTACTCTGGTTGGGCATCTTGCATATCGAGCTAGAGTGATCTGTATCTTTTGTTGCAGCCTTCTTCAATAGCGGGCGACCCCCCGAGGTCGTGGATGTCTAGATCTGCCAAGCTCCGTGGCTCGATCAAGCAGTGTACCTCTAGTATGAGCAGGCTCTGAGATTTGGTGTAATGACTGCTTCGTTGGCTCTTCTCTGGCTAGTGTAAAGATTCTGAAACTGTCTTTCCTCTGATGTCCTCAGCAAGCTCTCCCTAAGTCTGCGCAGCTCTAGCAGGAATAGTCCGAGACACCTTTGATCCTTGTATCTCATGACTCCAGGAAAAGCTCCGAACCCTTCTCAGAACAGGCAGAGGAAGCAGCCGCGTATCTCATAGTATGCCAGGCAGTGACATGTGTAGTTCAATTCTGTCTCTGGCTCTAAGTTACATAGGTGACATATCCTAGCTCCTGCCGGCACCCCTCGAAATCTGCCAGTCTCGATTTGGAGCTGATATGAGGATGTGCGTATTTGTCCAATAGCGCATCTTATCCCATGAGATAAGTGTGTCCCTGTATACAGGCCTAGTCACAAAGCCGTCCTCCGTGAGTTGGAGAAGATGCTCTCTGTAGAAGGCCATCTTCGTGCCTAGCTCTTGTGTCGGCCATATCCATGTGCTCCTGGTATTTAGCTGAATCAGGTCCTAACGTATGACTCTGGTGATCTTTGTCCGTGTGAGAGACAGAGAGGGTGCATCCAGGGAGTATTGAAGCGGAGGTAATCTATCCATGTTGAGACCATGCGACTGAAACCATGCTGTCATCTGTCCATACCAATGTGCTGTATCGCCTTGCAGAGCTAGTTGTCGAGATGACTCCAGGGCAAGCCGAGCGTATCTGTCCCTGGGGAGATCCCATAGCCCGTGCATAAAGGAAACTGATCTCGTCAATGCCTCCACCACGAGAGGGGGGGGGGGGGGGGGGGGGGGGGGGGCGGCTAGCTCGGCTCGGATAATCTTATGTGGTACTGAGGCCTTAGCCCCAATCATCCGAGCGATCATAGAGACCAGAGGCCTCTCCATACATCTCCATCTATTTATGTTGCCAGATCTCCCCTGGTGGTCTACTGAAGGTCCCCATATGTGAACTCCATAGAGCATAGTTGGAGTCACTAGAGTGTCAAAAAGCCAAAGCTTTGTTCGCGGTTCCTGAAACTGAACCTGCGAAAACATCCTCTCCAGTCCTCCCAAAGCTGCATATGCTCTCGTCAGTCTAGTCTGATGCTCTCCTTAGTGACAACACCGGTCCAACGAAGACTACCCCAAGATAAGTACATGCATATGTGTACTCCACAGTCTCGTGGCCATACATAAATGTGGGTGCTGACCTCTTGACCCACTGTGGTGTGGTGTTGAACACCATAACCTTGGTTTTCCCCAGATTGACAGACAATCCACTGTCACGAGCAAATGTATGCAGAGCATCCAAATGACGCTGCATCCCCTCTGGAGAGATAGAAATCAGCACAATATCATCAGCATATAGTAACAACGGAATCCATGTCCCTGCTAGCTGAGCCCCCCTGACGCTCTACATAGTCCGAAAACTCATCCACATACATCCCAAAAAGAGTCGGGGATAGGGGGCATCCTTGCTTTACTCCAATAGTGGATAGGACCATGTCAGACATTCCCTCAGTGGTGCGTACCCGCCCCTTCACTGTCATGTATAGAGCCAGAATCCCCCAAATTAGCTCTGTAGGCACACTTATGTCCTGTAATCTGGGTATAAGTCTGGCTCTCGGCACTGTGTCGAAGGCTTTGCGGAAATCCACAAAGCTACAATAGATCCTCTTGCCATGGTGTCTACCTTCCTCAATAATAGCTCTGAGTGTCAGAATCTGGTCAAGAGTGGAGAAACCTCTCTTGAAACCTGCTTGCCTTGGTGCTCTTATTCCCTCTCATTCTGCCCATCTACTGAGGTCCTGCTCAAGGACGGATGCATACAACCTAGCTAATGTGTGGCCAACCATGATGGTGCGATAATTCGCGGGAATCATGGGATCTCCTGACTTGAAAATAGGCACAATCGTGGACATACTCCAAGTCTCGGGGAAGCCTTCATACATGGCTCGATTAAACATCATAGCCAGGAGCTCTGCAAGCATATCTCTGGCATGGATGAAGTGCTCGGCAACCAGACCATCATGATCGTGTGCTCTCCTTGTCTTCATCCTGTCAATAGCTTTCCCTACCCTCTCGGCAATTAAGAAAGAACATGTCTCCGGGCATCTCTCTAGTGGGTCCGGTAGAGGTGGTTGTCCTGATACTGTGTAAAGAGATGTGGCATATTCCCCCGATGTCTCAGTGGAGGTGACCGTTGGTGGTGGTGAATGTTCGTGGAATAGCCTCCATGCTTCGCCTGAGTCCTGACTTATAAATAACTGATACAAATCTTGCTCTAGCTGGGATAAATAAGCCCTTTTCTTTCGTCGCACTAGGCGACGAAAGATAATCCGTGACTATCTATGTGTGGTAATACCCATGAGCACTTCCCTCTGTAACTTGATCCTCATCTGTCTACACTCCTCATCATACAAGCTGTTCTGGCCCCTGGGGCATTTTTCCAGATCGTCTCCGTGTAGGCTGGCTGTGGGGTATGCTTCTGATGCTGCAACATGGAGCGTCTTTGTCAATATCTGAGTGAGTTCATCTAGTGGCCGTCCTGGCTCCTGGGTGCATAGCTTCCTGTATATCTCATCCATATACACAGAGTCCGTCTCCCTCATGAAGGTATACCGGACGTGTGTAGGGACCTCTCCTAATGGAGCTGTGCTGAACTGAAACGTCAGGGTGAAGGACAAGATAGCATGATCAACTGCCACTCCAGCTGGTCTAGTGCCCACCATGAAATCTTGAAAGAATGGAATGAGACCTGGCTGGGCCATAGCATAATCCACTGTGCTGGCACCATGTCGGTGTACAATTCCAGGTTGCCATCTTTAGTGTGGTCCCATAGGTCTCGCACCGTCATGCGGGACGTCGCTCCAATATCACCACCTTTCCATCTCTGTAAAAAGCAATCTTCCCCTTTTCCCTTGTTGCTCCAATTTCCGGCATTACTTCTTGCATATGAGCAATCTGCGAGAGGGTGAGGTCATCTCCAAGAAAGATGCCAGTCTTCTTTAGGGTCGTTCTCTTCTTCAGGAAGTCCTTCTTCGCTTCCACGGAGGGGAAGTGGAGAATGAGTGCCCTTTCCTTCGAGGTATCTCCGTTGCTCCCGCTTTTCTTTGTGCCCACTCTCCAGGCCCTCGTATGCGTCTGCTCGTTGACCCCCACCAGAGTCATGAGTTCTTTCACCTCTTCCTCCACATTATCTTGTTCTTTGAGGCCACATATCCTTACGTGTAAGGCCGGCACACGTCTCCATTGCTCCTCTTCTAGTATCAAGTTGATGATGGTTGGTGTGGGGGTAGGGGTTATTTCCTTGCCTTTCCCTTTCTTGACAATCTTGATCCATTTTTCGGCCTTTTCTGCTTCTTGTTGGGTCTTTGTGATGACCTCTACCCACGAGGTCGTCATTTCTTTTTGTTGCTCCCCACCTTCTTTGATGGCCCGCACTTGTTTCTTAATTGTGTTAAGCTCTTCAATTACTGAGGGTTGAAGCTCTCCCTGTTCGAGGACATTCTGCGATTGCACCTCTGCAAGCTCTTTCTTGAGTAGTGCAATTTCCTCATCTTGGGCCTTCACGCGATCCTCGAGTGTATGTATCGTGCTTTCCTGTGCTGCCATGCGCGCGTCGAGTATGTCGATAGTACCTAGGAGGTGGTGGTCGATCATGCTGATGGACTCGCTCAGCTCTTCTTTGCATTTTTGGATGGCATCCTCCATCGGGTCATCTTTGCCGGTTTGCTTCCTCATGGTCGGAAGGCCGCCACAGGAGGGGGGGAGAGGGATATAGGAGTAAAGGGAGAGGCACGCGGCTATTCTCTCTGTTTTTTTTTTTCCCTCTCTTTTTCTCTGTGTGTGTGTGTGTGTGTGTGTGTGTGTGTACGAGGCTAGGATTTCTCTCTCTACGCGCGCAGGATTTTTTTTTCTTCCTCTCTTTCTCTCTATACACTTGCACAATTTCTCTGTACGCTTCTCACCTCTCGCTCTCTACGCTCTACCCTCTTTCTCTCTCTACTACACAACATTTCTCTTTCTCTCTCTACGCAAATTCTCCCCTCTTTCTCTCTCTCTACGCCCATTTCCCCCTCTTTCTCTCTCTACGCAATCCTACAGTAGGCTGCCCCCGAGACCCGCACCTGTACCTGCTGAGGCGCTACGTACAGCAGCCCGCAGCTCCTCCTGTGTACCTGTTGAGTAACCTGCTGGCTCGAGTATCCTGTGAGGCAGGGGATGCCACCCCGTAGGCAACTGTGGCAAAACATGCGCCTGTGTAAACCGAAACAGCTTGCGGCACCTGCAGACGAGAAAGCTCGCGGCCTCAGGCAATGAAATGAAGAGAGAAGTGAGGCACAAGGGGGGGGCGAGCGGGGGGGGGGGGGGGGGGGGGGGGGGGGGGGGGGGGGGGGGGGGGGGGGGAGGGGGGATGCAGAGCGCGTAAGCAGGGGGCAGGGGGAGTGGGAGCAGGAGCAGGAGCAGGAGTAGGGATGCGAGCGCGGGGGGGGGGGGGGGGGGGGGGGGCGGGGCGGGGGCGACGGGATGCAGAGCGTGCGAGCAGGGGGCAGCGGGAGCAGGAGCAGGAGCAAGAGCAGGAGTAGGGAGCAGGGGACGCGAGCAGGAGAGAGAGAGAGAGAGAGAGAGAGAGAGATGAAATGAAATGAAATGTTATATTAACGTCTTCAAAAGGCCAAAGTGACCTATGAGACCAGAAAGTTACAAGGTGGTGGATCTGATACAAAGTCAGAGTAACAAAATAACAACAATACAAAATAAAGATATATACTATGGGATCCTAGACTGGTCGATGTGAACTAAGCAAAAAAGGGCGGCTTGCTGGGATAGCTGAATCACAGGAGATCTAGCATCGGTCATTGGCGGATCCCATCAATCTCCTCCATGGTTAGTAGTCTGACCGGGCGTCGTGCATGCCTGGCCAGAGTGCTCCGAATCTTCTGACGTAGCCTTCGTTGATGCTGTGTAGTCCTCCGCAATCGTGGGCCCCTAGATTTCCCTAGTTCAGTCGCTCGGTCGATCAGTGTGCCTCTGGTGTGAGACGAGAGGGAGCTCTGCTATGGGAGTGGCTCCTGCGGCTGTCCCGTGTCTGCTCTGAAGAAGTCTGTGATCCGTCCTTGAGACTGCCTAGCCTCGCCACTCATTAGCCTATCTCTGTGTCTGCGCAGCTCGAGCAAGAACAAACCCAGGCATCTCTGGTCCTCGTGTCCCATGACTCTTGAGAGTGGTCCAAAACCCTCTTTGAACAAGCAATGGAAGCGGCCTCGTATCTCGTAGTAGACGGGGCAGCGGCATGTGTAGTGCAACTCTGTCTCAGGCTCCATGTCACACAAGGGGCATGTCCTGGCCTCTGCCGGTACTCCGCTGTATCTCCCAGTCTCAGCTGGTGAGAGGATGTGCGTATCCAATTAAGGTCCCCATATCTCAGCTCCATAGAGCAATGCAGAAGCCACGAGAGTGTCAAAGAGCCAAAGCTTCGTTCGGGGCTCCTGAAACCGAACCTGTGAACACATCCTCTCCAGTCTACCCAACGCTGCGTGGGCTCTAGTCAGTCTGGTCTCTGCCGCTCTTCTGAGTGAGAATGCAGGTCCGCTAAAAACCACTCCAAGCTAAGTGTAAGCATCTCTGTACTCCACAGTCTCGTGGCCATATGTGAATGTAGGTGCTGACCTCTTGATCCAGCGTGGGGTGGTATTAAACACCATAACCTTGGTTTTACCAAGGTTGACAGGCAAACCACTTTCGTGGGCAAACCTATGCAAAGCATCCAATTGACGTTGCGAAGATTCGGAGATCAACACAATATCATCAGCATATAACAAAAGTGGAATCCATGTCCCTGCCAGGTGTGCACCTCTATCACCATCGCTCTCAATGTAGTCAGAAACCTCGTCCACATGCATGCCGAAAAGAGTAGGAGAGAGCGGGCAGCCTGCTTTACCCCAATAGTGGAGTGAACCGGTGTAGAAAGTCCCTCAGGGGTGCGTACATGCCCTACTACTGATCTGTACAGTGCCATGATCCCCCAAATGAGCTCTGTGGGTACTCCCATCTCCTGTAATCTGCGCATTAATCTAGCTCTGGGTACTGTGTCAAAAGCTTTGCGGAAGTCCACAAAGCTACAATAGATCCGTCTGCCATGAGATCTGCCCTCCTCGATGATGGCTCTGAGTGTCAAGATATGGTCAAGAGTAGAGAAGCCTCTCCTGAACCCTGCCTGCCGAGTGGCACGCATTCCTTCCCTCTCTGCCCATCTACTCAACTGTTGCTCAAGAATGGATGCATACAACTGTCCGAGTGTGTGTCCAATCATGATAGTGCGGTAATTCCCAGGCTCCATGGGGTCTCCTAACTTGAAGATAGGTACAATCGTAGATAGGCTCCAAGTGTTTGGTAGGCCCTCACACTGGCACGCTTGTGTGTGTGTGTGTGTGTGTGTGTGTGTGTGTGTGTGTGTGAGAGAGAGAGAGAGAGAGAGAGAGAGAGAGAGAGAGAGAGAGAGAGAGAGAGAGAGAGAGAGAGAGAGAGAGAGAGAAATGAAATGTTATATTAACGTCTTCAAAAGGCCAAAATGACCTATGAGACCAAAAAGTTACAATTGGTGAATCTGATACCATGTCTGAGTACGGAAATTACCAAGTTACAAGGTTACCAAGTTACAAAGAACTAACACTAAAACACTAAGGCACTAAGGAGACAGGGAATAAGGGGGGGAGGGGAGGGGAGGGGGGGTTTGTGGGTTGAGATGAAATCTCTCATCGGTCGCTATCGGATCTCATCGACTTCCACCATGGTCAGAACTCTGGTTGGGCGTCTTGCATGTCGAGCTAGAGTGATCCGTATCTTCTGTTGCAACCTTCGTCGGTAGTGGGAGACCTCTCGAGGTCGTGGACGTGTGGATCTGCCAAGTTCAGTGGCTCTGTCAAGCAGGGTACCTCTAGTATGAGTAGGTTGTAATGACTGCTCCGTTTGCTCTCCCTTGATGTCCTCAGCAAGCTCTCCCTAAGTCTCGCAGCTCTAGCAAGAACAATCCGAGACACTTCTCTGAACAAGCAGTGGAAGCGTCCGCGTATCTCATAGTATGCCGGGCAGTGGCATGTGTAGTGCAGTTCTGAGGTCCGAACTCTTCTCTGAACAAGCAGTGGAAGCGTCCGCGTATCTCATAGTATGCCGGGCAGTGGCATGTGTAGTGCAGTTCTGTCTCTGGCTCTAAGTTACATAGGTGACATATCCTGGCTCTTGCCGGCACCCCTCGGAATCCGCCAGTCTCTATCTGGAGTTGATGTGAGCATGTGCGTATCTGTCCAATAGCGCATCTTATCCCATGAGATAAGTGTGTATCCATGTATGGTGGTCTAATCACAAAGCCGTCCTCTCTGTAGAAGGCCATCTTCGTGCCCAATTCCTATGTCGGCTGTATCCATGTGCTCCTGGTATTTAGTTGAATCAGATCCTAACGTATGAGCCTAATGATCTCTGTCCGTGTGAGAGACAAGGAGGGTGCATCCAAGGAGTATTGAAGCGGCGGTAATCTATCCATATTGAGACCATGCGACTGGAACCATGATGACGTCTGTCCATACCAACATGCTGTATCGCCTTGTAGAGCTAGTTGTCGAGATGACTCGAGGACAAGCCGAGCTTATCTGTCTCTGGGGAGATCCCATAAACCGTGCATAAAGGAAACTAATCTCGTCAGTGCCTCCACCACGAGGGGGGAGGTAGCTAGCTCGGGTCGGATAATCTCATGTGGTACGGAGGCCTTAGCCCAAATCATCCGAGCGATCATAGAGACCAGAGGCCTCTCCATACATGTCCCTCTATCTGTATTACCAGATCTCCCATGGTGGTCTACTGAGGGTCCCCATACCTGAACTCCATAGAGTATAGCTGGAGTCACTAGAGTGTCAAAGAGCCATAGCTTTGTTTGCGGTTCCTGAAACTGAACCTGCGAACACATCCTCTCCAGTCCTCCCAAAGCTGCTTACGCTCTCGTCAGTCTAGTCTCTGATGCTCTCCTTAGTGAAAACACCCGGTCCACTGAATACTACCCCAAGATAGGTATATGCATCTGTGTACTCCACAGTCTCCTGGCCATACATAAATGTGGGTGCCAACCTCCTGACCCATTGTGGTGTGGTGTTGAACACCATAACCTTGGTTGTTCCCAGATTGATCGACAATCCACTGTCGCGAGCAAATGTATGCAGAGCATCCAAATGATGCTGCATCCCCTCTGGGGACTCTGAAATCAGCACAATATCATCAGCATATAGTAACAACGGAATCCATGTCCCTGCTAGCTGAGCCCCGCTGTCTCCCTGCCGCTCAACATAGTCTGAAAACTCGTCGACATACATCCCAAAAAGAGTCGGGGATAGTGGGCATCCATGCTTTACTCCAATAGTGGAGTGGACCATGTCAGACATTCCCTCAGTGGTGTGTACCCGTCCCATCACTGTCCTGTATAGAGCCAGAATACCCCATATCAGCTCTGTAGGCACACCCATGTCCTGTAGTCTGTGTATAAGTCTGGCTCTCGGCACCGTGTCAAAAGCTTTGCGGAGATCCACAAAGCTACAAAAGATTCTCTTGCCATGGTGTCTACCCTCCTCAATAATAGCTCTGAGTGTCAGAATCTGGTCAAGAGTGGAGAAACCTCTCCTGAAACCTGCTTGCCCTGGTGCTCTTATTCCCTCTCGTTCTGCCCATCTACTCGGGTCTTCCTCAAGGACAGATGCATACAACCTAGCTAATGTGTGGCCAACCATGATGGTGCGATAATTCGCGGGAATCATGGGATCTCCTGACTTGAAAATAGGCACAATCGTAGACATACTCCAAGTCTCCGGGACGCCTTCATACATGGCTCGATTAAACATCATAGCCAGGAGCTCTGCAAGCATATCCTTGGCATGGATGAAGTGCTCTGCTACGAGACCATCATGATCATGCGCTCTCCTTGTCTTCATCCTGTCAATGGCTTTCCTTACCCTCTCGACAGTAAAGAAAGAACATGTCTCTGGGCATGTCTCTAGTGGGCCCAATAGAGGTGGTTGCCCTGATGCTGTGTAGAGAGATGTGGCATATTCCCCCCATGTCTCAGTGGAGGTGACCGCGGGTGGTGGTGAATGCTCGTGGAATAGCCTCCATGCTTCGCCTGAGTCCTGACTTATAAATAGCTGATATAGATTCCGCTCTAGCTGAGATAGATAGGCCCTTTTCTTTTGTCGCACTAGGCGGCGAAAGATAATCCGTGACTATCGATGTGTGATAATACCCGTGAGCACTTCCCTTTGTAGTTTGATCCTCGTCTCTTTGCACTCCTCATCATACCAACTGTTCTAGGGCATGTTCCCATATCATCTCCGTGTGGGCTGGCTGTGCGGGTATGCCTCTGATGCTGCATCATGGAGCGTCTCTGTCAAAATCTGAGTGAGTTCATCTAGTGGCCGTCCCGGCTCCTTGGTGCATAGCTGCCTGTATATCTCATCCATATACACAGAATCCGTCTCCCTCATGAAGGTATATCGAGTGTGTATGGGGACCCCACCTAATAGAGCTGTGCTGAACTGAAAGGTCAGGGTGAAAGACACGATAGCATGATCAACTTCTATTCCAACTGGCCTAGTGCCCACCATGAAATCTTGAAAGAATGGGATGAGACGTGGCTGGGCCATAACATAATCCACTGTGCTCGCACCATGTCGGTGTGGAAAGCAAGTAAAACCTCCAGCTGTCGAAAATCTTTGTAGGCCATTCACAATGGCCAATCTGTGTGCGGTTCCCATATCTATCAAGTATCTACCATACTCAGTGTATTCCTCATCTTGTGATAGTATGGATAGACCCATCTCTGTGACGTCTAGCTCCCTGAGCATCTCTTCGGAAGTATCATAGAATATTGTCTGGTGGTGGGCAGTCCTAGCATTGAAATCCCCTAGTATGATAATGTCCCCATCCTTGGAAAACTCCCATATGCCATTATCCAAAATAGAAAAGGGGGATTGTCCTCTAGGTGATGCATATACTGACGTACTAGGAGGGAAGTAACAAATAGCAATGTGAGGTATCTGCCCGTCTCTGCCCTGAGCCTCACCCACATGTACCTAGCCTGTTCATCCCTGCGTGCTATATATATCATTGGTTGCAGTTCCTCCCTGAATAGAACTGCCACTCCCCCTGAGCCCCGTCCTCGATGCTCCGATCTGGTCTCTTGTTTGCAGGCTGTCTCCCATCTATATCCACTCACCTGTGGCATGGATTATCCCAGTGCTTGATGTGTCTGAGAGTATAAAATGATGTCTCCCCATAAAGCTATCCTCAAAGGCCCCTACATCAAGACGGAGTGACCCGTTTCAATTCTTGGTTGCCATGTTTAGTGTGGTCCCATAGGTCTCGCACCGTCATGCAGGACGTCGCTCCAATATCACCACCTTTCCATCCCTGTAAAAGGCAATCTTCCCCTTTTCCCTTGCGGCTCTTATTTCCGGCATTACTTCTTGCATATGAGCAATCTGCGAGAGGGTGAGGTCATCTGAGAGAGAGAGAGAGAGAGAGAGAGAGAGAGAGAGAGAGAGAGAGAGAGAGAGAGAGAGAGAGAGAGAGAGAGATGAGATGAGATGAGATGAAATGAAATGTTATATTAACGTCTTCCAAAGGCCAGAGGGACCTATGAGACCAAACTGATACAAAAGTGGTGAATCTGGTACAAGGTCTGAAAAGTGTGAGATTGTGAGAATAAATGCGAAAAACTACATACAAAGTGTGAGATAAACTTCTTAGGAGCATTCTGGGTGTCTGGCGAGAATGCTTCTAATCCTTTGTTGTAGTCTCCTCCGGTGAAGCATCTCAATCGTGGTCGTCTTGATTTCCTAAGCTCAGTCGCCCTGTCAATGAGGGTGCCTTTGGTATGAATGTGGGTATTCCTTTGTGCTCGCTGCTGGCCTCCTCCTCCTCTTTCCATCCTTGCTGTGATCCGAAGAAATCTGTGATCTGCCTCTGAGGTTGTAGTGCTCTTTGTCTTCTCATTAGATTATCCCTGTGCCGATGTAGTTCCAGTAGGTACAGGCCTAGGCACTTTTGATCTTGGTATTGCATGACTCTATCTAGAGGTCCAAAGCCTTCTTTAAATAGGCAATGTAAACGCCCACGTATCTCATAGTATACGGTGCAATGGCATATGTAGTGTAATTCTGTCTCCGGCTCCATTCCGCATAACTTGCAAAGTTTGCTCTCAGGTGGGATTCCCCTAAATCTGCCAAATTCAATTTCCAGTTGGTGTGAGGATGTACGAATCTGACCAATAGCACATCTCAAACCATGAGACAGGTGGGTATCCATGTAGTTCGGGCGAATCACAAAACCATCTTCAGATAGCTGTAGGAAGTTTTCTTTGTAGTCGGCCATCTTCGTGCCCAATTCTTGTGTAGGGTCTACCCATGTCCTCTTAGTGTCCAACTGTATAAGATCCTGGCGGATGATTTTATTAATCTCCGTTCGTGTGATTGCCAGTGATGGAGCCTCAAGAGAGTATTGGAAGGGGTGTAATCTTTCCATACTGAACCCGTGTCTCTGAAACCACGAAGACAGTTGCGCATACCAGCATGATGTATCCCCTTTCATTGCTAACTGTCGAGAGGATTCGAGGGCCAATCTAGTGTATCGGCAATTATTTGTATCCCACAGACCATGTATAAAGGAGGCCAAAATGACGTATGAGAGCAAACCGTTACAACAGGTGAATCTGATACCATGTCTGGGTACTAAAGTCTAAAAGAGGATACAAGTCTATCTGTGGACAATAAGTTTCTGATCTGTAATATTTCTGTTTTTGCAGGTTCAAATGCTGAAAGGGATTCTTTCAGACAAGGAATACTTGGTGATCTCTGGCTGTGCTTCATCAAACATTGCAGAGGTTCCCGACTTGCCGCCAGATTTTAGAAATTCTGCAACTCCTACGAGTGATGATGCTATGAATACATCAGAAATAGCTGGATTCTACAGAACTGAGTCTGATGAGGATAAGAACTTGAGGCAAAGTAAAACTTGGACAACTGTTCGTGTGAATGTAGAAGTTCAATGTGCTGAACTAGAGCTCTACAATGGGTTGGAGAGGGAATTCCCTCTTGGGCGAATAGAGGTGAAGCTAATTTCCTTCTTCCATAATTAGCACATTCTGCTAGAGTAAGATTGATCCTATCTGATCCACATTGAAGTATTGTTTTTGCTGATCTCAAGCTTTCCTTTTTTTTTTTCCATGTCTGAAGTTACTTCCTTATAGGTAAGACGCTTGCATCTGTGTATTTAAGGGCGTATAGGCTAGAGGGTTGCAAGCAGATACTTTGTCCAATGTGAATTAAAAAATCACTGGTCTCCAAGCTACGCACATTTCCATTGCATGGTGTCCCGCTGCCCGTTTCTGTATTAGCACATTTTTTTCGACAAATGGGTCACAAAGTGCTCATTTCTGCTACCAGAGCTTGGTCCAGCCATATCGGTCTTACAAGGAGGATGACAAGGTGGTATATATTATGTTACTGTCATAGTTTGCAGGTGTTATGGAAATGTATGGGAACACCTTTTGGAAGGGGCCATTTCCCTTTGAAGTTTTGTATTAAACATTGTTGCAGGGTTGTGTATGGTTTGCTATCCTTTCTTCTCTTTGAGTCACTTTTACAGAGCAGATGATAGCATCTATAGCACCTTTGTTTTTCAGAGGGCACTTTAGAGTGACCGACAGAGTGGGGCAGGCTTGGTCGATCGTCCTGGTAGAGTAGGCTCAGAGTTATTAGCTTTGGGCGTGAGCACCATTGTGAGCTTAGGGCACCTTAAGAAGTACCATAGGAGGAGTTACGGACTATATTGTAGCATTGGATTGATGATAACCCTCTTTTGTTTGTAGGGCTCCTTCATTGTACAGAACGCTATATTTGTCACTGAAAGGCCCAGGGTGCCAGAGTCGAAGAAAAGCCTCGCGGCGCTCCCGCATGTGGTCGGAGATGCCCTGTAGTCCCTCAAGCTGTCCTCTGAGAGTATGGATCAGCTCTAGCCAAAAGTCACGAACAGTCTCTGCTGGTGGCACAGGACGAGCCTCAAAGATGCGGAAACAGCGGGCCCGCCAGATGAATCAGAGAGCTAGGCCGCTGATGAGCTCCCAACACTCCTCTCTCTCACTGCACCACTCCTGTGGAGTAATCTCTGTAGCAGGCTGGAGTGTAGGTCGCCCCCCCTGTATCACTATCATCCTGCTGGTGGAAGATAGCTCAAACTGAAGTGCTGGGCCCGTGAGGATGGACCAAGCCGCTGCCCCCCAAGTGTACTGTCGAGCCGTGGAAAGGCCAGGCATCAGCCGAAGAACACGTAGCCACACGTGCTGGGCCGAGGGACAGTCCCAAAGACAGTGACGCTGACTCTCCACCAACTGGTCACAGGCTGCACATGCGGCCGAGAGACCACTATGCACCAGCCAGCTCCCTACTGCTGTGGCTCCGTGTGCAACCAGCCACTGGAACAAGGTGACTCGCCTCGGCTGTCTGGAGTCCCACAGCCTCTGCCAAAAAGCTGCCAAGAACTCGACTGTGAGGCCCTCCTCCTGCCAATGACGTGCTACAGCGGGGCGGGCCTCTCTCTGTGCTGCAAGTATATGATGTCCAAGCTGAACAGTGTACTGAAAGAAGGGGACTCCTGGGCGGTCGGCAGAAGAGAAGGGGTTCCTCCATAGCCACTCACCAGGATCCCACTGTACTCGTGCCAGTGGACAACACTCCCAAGCCCATAGCCTCCAGTGTCCAGTTTCAAGAGCTGCTGGGTCAGGGTCTATGACGCAAGTCCTCCCAGAGATGCCCACAACTCGGATCCTTTGGAAACAGCACTCTGCTACCTGCAGGGCCTCTATTGCAACTCGTTGTAATCGTCCCCCACCCTGAAGCTCGAAGAACAGGGCTGGGACAGTCTCTGAGCAAGCCCTGACTGAAATGAGAACCTCCAGTCGTGTGAAGGCTCCCATCCACCGAGGTGCTACTGGTTCGAGAGGCGTGAGCCACTCAGCTAGAATTGACTCTGAGATGTCCTGACACATGCTCTGTACCCCTCTCATGCCCTGCAACTGGACAGCCTGCACCTCCTGTGACAAACCTGTGAACTCTAGCCAGTCACCTAGAGAACGCGCTAGACGTGCCGCCATGGGACCCCAAGAAACATGAGGCCGACTCCCAACCAAGTGGCCTCTCTGAGTGCTAACCATTGGGTTCCAGACGAGGGGCTGCCGTAGGCGCTCCTCCGTGCACGTCGACTGTCTCTGCTCTAGGCCACGCCGTAAGAGCTCCCAAGATTGAAGCAAACTCACAGTGAATCTGTCCTCCAGTCTCCTGCTCAAACCAACTCGGCGCAGTTCTGAAAAGATCCATTTGGCCGAAGGTTGCCAAGGGCCTCCTGATTGAGGCACCCTGGCACGAAGCCTCTGCAACAAGAATTCCTTCCAGGGTTCCTTGCCTGGAAGAAGTCCTCTGACGACAAACTTCCCAAGAAGGGCTCTGCTCTGCTGTGCAGGATCAATGATCCCAAGCCCTCCTTGAGAAGAAGGAAGTGTGATGACCGCGACCAAGCCACCTTGGCTCGGGCAACCTGAGTATCGCGACCTGACCAAAGGAAGTTCCTGATCAGCCTCTCTACCTGGCTGATACAAGAACTCGAGAAGATCCAGCAAGAAGTGATGTACCACATAGTCGCCAACAACACCTGGTTGGCAACTACTACTATACCAGCCAGCGAAAGTCGTGCTGAGCTCCAATGTAACAGTTTTCTGCTGATGGACAGGAGAAGAGGAGCAATCTGCTGCTCGGGGGACAAGTCTAGACCAACCTGACAACCCAAGTACCGAACTGCAGTCCCTGGAGGAATCCACCTGAAACCCTCTCCTGGCATCCAATCTGGCACAGGAGCACTGCCAACCGAGAAAGCCACTGTCTTTCTCCAGTTGATCAATGCGCCCGATGCACAGCAGAAGGTCTCCAAAGCCTGCTCACATCTGTGTAGATTGGCCTCCTGGCCCTCTAAGTACAAGGCTGAGTGGTCGGCAAACTCAGCGTCCAGAAGCTCATCTCCCCGTATAGGGAGTGCTAAGCCTCTCAAATCAACCTGCTGTGACACCAAAAATCTGCTCATCGCCTCTGCATAGAACAGAAAGAGAAAAGGGGCAAGAGGACAGCCCTGTCTGACCGAACGTGTGAGCATGAAGCGCTCACCTCTACCTCCTGCCAACAGCACCTGACTGTGAGCCTGTCTGTACAAAGCTGACACCCCTCTGATCCAAGCATCTTAGAAGCCCATCCTGCGAAGCGTACCCTCTAGAAAGTCCCAGCCAACTCTGTCGTATGCCTTCTCAAAATCGAGAAGAAGAATCACAAGGTCCTCCCCACGGAGCCGTGCAAGGGCAGAAGCCTCCCAAAAAGTGAAGATGTTGTCAAGGATACTGCGGTCCTTGACAAAACCTGTCTGAGTCCCATGTATAAGGTTCTCCAAAAGTAGCTGAATCCTCAAACTCAAAGCCTTGGCAAGAATTTTGTAGGCTGAGTTGAGAATGGTGATGGGGCGCCACTGTCGAATCTCATCCAAGGAGCCACCCTCCTTTGGAATGAGGTAAATCAGGCCCTCGCTCATGCTATCCGGCATCACTCCTGTGTGCAGAATGTACTGAAAGGCACTACAAAGATCTGGGCCAAAGCAAGTCCCAGTACTCCAAGAAGAAGCTGGGAGTCGGCCCATCCTCACCTGGACAGCTACCACGAGGGAGGGTCGTAAGAGCCGTGTGCAGCTCCTCAAGCTGAAGAGGTATCTCTAGCCTCTGGCGCATCTCCTCAGTCACAAGACAAGGCATCTGTGCCCAAACCTGCTCCCTGCATGCATCCTGTCTCTCTGACTCGGGCTCAGCCGACAGTAGCTCACGGTAAAAGTCGGTAGCAACTGCACGCATATCCTCTAGCTCAAAAACAACTGACCCATCGGGTCTCCTCAACTGATTGACCTTGGCATGCGAGTGCCGAGGTCCCACTGTCTCAAAAAAAGCAACTGTCACTCTGTCACCCACCTGAGTCCACTGAGATGCCTGTCGGTGAAAGGCAAACTCATGGCGCCTCTCCTCTGTGCAAGCAAGCTCCTGTCGAGCCTGCTGTAATTGCTCCTCCAACCATGGACTGTCTGGATGCTGCTCCTGCATCCTTTGTAGTGAAGCAATGCCTCGTCTGAGACGCTGCTCCTCCTCTCTCGCTGCAGCCCGTCGAGCCAGAGACTGCTGGAGAAAGAAGTGGCTAAGTTGAGCTAGGCCTGAGGCCACTTTGTCTGCATGTGGAGCCTGGCTGTCCATGCCCTCTGTCCATAGAGCCTCGACCCTCTCTCTGAGTGCTGAGTTCAACAAGACCCGCTCTGGGATGCGAAGCATCGTGCTCCCACTCCTCTGCCTGTCTGCCACTGTGAGGATCACTGGTGCATGGTCCGAGAAGGATGTCCCTGCCAGGATGCCGACTGATCCCCCCAAGTCACTGAAGTGGTCACTAGTGTAGAAGCGATCTATGCGCGATAGATTCACTCCTCCCACTCTGCGGTCCGATCTAGAGAAGGCAAGACTCGCTGGAGGCCTCACAAAGCCAGAATGCTGCCATGTATCCGAGACCCTCAAAGTCATACACAACCTCTCCCAAGCTGCTAACTCGACTCCATGCACAGTAGCATGGCTGCCTCCGATCCTGTCAGAAGGGTCCTCCAACATGTTGAAGTCCCCTCCTACACACCACTGGTCAACCTGTGGCAAAGACTCAACAATCTATGACCAAAACTCAACAGAGCACTGACCACATTGGGCGCATAGATGTTCAGGAAACCCACAAGGCCACCCTGAACTTGCATAGTAATCCACTGAGCCCTGCCTGGCACAATAATCCCTCTGCCCACAATGGCCTGCTGCAATGAGTCCGCAATAGTCATACATACCCCACCCTGGATGCCTGCAGGTCCAAAAGCAGCTGACCAAAAGGTATCATAGCGTCCACGCAAAATCTGACCACATCGCCGAATGCGGCTCTCAGACAAATGGTGCTCCTGAAGCATAAGGAGATCAATCTCTCCTCCCACAAGGCAACGTTGAAGCTCCTGACGCAATCGGCCCCGCTGTCGCTGAAACTCGGGCCCACCTAGTCTTTGCACGTTCCACGAGACGATCCTCATGGGGAGCGAGAGAGAACAGATGCTGCCGCAGCAACAAGACGAGCTATCTTCGAGGCTGGCTTGGATGGGGAGTAATCCGCATCCGAGCGTCCTTTAGATAGGCGAGACTGCAGTGAGTGCCTGGTCCAAGCCCAAGCAGAGCGAGCCGTGCGTAAAGCAAGCTCCTCTGTCCAGGAGTCCTCATGAATGTATACATAGCAAGGCAAACACTGCGTATCAGCAAAAAAGCACACCACAATGTGTCTACATCCTGCTGAGTCTGGGGGTGTCACCGCAAACTTGGCCAGTGGCCACAAAGTCTGCTGCAAATCTGTAATGCCAAGTTCTCCCATGTGGTGAGAGAACTCGAGAACCTGTGTATGCAACCATCCCACCACTGAGTCGAGGGACCAGTCTGTCTTAGTCCTACCACAGAGGGGGAAGGAGAAACCAACTGCTGAGTCCAAGACCTCTGTCCCCCTAGCGGCGAGGAACAAAGCGTGGACTCTGAAGCAGACTGCCTTGTGGTCTACTCTGAAGCAAAGTGAGTGAACCCGTAATCGAAGAAATCCCAGCGGCGTCGGAGGTCAATGCCCGTCAGACCACGAGGGATAGCTGCAAGAGAAGATGTTTGAATCTGCAGACGGGGCCGCATGAAGGGCTGACCCTCTCTCGCTAGGCGACTCGTGGCAAAGGCGCTGCCAAGAGATCTCCTAGCCGCCGGCGAGGGACCAGTCTCCTGAGCCGACTGTGGTACTGAAGTAGGAGGGGGGGAGAAGGGGCTGGGGGGGGGGGGGGGGGGGGGGGGGGGGGGGGGGAGAGAAGCGGGGTGGGGCGACAGAGACATGGGGGGGGCGAGGTGGGGGAGAGTGAGCGGGAGCAGAGAGGGGGGGGGGGGGGGGGGGGGGGGGGGGGGGGGGGGGGGGGGGATGAGGAGGAGGGGGATCGGAAGGCGGAGCGGCTGGCGAGGGTGAAGCGGAGGTGGAGGCTCCTCCTGCTCAAGAGGACCAAAGCGGTTCCCCGTGGGAAACCCACTGCTGCTGAGTAGGCACCTGAGGGCCACTCTGAGTGCCAGGCTGTCGCTGTGGCCCCTCGCGTCGACGGCCACGGGCTGCTGCCACCCCTATTCCGTTGGAGCCCCAGGCTCGGAGGGTGGCGCTGAATTTGTGCGCTGTGCCGCTGGCTGTGGCTGCGGCCCAGCCTTGGCAAGCTGGGGCTGAGGCTGAGGTGCGGGTCGTGGTCTCTCGGTGGACAGGCCTTTGCTAGGTGGCCCATCTGTCTGCAAATGAAGCACTGGTTCGGGAGACCCGAGTACTCCACACTCTGCCTAAACCAACCCCCACTCACCCGAGGCAGAAGGATGACCTTCGGGAGCGTGTGGGTATCTCTGACCAAAACTCGAACTGAAGGGATGCCAGCCGCCTTGGCGGCTACTGATGCTGCCGTACGAGGTGTCTTCAGGACAGTCCCGATGGCGGAGCCAATCCTGGAGAGAAGTGGAAGGTACTCCCTCCGTAAACCCGGAAAGCAGACTGAGATGGGGATGTCCGCCTCCTCTACTAGCACATCCGAAGTCGGGTCAAAACCATGTGGCCACTGTCGAAAGTGGGCGCATGATGCTCGGATGGCCAGTGGACTCATAGCAATGACCTTGGAGGCCATCTCGGAGGTCTCGAACTCAATCTGGTAGTACCCCCGTCCGAGAATCTGGACATCCAAGATCTTGCCCACCTCTGCGAGGAGGCGGGCCTGGAGCAGGTCTCGCAGCTCTCCTCTGCTAGGACGAGTGCCGAGAACCTTGCAGATGACAGAAGTCGCCTGCAAGCGTTCTACCTCTGCGACAAGGTCGCTTGCTCTGTCGGCGAGAGAGCAAGTCGAATGGTGGGCCCAGCGGGGTCGGGCGAGGGGGCTTCAGGCGAGTCCCTCTGTGGTGAAGCTGGAGCCTCCATCTGTGTCTACTGCTGAGTCGAAGAAACGGGCGGTGAAGAAAAAACCTGCAAACAAGTCAGCCAGGCACTTTTCCGAAGAGAAAGTGCTGCCGAGCCAGGTGCAGAGGGCCTTCGGGAGCGGAGAGGATAGGGGACGGCGAGGGCGAAGAGGGCAGCCGTGTAATGTGCGCGTGCACAAGCAGCAGCGAGCGGGGGGATGGAGTGGGGAAGGCAAGCGAGAGGAGGGCAGCGGGCTGCGGGCAGCCTTTGGGGCAGCGCGCAGACAGGGGGGGGGGCAGCGGGAGGACTGAGGGGCAACGCGCAGGGGCTGAAGGGGGTGGGGGGACAGTGTAGGGGGGGGGGGGGGGGGGGGGGGGAGGTAGTAGCGATGGCGCAGCAAGGGGGGGGCGAGCCGCAGTAGCGAGCAACTTCTCAATTGTTGTCAACAGTTGCACAGCCATTGTGAGAAAAGTGTGTATGCTCATGATAATGTAAGGTACAGATAGCCACAAAAAATTACTTGGAAAATGCTGAGCAGAAATGGACTTGAGTGTGTTCTTTGCATTGTTAAAAGAGAGTCCAGCTTGGAGAGCTATTCTACTTGATTTATGACAGATACGGATTATAAAACTTTGACCGCTGAATGTAGATATTGACTAGCTTTTTTGAATTCCAGCTACAAGGGTTGTGGTTGAACTATCGGAGCACTTCCCTGCAAGAAACGACGCTGCTATTAACACTGCCAAGATTGTGTATTTTGGATCTTCGTCCTGCTACAAAACCAGAAATGCAACTTATGTTAGGCTCAATGGCAGACACTGAAGGTAACATATTGTCCAGTGTGTCAGCCTCTCAAGAAACTGTCATGGGCCCACGACCACCAATGCTAGTGATGGATGCCAAGCTGAAGCAGGACTCACAGGCCTTCATCATACGAATTCAACGTCCCCGACTTTTGGTGGTTCTTGATTTTCTTCTATCTGTAGGAGAATTTTTTGTGCCTTCTTTGGCAGCAGTGACAAGCAAAGAAGAAAATATGGATTCTTGCAATGACCCACTCACAGGCCAGGAACACCTTAGATTGGCAACTGCCTGCTTTAAGCAGGAGGCAGAGTTGATGACTATATCCTCCAACCGACGGCTTATTGTGGATTTTCCTGAGATTGATGTGTTCACGTATGATGGGTGTGGAAACACTTTAGTTCTGGATATTAAAAAAAATGGTGTCTCCTTATCATCAGTTGGTGAACCGATTATTGTTATTGGTGCTGGCAAGAAGCTTGTTTTCAAAAATATAACAATCAAGGTAGTACCTCTTTTTTTGTGATATTCTTGAAATAGAGTAGTTTTCATATAAATTGAATGATTGGGTGCGAAGAGAGCTTTGGGCGAATGCATTAAGAAACGGACATAGACCTTTGTTGGCAGTTTACAGCTAAAGCTTTATTTTAAGTTCATTTTTTCTGAATAGAGAATATCTTGTCAAGTTCATAAAATATTTAGCAATCATGGAGACTGGTATCAGATGCTTTTGTTATGACTTGTTTGGATTGAAACGATAGTAACGAGGGCAGTTTGTTTGATTATCATGCTCAGAAATAAGTGGATAGTTTTTACTATGCTTGTAACACCATTTATGATGGCACCCTTATAACTTGTGTATGAGATGTAGCGAGATTACTCCTGCACAAGAGAGAGTTGGTGGCCTTGAACAGCACATCCAATGCCCTGATCTTATAGGTATTTGTTTAATTGCCTAGAAGCTTAGTGCAACTGCTTGGCAAGACGTAGGGTTCGGCCATAGGGATGCTCTCGGAGGTGCATTCAGACTGTAGTTCACTAAAACATGGCGGCCTTGTGCTCTTTTATAGGGCCTTTGTGCAACAGCAAGCATCAAAGCATAAAGAAACTTCTAGTTCTAGCATTGGTAAAAATCTGTGTTGCTTATAATCAAGAACTGTGAGCTCTTGTAAAGTTAAAGCAGAAATCAAAGTAACTATAGAAAAAAGGGTTTCTTTACTTGGATTCATACCCCGTTTCAGTTTTGTGCCTCCACATTAATGGAAAGATGTAGCCCATATAGTTGCAGGCACATATCATTTATTTGTACCTGCAGAAATTTCACTGGATAAGTCGAAATTAACAAACTTGTTATTTGGTACTGCTGATTGGGAATAGATTCAAAAATGTAGGAGCTGCTTCAGGCCTTGGTTTTCTGACTTTTTTTTGGTCATGAAATGGCAGAATGGTCTTAGGCTAAAAGACTGTGTTCAACTTCATTCACATAGCAGCTACAGTGTTTTCCGGGATGATGGAGTATTCTTGGATGAAGCAACAACCAATTACGATGCTGATGTACCAAGTCAAGACTCAGATGTGCAATCTGGCACAACGATCAAACCAGCTAGTTCAAGCACCAACACTCCTCTTTCTGTGGAGCCTATGAACTTCATTCTAGAATTGCAGGTTCATTCTTGACAATCTATAAGTTGAGGTGTGTGAGTTCTTTTTTATAGGCAATTATGCTTCTGATGCTGTCAAAGAGCTTGTTGTGAAACTGTCTCTAGCTGCTTAGCTCACATCTAGCAGCTTAGGATTCTATAGAGTGTGTTACTTTGTGTGCAATGGAAAGATTGGTAGCCCTAGAGTGATGGGCGTATATACAATGCACGGGGGGAAAAACCTCCTAAAGAGGGAAAAAATGCCCCGGCGGTCCTAGTGTGTTCACACACATCACTACCACATGTATATGGTAACACTAACCAAAATTGTTAGTTCGAGAAGAACGGACTGGAAAATGCATCTTCATTCTCCCTTGTGGGCTTATCGAGTTTCATTCAAACGGCCTTGAACACAACTCCTTTTAATTTTGTCTATGGACTAGATACAATATTGCCACTCTTAGAGTCATAAGTGAGTTGGAATGGAACAAGCACGAGTTGTCAAAATGACTCGAAGACTTAGAAAGACTAGAGGAACAACGTATAGCGGCCATTGCCCATATATACGCACAGAAACAAAAACAAAAACAATTGTTTGACTCACAATTGCTAACTAAAGTTTTCAAACCAGGGGATGTAGTCCTAGTGTACTCATTGAAAAAACATATACCAAAGTTCAAGAAAAAAGGACATGTACTACAAGAGGTTGTGTGCTCCTTCTCCTCCCTCTTCAGTATATCACGCGCCCCCTTTCCCCCCATCTGTCTATCGCGGCGCTGTGCGTGCATGCGGCCTCTCAACTATGAGAAAGCTGAATAGCAAGGATGACCCGGTCGAGGATACAATCCAAAAATGCAAAGAAGAACTGAGCGAGTCCATCTGAAAGATCAACCGCCACCTCTTAGGTACTATTAACGGCCTTGACGCACGTGTGGCAGCACAGGAAATCACGATACGTACACTCGAAGATCGCCTGAAGGCCCAAGATGAGGAAATCACACTACTCAAGAAAGAGCTTGCAGAGGTGCGATCGCAGAATGTCCTCGAAGAAGGAGAACTTCAACCCTCTGTCATTGAAGAGCTTAACATGATCAAGGAACAAGTACGGGCCATCAAAGAAGGTGGGGAGCAACAAAAAGAAATGACGACCTCGTGGGTAGATGTCATCACAAAGACCCAGCAGAAATCAGAAAAGGCCTAAAAATGGATCGAGATTGTCAAGAAAGGGAAAGGCAAGGAAATAACTCCCACCCCCACACCAACCATCATCAACCCGACACTCGAAGAGGAGCAAAGGAGACGTGTGCGGGCCTTACACATAAGGGTATGTGGCCTTAGAGACCAAGATAATGTAGACAAAGAGGTGAAAGAACTCATGACCTTGGTGGGCGTCAACGAGCAGACGCATACAAGGGCTTGGAGAGTGGGCACTAAGAAAAGTGGGAGCAACGGAGAAACCTCGAAGGAAAGGGCACTCATTCTCCGCTTCCCCTCCATGGAAGCGAAGAAAGATTTCTTGAAGAAGAGAGCGACTCTAAAGAAGATGGGCATCTTTCTTGGAGATGAACTCACCCTCTCGCAGATTGCTCATATGCAAGAAGTAATGCCGAAAATAAGGGCCGCAAGGGAAAAGGGGAAGATTGCCTTTTACAGGGATGGAAAGGTGGCGATATTGGAGCGACGTCCTGCATGACGGTGCGAGACCTATGGGACCACACTAAAGATGGCAACCTGGAATTGTAATGGGTCACTCCGTCTTGATGTAGGGGCCTTTGAGGATAGCTTTATGGGGAGAGACATCATTTTATACTCTGAGATGCATCAAGCGGGACAATCCATGCCATAGGTGAGGGATATAGATGGGAGACAGCCTGCAGACAAGAGACCAGATCGGAGCATCGAGGACGGGGCTCAGGGGGGAGAGGCAGTTCTATTCAGGGAGGAACTGCAACCAATGATATATATATAGCACGCAAGGATGAACAGGCTAGGTACTGTGGGTGAGGCTCAGGCAGAGACGGGCAGATACCTCTACATTGCTATTTGTTTACTTCCCTCCTAGTACGTCGGTAATATGCATCACCTAGAGGGACAATCCCCCTTTTCTATTTTGGATAATGACATATGGGAGTTTTTCCAAGGATGGGACATTATTATACTAGGGGGATTTCAATGCTAGGACTGCCCACCACCAGACAATATTCTATGATACTTCCGAAGAGATGCTCGGGAGCTAGACGTCACAGAGCTGGGTCTATCCAGACTATACAAGATGAGGAATAACACTGAGTATGGTAGATACTTGATAGATAATGGGAACCGCACACAGATTGGCCATTGTGAATGGCCTACAAAGATTTTCGACAGCTGGAGGTTTTACTTGCTTTCCACAGCGACATGGTGCGAGCACAGTGGATTATGTTATGGCCCAGCCAGGTCTCATCCCATTCTTTCAGGATTTCATGGTGGGCACTAGGCCAGTTGGAATAGAAGTTGATCATGCTATCGTGTCTTTCACCCTGACCTTTTAGTTCAGCACAGCTCCATAAGGTGGGGTCCCCATACACACTCGATATACCTTCATGAGGGACACGGATTCTGTGTATATGGATGAGATATAGAGGCAACTATGCACCAAGGAGCCGGGACGGCCACTAGATGAACTCACTCAGATTTTGACAGAGATGCTCCATGATGCAGCATCAGAGGCATACCCCCACAGCCAGCCCACACGGAGATGATATGGGAACATGCCCTAGAACTGTTGGTATGATGAGGAGTGCAAAGAGACGAGGATCAAACTACAGAGGAAAGTGCTCACGGGTATTACCACACATCGATAGTCACGGATTATCTTTCGCCGCCTAGTGCGACAAAAGAAAAGGGCCTATCTATCTCAGCTAGAGCGGAATCTATATCAGCTATTTATAAGTCAAGACTCAGGCGAAGCATGGAGGCTATTCCACGAGCATTCACCACCACCCGCGGTCACCTCCACTGAGACATGGGGGGAATATGCCACATCTCTCTACACATCCGAGACAGTTTCTTTCTTTACTGCGGAGAGGGTAAGGAAAGCCAGTGACAGGATGAAGACAAGGAGAGCGCATGATCATGATGGTCTAGTAGCAGAGCATTTCATCCATGCCAGGGATATGCTTGCAGAGCTCCTGGCTATGATGTTTTATCGAGCCATGTATGAAGGCTTCCCGGAGACCTGGAGTATGTCTACGATTGTGCCTATTTTCAAGTCAGGAGATCCTATGATTCCCGCGAATTATCGCACCATCATGGTTGGCAACACATTAGCTAGGTTGTATGCATCCGTCCTTGAGCAGGAGCTGAGTAGATGGGCAGAGCGAGAGGGAATAAGAGTGGACCAGATTCTGACACTCAGAGCTATTATGGAGGAGGGTAGACACCACGGCAAGAGAATCTATTGTAGCTTTGTGGATTTCCGCAAAGCTTTCGACACAGTGCCGAGAGCCAGACTTATACACAGACTACAGGACATGGGTGTGCCTACAGAGCTGATATGGGGTATTCAGGCTCTATACAGGACAGTGATGGGACAGATACGCACCACTGAGGGATGTCTTGACATGGTCCACTCCACTATCGGAGTAAAGCAGGGGGATGCCCACTATCCCCGACTCTTTTTGGGATTATGTGGATGAGTTTTCAGACTATGTAGAGCGGCAGGGAGACAGGGGGGGGCTCAGCTAGCAGGGACATGGATTCCACTGTTACTATATGTTGATGATATTGTGCTGATTTCAGACTCCCCAGAGGGGATGCAACGTCA